>NC_136430.1:129920000-130520000 GCF_052849685.1 Lactuca virosa
AAGAGTTTCTTATTAGTCCTTGGAAAATCAAATTATTTTCTTGGTCTTGAAGTTTCTTATCATGCTACTGGTATCTTTCTTAGTTAATCTAAATATGCTCATGATATCTTTGCTCAAGCTCACTTGTTGGATGCTAAACCAATTTATATGCCCCTATCCACCTCTACTTATTTCACAAGTCAAGGCCCTCCTTTCTCAAATCCTACATTGTATTGATCTCTTGTAAGAGCTCTTCAATATCTCACCATCACCAGTCCTGATCGATTCTATGCTGTTAATCAGGTCATCCAATTTTTGCATGCTCCAATGGAAGATCACTTTCAAGCTGTCAAACGAACTCTACGTTATGTCAAAAACACCATTTTTATGGTCTTTCATTTTCTCATGCTTCTTCACCAAATATTTTAGGCTATTCAGATGTAGATTAGGCTCGTTGTATTGAGACCCATCATTCTACTTATGGCTACTCCATCTTTCTTGGTGGAAATTTGGTATCTTGGAGTGCTAAGAAACAACCAACTGTGTCTCATTCCAGCCGTGAGTCTGAATGCAGGGCTTTATCGAATGCTGATTCTGAGATTATATGGATTGGTCATCTTCTAAATGAATTGTATGTCCTTCCTTCTGGACGTCCTACTCTTTTATATGACAAATAAAGTGCCATGTTTCTTAGTCAAAATCCAATTTCTCTTAAACGAGTTAGACATATTAATACTGATTATCATTTTATTTGTCAATTTATGTTATTTGGCAAGATTTACACTCAGTATGTATCTACGCACATTCAACATGCCGACATATTTACCAAATATGTTGGACTTTCCCCTCCTTCGCTTACCGAGGGGGGGGGGTTAATTGAGTTAATCTTAGATTATGCTAGTTTATAGGATCTATTTTTTGTATATCATGTAATTTAGATAGTTTGGTGTACTCTAACTAATATATTTTGATGAATGCACATGTCACCAAACCAAGGTGATTATGTAAACCTAATACCAAATTACCTTTTTTTGGAAACTACCATAAAAGACATATGATGGGTAGGAGTGAAATTGCAATAGGTCCAAGATGAAGTTGAAAACGTACTTGCTACTTTTTATGGATGTACATGCTTTGTAACATCCCAAAAACCATAAGTAAAAATTTCATTTTTAGGTCAACCAAAAACCATCAAGTATTCATATAAAACCATACATAAGTGTGTCAATGTGAAAATAGTTACCAGAGTATAATTCCCAAAATCATAAAAATGTTGAACACGGGTGGATGCGCTGCAATCAGGTCGGGCCCTTCCCCTTCAAACCGAAAGTACCTAAAAAATAAACTTAAACCATATGCACAAAGCTTAGCGAGTTTTCCCAAAATACCACTTACTATACATACAATGGGCCTTGCTCGACATCCATCGGGCCCTGCCCGACATCGGGCCTCGCCCGGTACAGATCTGTCAGTAACATGCAATGAGCCTCGACCGACACATCCATCAGGCCTTACCTGGCACCGGGCCCCGCCCGATATACATACAATACATTCAAGAGTTACATAGATAACTAGCATTCTATAAACATAAATCAATGGGCCGACATTGATGCCTTCGACCCGCAAAATACTATGAGAAGACTCACCTCAATCCGATGATAAACAGTCATACATAAGCCGCTGCTATGATGGATCCTCTCACTGAACACATTCAAACCAAACCTAATAACTATTTAGGGTATTAAACCACAACAAAATCCCAAGTCATAAACCCCCACACAAAAGGGTAAAAGACCAATTTACCCTTCATATGCTAGGCCCAATAAACCATGTTCCAAGGCCCAAACAAGTCGAAGGCCCAAAATGGCCCAAAAAGTCCTCCTGGTGAGTACGTCGTGCGTATCACCTTTAAGCCTAGCATACTATACTACGACCGAGAGGGAACTTAGGTCAAGCCCGTTACGCCCTGCGTACGTGGAAGGTACGCTCCACATACGCTACAAATATCCAAAACTCGACTTTAAGCACTTAATGATTGAAGACCAAATGTCCAAATCACAGATCTTACTCTCGGGAATGTCTTAAATGATAAATATGACAACTTGATGCCTTTTCATGGATCAATAAGGCCCAAATTGAAACCCTAAGTCCAAAATCTCATGCATTGAAGAATGGGGGTGTCCAAGCTCCAATTTTTATGACTTTATAAGCTCAAAATGCACATAAAATACACTCAAGAGGATTTGGAACAACCCAAGCCTCAAAAGTACAAATCTTGGTACCAAACGCATAACCTAACATGGTCCAAAACTAGATCTAGAAATAGTAACATAAAGGTGCAAGCTTTATACCTACAGGAGATTGCAAGGATGATGAAAGTTTTGTATCTATGGGTTTGAGCTTCTCCAAGCTTCAATGATTGACTTCTTCTTCTTATAAGAGCACCAAAAACCCACAAAAACACTTAACGGTCTCAAAATTCACTAATAAGAGCTAGGGTTTTGAATATTAGCTTTGGGGTGAAAGGAGGTTGAGCATGAAGAGGCAACAAGGGGACATAAGGTGTTTATATGGAGTCCAAACCCTAAAAATTAGGGTTTGAAGTTCACACAAGTACGCCCGGCGTACCTCCATGTACGCCTAGTGTACGAGCTAAGATCCACGTGCAATGTAAACGAGCTACGCAAGGCGTAGCTCCCACTTACGCCATGCGTAGGGACTAAAAATGCAACCTTTTTGGAATTTAAGATTAAATTGAAAAGTTACTAAAAGTGAATATTATATGCTTATTGTTCAAAACTACACCAAAAAGGACTTGAACTTTTCAATTTGCCCTTGTTTTTACCTTTTCATCTGCTTAGGTTGTGTATTTTTACATTTCATTGAACTGAACTCGTTTTCATATAAAGGCTACACCAACATAACTATAATATTTCAGTCATGTGGTAAATCATCGTAAATTCGAGTTAACTCATACCTTCGTATAAGGTTCATGAACAATGAATCATATTTCATTCGCTAGTATGACAACATATTTGGCATCAGTCATCTTGAAATTTATACATTTTTGTACAATGAGTTTCTTGTAACGAGCAACGTCAATTTTATAATTCGTCTCAAATGATTCTCAAATTTCACTTGCTACTCTATGTTATTCAAAATCGAAATCAGTTTTGATTATTGAAATTTTTTATTTAAATTATAAAATTATATACTTTCTTCCAATCCAATCGTCACTTTTCGGTAAATTAGTCTTATCCTTGGAAATGCATAATGCTAGAATATCGCAGACACTTAAATAATGTGTAATAGTTGGAGTCACTCCCTCTTTTAGAAGTGCTCTAACATGCTGCAAGATATAAATAGCTAATTTTCTACTTAAACTCTTAGTGTTATGATTTGAGCTAAATTCATGAAATAACAATATACTCTATATATTTGTTTATTATAGCATCATCCTTTTATTTCTTCATAATACAAATTCTTACTTTCAAAAATCTACCTAATTGTAGCAATATCATCCAAATACAAAGCAATTCGCTTCTATAATCGGGTAGGTTTTCTAAGTATAATCGGATAGATTTTTCAAATACAATGCATTAATAAGAAAATAACTGAAAGCGGTTTAACAAAAAGAAATGTAAGTATGATACCATGATAAAAAAATTAATGAAGTACATTGTATTTTGTGCATTTTTTTTTATACTTTTTCTTCTAGTTCTATACAAATTTGGAGAAAAACACCCGACTCTTATGGTAGAGAAGATGGACCAAGGTATATCACATTGTCATCTGGATCATATTGCTATAAAGGAGTAGGTATTTAAAAGTAAAATTTTGTAATAAGAAGAAATGAAATTAAGATGTATAGTAAACAAAGAAATCAAAGTACATTTCTTTATTGTGCATTTAACCTTATTTTTTTATTATGTTAGACAATCTTTTTCTTATAGAGGATGTTATGACATTTTTACCACGGGTTGTCCATTCAACTAGAAAACAACCGAATTTGACCAACTTTTTATGTTTTTGAAGTTGTTGGAGATCTGATATGCATGCAATGAAGTATTTGATGCTTCTAGGTTATTCATGAAGTCATTTAATTGTGTACATCCTATAAATAAATGAGGTTTTGCTTACAATCATCAATTTTAAGAAAATACATTTTTCTCTCCAAATTTTGTGTATATTTCTGGACCAACTTCAACCAGAATTATTGAATGATCCAAAAGTTTAAAAATCATGTATTTTATATGCTTGGAGAGCTCTAGATGTGTAGTTTACAATGAAACAAATGAAAAATATTTTGGAGTCATGTAATGGAAGTTATGACATTTTTGCCACATGCTATCTTGTGGACAGAATGACTCGAATTTGGCAAACCTTTTGGTTTTCCCAATTCTATTGAGATCTCCTATGCATCTACTAAAGTAATTATTATTTTGAGATATTTATGAAGTGTTTTAATGTTAGAGGTCCTATTAACAATGAGGGTTTTTTTGTAGAATAATTACTTTTAAGAAAGTTCATTTTTCTATCAAAATTACGTGTGTTTTTTGACTGTTTTCGACGACAGGTATGGAATGATCCAGAAGCACAAAAACTATGTATCTTGTATTCTTGGACGTCTATATATGTGTGTAGTTTCTAGTGAAAAATGCTACAAGTCTTTTGGAGTTATACAGTTGGTGTTATGATGTGTTTTTTTTTCATAAATTGTCCATTAAACATAAACAACCAAATTTAACAAACCTTTTGGGTTATTAAGTGTACTGAGATCTCCTATACATCTACTGAATAATTTAATTTTTCTAAGTTATTCTTGAAGTATTTTAATTCTTTAGGTCCTATAAATAGTAGATTTTTTTAGAATCATCAATTTTAAGAAAAGTTCATTTCCTCTCCAAATTCTGTTATTTTTTTTGAACAATTTCAACAAAAAATTTAGAATGACACATAAGTCCAAAAATCGTGTATCTTGTATTCTTGGAAACATCTAGATGTTTAGATTTCAACAAAACAACAACAATTCATTTGGATTTATGTAGACTATTGCATCTTTTTCACAAGATGTTTAGTGGGTAGAAACAAATAGCCAAATAATGACAAATCATTTTGATTTCCCAAGCCTATTAAGTGGTTTGAAAATATGTTATGTGGGTTGAAATTATTTTCAGTGGTATAAAATTATATTATGTGGTCTTAAAAAAATTTATTTGGTATGAAATATGTTCGGTGGTGTGAAAAAAATTGAGACACAAAATCTTTTTTAGACCAGCTTCAAAGAAAAGTCTGGAAGGATCCATAAGTCCAAAAATCGTGTATCTTATATGTTTGGAAAGTTCTGGATGTGTAGTTTCCAATGAAAAAAAAGCAAAAAGTGTTTTGAATTTATGTAGAGGAAGTTATGGGATTTTTCACGTGTTGTCTAGTGGATAGAAAATATGTTAAGTGGTCTGAAAAAATGTTATATGGTTTGAAAATATGCTCGGTGGTCTGAAAAAAAACTGAGACAAAAAATGTTCAATGGTTTGAAAAAAAAGTTTTTTTAACCAGCTTCAACGAGAAGTATAAAATTATCAAGAATTCCAAAAAATGTGGATCTTATATGCTTAGAAATCACTAGATGTATAGCTTCAAATGCAAAAATTGCAAGTCTTTTGGATTTCTGTAGAGGAAGTTATAACGTTTTTCCATAGGTTGTCCTAGTTCTAGTATTGTGATAGAGGAAATGATTCGATTCCAACATGCTTTGGTTATAGGGTCGATCATATATACCGTGAAATGTACTAGATCAGATGACTCATATGCCTTAAACATGACAGATCAGATTAGATCAATTAGGAAAGAATCAACGGAACGAAATCAAGTATATTCCTAATTGTACTAGGAGGACAAAGGATATGATATTGTTAGTATGGAAGAGATCAATGTAAAAGTTATATTTATGCCAAGTTCTACGCTAGTAAAGATGATTTCGTTTGTAGTCGGAATTCATGTTTTTACTAAATGGTGAAGTATTAGCATGGAAGAGTACCGGGTAATACACCATAGTGGATTTAACAAAAAACTTAGAGTATATTGACATAGTGACATCAGTGTTGAAATCCAAAAAGCACTAGATTTTCATATGAATTATCTTGAGCGTATTTAGTTTAGTTTGTTTTAGATTTGTGAACTAAAGTAGTATAAGTCGTTATGAAACATCCCAAAAGTATGATAAAAAATTTCATTTTTAAGATCAAGAGTTTCAATCGTCAAATTGTTCCAAAACATTCACAATGTACAATATCAAAGTTATCAGAGTAATAATATCCAGGAAGTCCGGAAATCATAAGGGGAGGATGATGTGTCATCACGTCGGGCTCTTCCCCTCTGTACCGGAAGTACCTGAAACCGTAATCATAAAATGTAAGCATGAGGCTTAGTGAGTTTCTCCAAAGTACCACATACTAAACATACAATCAAGCCTAACCCTAGGGTATATTTCAACCCAAAAAAACAAATATGGGACCGCCATGGGGCCTCGGCTTGGGGATATTCCAACCTGGCATACAACAGTAGGCCCCACCCCAAGGTGTATTTTAACCCGATAATATGATAATAGGCCCTGCCCTAGGGTGTATTTCAACCCGATCACACAAACAAATATATATCACATAGCAGCACACATTCTACATAACTAAATAATGGGTCGGCGTTGGTGCCTTCGACCCATAGATACAGTGAAGAGACTCACCTCATAGATAGATCAGAAACTGAAACAACACGCTACTCCGAAATCAACTCTACCCGTCATCTTTACAAATAGAGTGCCTGAAGCTACATATCTAAATACCCAAAATACCCCTAGCTCAAACTTTGGTCAAAATCCAGATCAATTTCAAAAGTCAAAAGTCAACCCAGCTAGTCGCCACATCGTGGCCGCAAACCGTCAAAATAGGCGGGTCTTGACCAAGTCACCACATCGTGGCCACCTCAACCATGTCGTGGTGATGTGTCTGTACAGCTCAAACCATTAAGTTTTTTTCCTTCAACCATAAAAACTCTATAACATCTGGTTTTTGAAGCACTTCCATTGTTGCCCGTATATTTAGATTTATTGCATTTTTGGTCCCTAAGTTAAGAAATAGTGGAAAAGGGGCCATTAGTGGCATTTTGGTAAAAGTTAAAAAGGGATGAGTACGTCGTGTGTACGTGTGTGTACGTCGGGCGTACACTTCGTGCGCAGGGCGTGCGTGGAATACATGCAAACCCTAATTCTAGGGATTTGGCTCATATTCAAGCAAACTTATGGACTCATATCCTCTACTTATCCAGCCTCCTTCTGTGGTTTAGATCCTCAAGCAACCCTAGAGAAAGAGAGAGATAAATTTGAGCCTTTAAGAGAGTTTTGGAGTGGTTTTGAAGAGAAAAGAAGGTGGTGAGAAGTTCTTGGAGTTGATAGCACTTTAGATCTGGGATTTCTTCTTGGGTTGCAACATCTTGAAGGTATAAAGCTTGCATCTTTACCACCCCATCTTGTAGATCTAAGTTTTTTCTCTTTAAGTCACTTTTTGGTCCCAAAATGATGGTTCATGAACATAGCATGTTCTTGACCCTTTAATCTGTCCTTTCAGACCCTTGGAAGGGTCTTGATTCATAAAAATGGATTCCAAGTGGTTGGTTTTGCTCCATGCATCATTTAGAAGGTCTTAATGGATTAAGAAGTTAAGTTAAGCACTTAATGGACATGCAAAGTCATAAAGTTGGAAACTTTATGACTCTTGAGGGTATTTTAGTCATAGATCTGAAAAATGGATGTGAGTGCTTAAGACATTAAGCAATAATTGAGTTTTCAGGGTTTCTGGGAGTATGCCCCGCGTACTTGGAGTACGTCATCCGTACGCGTACGAGGTCAACTGTGATATCCCCAAATTCACGGTCATTTTTAAAAAATTTATTTATGCTTATTTAAAATTAGAGTATCCTTTTTGAATAATAGTATTGCGGAATTTGTTCCCAGAAAACATGCTAAAGATGTTATCAAAGCATTTCTGAAGAAATGTATTTTTAGTTGTATTAAAACATTAGGATGTCATTGTCAATACAGAAACATAAGCATAAACAGACCTTACATTCATTTACACTAATGATTTACATCTCCTTTAATCTCTTAGTGTAATGTATTTTCGCATCGATACCTATGATAAAAATTAACTTAGTGAGTTAGGTTGGGAAACCTGGTGAGTACATAGGGTTTTCAACCCACAATAATATAATTATTTTTTTCTTCACATACTTCATGTCAAACAATTAACCCGATTACCCATCCCCATTATCTTCCTTATTCTTAAGGATCTACCCTAAGAATCATCTATTCTTCAATATTTATTCCTAAGGGTTTTCCTAAGGAATAGGCACGAAGTCCATCGCTGTGAGGGTTTATTTAGGCACAGCTGCCAATGTTATCCATTACACACTAAGTCCATAGCTGTCAAAGTTCATTTATAAGGCACTAAGTCCATAGCTGCCACAGTTATTAGAGTACATCTGGTGAACACGTCGTTCACAACACCTACAGGTTGCGAGCCTGCTAGCATTCCACTGGACTGTCTAGAATAGACCATCGTTGTCATCTTTCATCTCTCATCTTTTACATCATCTTTCATCTACCCATCTTTACCCAATAAATTTATAGGTATAAAAATACATATACAGTTTAAACCAAATAAAACATGTATAAATCGTTCATCCAGCATAGATATCAATAACATAGATAATATGCACTCATAGCACGTAGTTTATATTAAATACTTCAAATCTATGTGTAAGATGAAAGTAACTATGCACTCACTTGTTAAAATGATGATTCGAAATTCGGGCAACGCTTCGCTTCTAACAATCGTCTTTTCCTTAGTATTATTATCACTAGATTTTAGTCTAATATTTAGTGTGACCAATTATTAGTCTAGGTTTATCATTAACTCAAAGTGTACTTTCATGATCTATCAAGTAAGGAACAACCAGGTAGGATCATATCGGAGGTAGGGTCCATTTGGTATACGAAGTATACTGTTTGGAAAGCCCAATTTAAACACCTCACTAAATCACAGCCTAGACATCGTCCCCGTACATAGATCAATCAGTATAATGACTTTGAATCACTGATTAATCTTGTTTATAGGTTCATAATAATGATAATGAACTTAAACATAAGTTATACTTAAAATAGGGTAAACACAACTCACTTATAATGGGGTTTAGCGAGGAGTCGGGCTCTGCATTGGAAGAACTTCTGAGCCGAAAGCTCTTCTTCTCGGGGCCTTCCGGCGCTCCGGGACTCGCTTCTAACACACAATAGGTGTTAGGGAAAGGTTTATAGGGTTTGGGAGTGTTTGGGAGAGAAATGGGTGAGAAGATGTGAGAAAAAGAATGAAAAACGCCACCTATTTATTGGCTGCCAGTAGCCTCGTACGCTAGGCGTAGGCGTTAGTACACTGGGCGTACTCCTGCCACGTGTTACGATCTCGTTCCAAGCCGTAGGGAAGAAGGTGTGGCCCAAATCTTTCCACGTGTCACTCGCTGGTTAATCCCACATATTAATTATCTTCTAAATTTCGTAACTTTCATATCCGAGCTCTGTTTTTGACGTTCATTATATCCACGCGTAGGCAGCGACATGATCTACAATTTTCATTTAGACTCTGTTGACTAATATTGAATTTATTTTTAAAGTAATATTTTAACATGCTTAGACAGTTAAAGTCCGCTAAAAATTCATTACTTTGTCATCCGACGTCCTTTTTCGACTGTCTTTATATTGCTGAGCTCCTATTCACGAGATAATAAATTCTCATTTAAGTTGTGTCAGCTAAAACGATCGATCTAAAATTCGATTTCCGGGTCGTATACTTTTATGCAAAATCTTAGAAAAATTGTAACTTCCTCAAACGAAGTCAGATTAGGACGTTCTCTATATGCACGCTCTTGGTTTAACCAATACTACGACTTTCGTTTAGATTGCTAAGGCTAAAAAGTATTTTGTCAAAAATTTACTTTCTACGATACGCTAAGCCGTGTCGGTTTAATCCCGAAACTTCGACGGGTCATAACTTCTTCGTTATAAGTCGGATTTCGGCGTTCTTTATATATACGAAATGCTTGTGACATGTACTATAACTTTGGTTAAGAGTATTTATGGTAAATAATCTTCTATCAAAATATCATTTTTAATGCTTATTATCTCTAAATTGACTAGCCCAAATCTGTGGCGCGTTACCATTATCTCCCCTTAGGATGATTACGTCCCGAAGTCATCAACAAAACAGGGCTTGTATAATGACTCCATATGTTATCTTTTCATCCTAGGTAATAACCGTAACTCTTATGTCCTTTCAAATGAGTATCTAACTCGTGGACTTCTTAGCTGCTGGTGGTGCTCAATGTTGGACTTTCAATCGTAACCTTCGAGTTACAAACTCGATTCTTATTGGAGAATCCTGCTCCTTCTCAAATAAACTTAACTTAAAATAAGTTATTTTCTTAGATTATCGTAACAGACCGATGGGTCATGTCCTAATGACCTCTCATCGTATGATGCAATGCTTTGGCTCAAGTCTTTTAGAGACAAATTCCAAAATGGAATATACCTTTCTTCATATTCTAATGTGATATAATCACATTCTAGCATGTAGCACTTATATCTACAAGCTTCTTTAATTTAACGGCGGTCGCGATACTTCTATTGATCGATTCGATTATCTTTCACTTCAATCTTCTGACTTAAGTTAGATGCTACATCGAACTTGGTTCTCTGAACCAATTAATATAATCATCTTAGTCGGACTCGATTCGACATAAACACTAGGGTCGGAATAATGGTCATCTTCTTAGTCATTGTCGAAACGATGGTAACGACAAACATGAACAAAACAAAACAGTTACTAGCGCCTTTTTAACCTTGTGACTTTCACTGATCCAAGTGTGAGTCATGTGCTTCCCGTAGTATAGGCCTCTACTACCTTTCACACCTACTCATACTCATCCCAAGTATTTCCTCTCAGTTCAACAAGTCATCATACAATAATTTCACATAGTCATTTAACACACTGGATAACATAACTAAGGTTTTATATTATTTATTGAAACGATTACATAGATGTTCAAGTTCACCCCACACTATGCCTCTTATATTAGGCTTTACCACATGATACTATCTATACGGACGTCGGATGAAGAAGTTATGGATTTTTAACGGACTTTTCCAGTCCCAGCCTGTTAAAAATATAATATTAAAAATAAATTCAAAATTAGCCAACGGAGTCTAAACGAAAGTCGTAGAGCATAATCTCACCTACGCGTGGATATAAAGAACGTCAAAATCGAAACTCGTATGCGAGAGATATGAATTTCTGAAGTTCGGGACACGAAACCCAACACTATCAGGAAACTCACGACGTGAGCCAGAAGCTCACGATGTGAGCTAGTGACTGATGTGTGCCAGAGACGAGCTATCAGACGTCGAGTCTATGGAAGGGATAAGATCAAAGTTCACGACGTGAACCACCCCAAGTTCACGACGTGAACTCCAAAAATCCACCCTATAAATAGAAACCGAGGGCTTCGTTTTTGGCTGCTCATTTCTATCCCCTCTCCTACTTTTATTCTATGTTAAGTATCCCGAAACTACCCCGACGCGCCGTTTTCATGTCCAAGCCTTGACGAAAGCCCGAAGTCCCGAACTTCTCGAGAAACTTGCTTCTTTCTAGTCGAAGTGCTGCCCGAGTTAAACATCGTCTTCATCAAACCGTCACTCTTACCAAGTGAGTTCATACCCCTAAAATTATCTTTTAAATGATTTAAAATGCTTTTATGGGGGGGAATACAAGTAGAAAACATTATAGTTATTCTATCAATCACATGTGATTAATAACTATCAAACAAGTGGATTTCTTATACTTCATAACTGTGTTATCAAACAAACTATTTCAAAACATTTTATAAACTGACATCAAGTCATCAATAACCATTCAAATGGTTAAAACTCTTTTATATGCTAAACTCTTTATCAAACTCTTTTAAACTAATATATTGTCCAAATCAGGTCTATATAGATATAGTTATATAAATAAGGTTGAAAGGGCTTAGGACTGATAACTCGCTTTATTTCATTTTCCTTGTTTAGTTGTGGACTTAGGGTATCGGTTGTTTGTCCGAGTGTCGTTTGAATCTTAGATATATATTATGTATATGTATGTAGCTATAAAAGTTCTTTCATCAGTTCAATACCTTTGGGTAGCAAAGGTGTACAAACATAACCAGTCATTCAAACAACATTACTAGTAAACTATAATAGGTATAGTTTAGAGGATTACTACTTACTAACTTTAGAACAATGAAACTTACAAGAGTCAGTTCATACATGAAGAAATTCATACATAAGTCAGTTCAAACATACAATAACTAGAACAGAAAGGAACATACAATAACTAGAACAGAAAGGAACATACAATAACAAAAACAGAAAGGAACATACATCCTTTTACAAGAACAAGATAACTTTAATGTGAAACCACTACTTCACAGCTTAGCAATATACTTGTTAGGTCGTGTTTTGTAACCAGAGTCTCCTGGTGGGAGAGCGGGCATTGTGTGTATAGATCAATACGGGACTGACAATCCCACATCCCGACTGTTCGCTACAGTTTGGCCGGGAGGACAAGGGGTGACAAATGTCACATTAGTTTCGACGCCAGCAGGTCGTCGTGTTAAACACTCGTCAATCAGTATGGTTATAACCACATCACATTTTGACCTTAATTAAACAAATTGGTTTTAAGATAATTAGTGTTTCAGTAGTTAATTATTACAACGTTACTATACACTGTCATTTTCCCATTACATTCATATAGTGATCTTCTCACATAAAAGGTAATGTAAACTATTTTCTGGTAATAATAGTCATATACTTGGGAAAACACTCACTTTTACAAAAGAACAAACATACAGAATAGTCGGGTCTTGGTAGGAGACTACTCTCCATTTTAGTAGAAAATATAGGATTTTCTAGGAAGTATACAAACTTTACATCAAACATTTACAAACTTTACATCAAACACTTACAAACATTTTCTTCAAACTTATACAAACATTTGACACTAAAATACTTATGAACTCACCAACTTTAATGTTGATCTACTCTTTCAAAATAACTTGTATTCTTAGGTCACCAGTAGACAGGTACACTGGACCAGGTTTTGAGAAGACGGAGCGTGTTCAAGACTCGTCTTTTATTTTGATATATATATTTTTGGTTTCTTACAAACACATTCAGAACAAACTTGTATTAACTATATTATTAATGCAATGGATGATGTTGTTGCTTGTTTTACTATTGTGCATTGTTATGATACTGAACATGACGTCCTTCGCCCCCGAAAGTTTCTGCCGTTCTGGTTTGGGGGTGTGACAGATTGTTATCAGAGCTTTGTTTATAGTGAATTGAGTATATCAACCCATAAAAGATATACAAATATAAACACATCGGGATTAAAATACTCTGACCAAGAGTTTATACTTTTTAAATAAGAAAAATATATTTAACTAAAGTATACATACATGCATTCATACTAGGATCAGTGTCATACTAAAACAGGACAATAGTATAGCGGTTGTTGGACAGCACAAGTAGGCTTGGGGACATATAATCAAATCTGGGAGTGATATAGCCTGATCAACTATATCTTTCCGAGAAGTGATTAGCATGTGCCTAGGAATGGTTGTGGTGTTGCAGCAAGTCTAAAAACTTACCAACACTACTAGAATGAAAACTTTAGAACAGAACATTAAATAAAAATATTATAGGAGTATTTTGTGATACTATAATTACTTATGTGAAAACTAAAAGGTCTTTATTAGTAAGTCAATAGTTGCTGAGTGGATACGCTAAGGTTATATGTGACTACGGTGTCATATACTTAGAATCTGTGATCTTTGCTTTACCTCCTGTTCCTTGTTTGGTTGTGGACTTAGAGTTAGGGTTACTTATTCGAAGGTCTATTCTATCTTGGTTACATATGACTGGTATGCACTACGCAAGTATTGAAGTAACTGGTAAGGATTATCCTATAATTATCTAAGTAGTACGTGTATTATATGTTTCTTACATCTCTTTTCTCGCTTAGATGACATGGCTAGATTCCATCTCCCCAGCGACCCGTACTGTCCCGATCAAGGGAATGGTGGATGGCTCGATGCAGAGCCTGAAGAAGAGAACCCGTTAGTCCCAGCAGTAGAAGACCCCGAGGAGAGTTCCGATGAAGAGAACGAAGAGGAAGTCCAAGAAGACTCGGACTCGGAACCGGAGGTCTATAATCCACCCCAAGTTGCTCAAAATCCTAATCCTCGTTCGGCTTGTCAAGGCTCGACACCACTGTGGGCGGTAAACTTGGGCAGGTGCAGGCACGAACAGGGACAACCACCTCCCTACAACGGAGACCGAAGCTTCTACAACCTAAATAAGGGAGGCTCAGCAGACAGAGTCCTTCCTATCTTGGTGTGTCGTATTGCTCGCAATGCTGAGCTGGGAAGAGCAAACTTCGACCACGGCATGGAGATCTGTGCTAACTCCGGAGTGAACACAGTTCGTCTTCGTCATCTGACTGATGACGAGAACTTTGAAAGGTCTTGCACTGACGCCCTACAGGTGGAACTGAATGCCTGTCGATCTGAGACTAGGGATCTTCGTCAGAACCAGGTGGCACTGCAAAGCCATGTATGGGAAGCAGAACCGCAACTGGCTGAATCTAGGGCTGAATCAAGTACCAACCAGAACAACTCCCCTCGCGAGTAGAGCCTACTCTACTATGTCTTTTGGATATAATTAGGTCTATGTATAGACTCTAGTACTAATTTCATGCTTATGTTAAGACCTTGAACTTTCAGTAGGTTACGTCTTTGTGCTGTCAAAATTTTCTCATTCTAGTTTGATGTAAGACCTACTTCTTGGTCATTTTCCTGAACTTGTTACATCTTTAATACCAGTAATATTGACTAACATCAATAAATCGGATCATGAAATCTCAATCGAGAGTGATTATTTCTCAAAATTCATAAGTCTATTTTATGTAGACTCTATTATAAGCTACTTTCAAATCTTTTTGAAAGTTGGAACATGATATCCTCCAACCAAAGATAAATTAGTTCGAATGGCACCCGCCTTATGACCATTCTGGAAACTTACTTCTACTCCTTACCAGGACTACATCATAGGGATGTAGGTCGAATCATCGAGGACAGTATAACAAAACGAAAAAAGTTACATTCATATAAATGATTAGGATACATCTAGAGAAAACCATAAACCCTCACGAACTCATTTCCTTATGATGTAACATAATCATGCCTATGAAGAAATGAAACCAAACCGCTGGCAAAACACCAATCCTTCAGGTGAATACGGCTACTTTTCAAGCTGCGGTCACAGCCGCCGTAACATATGTCATGACTCGCCTTAATGCTAACAAGGCAAATGGTAGTGGAGTTGTTATCAGCAAAATCCCAATCAAGGTAATAACCAAGTACAACAACGAGTGCCTACTCGCAACGACACTCCGAACCTCCAAAAGAAGAACAAGAAACGGATGTTCTGGGATAAGAAGAAGGGCATATCACCTCAAAAGTTTGCCAAGAGACAACAACTAGTGGTAGCCTCTGCAGCCACAACATCTGTTACTCCTACTGTCGTTTCTACTAGTATCCCGGTTACCCCTACCCCAGCAAGGCAGTATGCTGGGAATCTACCCAAGTGCAATGAGTGCAGCTTCCATCACCTGGGAGTCTGTCGGGTGATGCATTGTAAGAGCTGCAACAGGAACGGGCACACAACCCGCATCTGCAGAATTCCGATCCGGCACATTACTTCAACCACTAATGTTGGAACCAGTCCAATATGCCACCTTTGTGATGAAATAAAACATTTCAAAAGGGACTGTCCAACAGAGAAGAATAACGGGGGAGCAGGAGGAGTTTGACCCCAGAATATGGGGAAGCATCAGAGAACCCTGCTATAATTTTGGTATGCTTCCAAACCCCATTAATTAATTATACATGGCTGGTGTACACCAAACGGTTATAGAGAGACCTAGTAAAGGTCATTTCTTGAAAGTTCAATGTTTCAAATTATCAGAACCCTCATTTATTTGTAATTGTTAATTTTGATAAAATAGGGTTCGTAGTAGTTATACCAAGGTTAGTTCATCGTTCTAGTCATTATTTCTGCTTCCAATTAACATAATATCTGATTCATTAAGAAGTCCCGACATCATCATCCGAGATGGTTTGGCTTGGTCCTTACCAAGCAAAATTTCTATTCTGTGTAAAAAAAAGAACTCTTCCCTTAAATCAACCGTCAGATAAAATTCTTCCAATCCATAACGCCAACCCTTATATCACCTCTCACTTTAGAACTTCAGAAGTACCCATGCGAGGAGTACCACGCCCTTCTAACCTACCCAATAACTAATAACCTTGAAGAGAAAAACACCAAAGAAGCCTCAAAAGTCAGTAACCACCCGAAGTATACCCAGTCGATCTCCGAGAAAGACCACACGTACCGCAGGCCAAGTTTAAGAATAGAGACTAAGAACTCATTAGGTTAATCAATCGTTACTAAGTGTATACACAAGAGTGGTATATAATTTAGACTTAACAGGATTTAGGATGTGTGATTCCGCCCTATCTCCTGTTCCTTGTCTGGTTGTAGACTTGGGGCAGAGCCACCCATCCGAACGTTTTGTCAATCTAAATTATATACGACTTGTATACACGAGGTGATGGTGGATGACCTAAGTATGAGTCTTATCATGAACTTTAGAGCAAAAGCCCGCAGGCTCACTACAAACCACCGGAAATACCATAGAGGAATTTGTGACGGATTACAAGGAGCTTCATAATCAAGTTAACCAAGGCAACATGTGGACTTGATTACCATTCTGGATGATCGTCGTCAGATCAGCCAAATCCGCACCCTTCCTACAATCTTAAGGAATCATGAAAAGTAGAGAAGTTAACTAGGACATGAGTCCGAGAAATTAGTTACACTACACGATGTTCCAATATCTGTTATCTCAGTTTGAGATAGTATAATCATCTCCCAGTTCAGGCAGTCACTTTAGAAATTTTTGGAAAACTAGGCCAGTCATGATACATAGCATACCATCTTTAAAACCAACAGACACAATGAAAGAACGATTCAATCATTAGAAGTTGTGCGGAGAACATATGTGATAGACTTTGGAAGAACAAGAATACCCAAGTATCAACTAGTCGAGTCCTTGACCATGCTAGCACTTAAAGTTGCTCCATTCCAAAACCCGCTTTGGTCGCAAGTACAGATCCTCTCAGCACTGGATTAAAGTAGGCGACACGCAACTAGCTAGAGGTCCAATTTCCAGACAGCACCTTCGTTGGTCCAAAATTCATCCGAGAAACTACCAAGAAGAGAGTACAAATCCAGGAGCGACGTGAAGCTCCCAGGTTCAGGCAGAAAAGCTAATGCCTTCGATAAGAGAAAATCCTTGGAAATTCCAGGATTGGTGACCTCGTCAGGTGAAGGTCTCATCTGGAAGGGCAGAATACGCTTCGGAAAGCGTGGAATGCTAAATCCAAGGTACTTAAGATCATTTGAGATTCGTACTAGAGTCGATCCAGTAGCTTATAGACCCCGACTACCTCGGGAATCCAATAGCATACGCCCTACTTTCCCCATCTTTAACTTGAAAACTGGTCGTCCGACGAGACTTCTACTATCCCACTCGCTTTGGTCGAGGTAAGCGAGAACCTCAACTTCGTGGAAGAACCAGTAGAGATCATGGACCGTTAGTCAAACAAACAAAGCAAAGTTGCATACCAATAGTGAAGGTTCGCTGGAATGCCAAGCGAGGACCTGAATTCACTTGGGAGTGAGAAGATCACATGGAACAGAAGTACCCACATCTCTTCCCTAGTCCATAAATATTTATTCTCGAAATAATTTTGGGACCAAATTCCCTCTAACGGGGGGATGATGTAACAACCCGATATTATTCAAGTCAATATAATGATCTAAAGTCAAGTATTGTACCCTGTTGTTTTTGAGATAATAAGAATAGCGTCAAAAATGAAATGTTTAAAAATCTCAATTGGAATGTACTAAGTGATAGATATCGTAACAAGGCTTTCAAAAAACATAAAGAAGACTAAAATCCGAGTTATAACGAAGAAATTATTACAAATTAAAGATTCGCAACAAAACCGGTAAAACACTGTTAAGCGTAAAACGCGAAATTTCAATAAAATACTTTTTAGCCTTAGGTATCTAAATGAAAGTCGTAGATATCATTAAACCGTAAACGTACATAAAAAGAACGTCCAAATCTGATTTCGTATGAGGAAGTTATGATTTTTCTAAGTTTCGGATATAGTAGTAGACAGCTAAAAACTCGAAATAGAGATCGAACGACTTTTAGCCGACACAACCTAAACGAGAATTGAAGATCTCGACAATAGTATTGCAATGGTAAAAAGACAGACGAAAACGGACGTCGGATGAAGAAGTTATGGATTTTTAACGGACTTTTCCAGTCCCGGCCTGTTAAAAATATAATATTAAAAATAAATTCAAAATAGCCGACGGAGTCTAAATGAAAGTTGTAGAGCATAATCTCACCTACGCATGGATTTAAAGAACGTCAAAATCGGAACTTGTATGCGAGAGATATTAATTTCTGAAGTTCGGGACACGAAACCCAACACTGTCAGGAAACTCACGACGTGAGCTAGTGACTGATGTGTGCCAGAGACGGGCTATCCGACGTCGAGTCTACGGAAGGGATAAGATCAAAGTTCACGACGTGAACCACCCCAAGTTCACGACACGAACTCCAAAAATCCACCCTATAAATAGAAACTGAGGGCTTCGGTTTTGGTTGCTCATTTCTATCCCCTCTCCTACTTTTATTTTGTGTTAAGTATCCCGAGACTACCCCGGCGCCCCGTTTTCGTGTCCAAGCCCTGACGAAAGCCCGAAGTCCCGAAGTTCCTGAGAAACTTGCTTCTTTCTAGTCGAAGTGATGCCCGAGTTAAACATCGTCTTCATCAAACCGTCTCTCTTACCAAGTGATTTCATACCCCTAAACTTATCTTTTAAATGATTTTAAATGATTTTATGGGGGGGGGGGGGGGAATACAAGTAGAAAACATTATAGTTATTCTATCAATCACATGTGATTAATAACTATCAAACAAGTGGATTTCTTATACTTCAAAACTGTGTTATCAAACAAACTATTTCAAAACATTTTATAAACTGACATCAAGTCATCAATAACCATTCAAATGGTTAAAACTCTTTTATATGCTAAACTCTTTATCAAACTCTTTTAAACTAATATATTGTCAAAATCATGTCTATATAGATATAGTTATATAAATAAGGTTGAAAGGGCTTAGGACTGATAACTCGTTTTATTTCTTGTTCCTTGTTTGGTTGTGGACTTAGGGTATCAGTTGTTTGTCCGAGTGTCGTTTGAATCTTAGATATATATTATGTATATGTATGTAGATATAAAAGTTCTTTCATCAGTTCAATACCTTTGGGTAGCAAAGGTGTACAAACATGATCAATCATTCAAACAACATTACTAGTAAACTATAATAGGTATAGTTTAGATGATTACTACTTACTAAGTCTAGAACAATGAAACTTACAAGAGTCGGTTCATACATGAATAAATTTATACATGAGTCAGTTCAAACATACAATTACTAGAACAGAAAGGAACATACAATAACTAGAACAGAAAGGAACATACAATAACAAAAACAGAAAGGAACATACAAAAAACAAGAACAGAAAGGAACATACATCCTTTTACAAGAACAAGATAACTTTAATGTGAAACCACTACTTCACGACATAGCAATATACTTGTTAGGTCGCATTTTGTAACCAGAGTCTCCTGGAGGGAGAGCGGGCATTGTGTGTATAGATATACGGGACTGACAATCCCGCATCCCGACTGTTCGCTACAGTTTGTCCGGCAGGCCAAGGGGTAGTTTCGACGCCAACAGGTCATCGTGTTAAACACTCGTCAATCAGTATGATTATAACCACATCACATTTTGACCTTAATTAAACAACTTGGTTTTAAGATAGTTAGTGCTTCAGTAGTTAATTATTACAACGTTACTGTGCACTGTCATTTTCCCATTACATTTATATAGTGATCTTCTCACATAAAAGGTAATGTAAACAATTTTTCTGGTAATAATAGTCATATACTTGGGAAAACACTCACTTTTACAAAAGAACAAACATACAGAACAGTCGGGTCTTGGTACGAGACTACTCTCCATTTTAGTAGAAAATATAGGATTTTCTAGGAAGTATACAAACTTTACATCAAACATTTACAAACTTTACATCAAACATTTACAAACTTTACATCAAACACTTACAAACATTTTCTTCGAACTTATACAAACATTTTACACTAAAATACTTATGAACTCACCAGCTTTAATGCTGATCTACTCTTTCAAAATAACTTGTATTCTCAGGTCACCAGTAGACAGGTACACTGGACCACGTTTTGAGAAGACAGAGCGTGTTCAAGACTCGTCTTTTATTTTGATATATATATTTTTGGTGTCTTACAAACACATTCAAAACACACTTGTATTAACTATATTATTAATGCAATGGATGATGTTGTTGCTTGTTTTACTATTGTGCATTGTTATAATACTGAACATGACGTCCTCCGCCCCCGAACGTTTCCGCCGTTCTGGTTTGGGGGTGTGACACGGGATCAAAATGAAAGTTGTAGTACTCGTAAATACCAACGCATGAATATAAAGAACGTCGATAATAGAGCTCGTACGCGGAACATACGGACGAAACTTAGGGCCTACTCTACGAGAAAACCCCTATAAATAAGAGATGAACTCTTCATATTTTCTTCACACCATAAGCCTTTCTTTCTCTCTCTAACTTCTCTCTAGACTCCCTAAACCCCCCTAAATCCTAGGAAACTTCCCTAGCACTATAAGAAAGCGCCGAAGTGCACAAAGGCTCCGAGAAAAAGAGCTTTTCGGCTCAGAAGCTCTGCTCCAGCGGACCCCGGTTTTTAATAAAACTCGTTGTAGTGAAATAAGCCTACCATACTTTAAATATAGCTTACATTTAAATATAATATCGTTATTATGAACCTAGAAATAATATTTATCAGTGATTCAAAGTCGTTATACTGATTGATCTACTTACGAGAATGATGTCTAGGCTATGATTTAATGAGGTGTTTAAAGTAGGATTTCCAAACAGTATACTTCGTATACCAAACGGACCCTACCTTCAATATGATCCTACCTGGTTGTTCCTTACTTGATAGATCATGAAAGTAGACTTTGAGTTAATGATGAATCTAGACTAATAATTAGTCACAATAAAGATTAGACTAAAACTTAGCGATAATAATGCTAGGTTTCGTCGAAGGAAAATAGAATCGTTAAAAGCGAAGCGCTGCCCGAGTTTGGAATCATCACTTTAACAATTGAGTGCATAGTTACTTTCATATTACACATAGATATGAAGTATTTTATATAAATTACGTGCTATGTGTGGATACTGTATGAATACTTGCTGTCTATGCTGCATGAAACGTTTTATACATGTTTTAAATGATCTAAACTGTATATGTATTTTATATCTACAAAATGTGTTGGGTAATACATGGGTAGTTTAGAGGTGAGATAAATGATGAGCGATGAAAGATGAAAGATGAGATAAATGATGAGCAATGAAAGATGAGATGAATGATGAGCGATGATATATGAGTGATAGAATATGGTGCGAAGCGATGAGCCAAAACGATGAGCCAAACCGATGAGCCAAACCGATGAGCCAAACCGATGAGCCAAAACGATGAGCCAAAATGATGAGCCAAACGATGACCCATGCGATGGCCCCGTCATCTAGCAAAGTATGGATGACAACCACAGACTATTCTAGACAGACTAGTGGAACACTAGCAGGCTCGCAACCTGTAGGTGCTGTGAACGATGTGTTCACCCGGTGTACTCTAAAAAATCCATTGACATGTATTACGAGTGAACTCTCGAAAATGATACTGTCAATAAACGAGATAAACCCTGGTGACTATGCAAACTTAGTGACGATTCCTGAGGATACTCCTTAGGAATGAATGAACGAGGAATAGCTGAATCTTAGGGTAGATCCTTAAGAGTAAATGTCACACCCCAAAACCGGAACGGCGGAAATGTTCGGGGGTGGAGGACGTCATGTACAGTATCACAACAATGCATAGTAGTAAGCAAGCAACAACATCATCCATTGCATTAATAATATAATTTTAATACAAGTGTGTTCTGTGAAGTTTAATAGACACCAAAAATATGAAACAAAATAAATGATGAGTCTTGAACGAGCTCCATCTTCTCAAAACCTGGCACCGGTACCTGTCCACTGATGACCTGAGAATACAAGTTATTTTGAAAGAGTTTATCAGCTCTAAAGCTGGTGAGATCATAAGTATTTTAGTGTCATTGTTTGTATGAAAGTGTTTGTAAGTATGTGATGTATAAGTTTGTAAATGTTTGTAATTGTTTGTAACTCCTAGAAAACCCTATGTTTTCTACTAAAAGTAGCCTTCTACCAAGGCATCAAATGTTTTGTATGATTGACTCTAGTAAGAGTGTGTATTTTCCCAAATATGACTATCATTAACCAAAAATATAGTTTTCACATTACCGTTCATTGTGTGAAGATCACAAAGTGAATGCAATGGGGAAATAAAATAGTACTGTAGTGTTGTATTAGGTAACTACTGTTGTACTAACTACCTTAATCCAATTGTTAATTAAAGTACCATGTGATATGTATGTACCATACTACCGACTAAAAACACGACGATGAAAGACGTCGGAAGAAATGACATTTGGCACCCGTAGACTTGCTAGTCCCACTGTAGCGAGCAGCAAGGTGTAGGATAGTCAATCCAGTATAGATCTATACACAAACTCAACGCTCTCCACTTAAGGAGATTCTTGATACAAAACGAGCCATGGCAGGTGATGCCATGCCCCGTTACGTGGCTCACATAACTGTTGTAATGTTCTTGTATATGTATTGTATGTACTAGTTGTATTGTATGTTCTCTCTGTCTAGTATGTATGTATGTTCTCTCTGTATGTTATCGTTTGTTTCTCATCATAGTATTCTCTATCTGTATGTTATGTTTGTTTCTCATCATAGTATTCTCTATCTGTATGTTATGTTTGTTTCTCATCATAGTATGTATTGACTCATGTATGAACTGACTCATAGAATGTTTCACTGTTCTAGTAATAGTATTGTAACTTCCTAAACTATACCTATTATAGTTTACTAGTAATGTTGTTTGTATGTATGAACATGTTTGTACACCTTTGCTACCCAAAGGTATTGAACTGAATGAAGGAACTTTTATATCTATACACATATACATAATATATAACTAAGATTCAAACGATCTTCGGACAAATAACCGATACCCTAAGTCCACAACCAAACAAGGAACAGGAAGCAAGGTGAGCTATCAGTCCTAAGTCCTTTCAATCCTACTTATATAACTATATCTATATAGATACACATTTGACAAAGTATAAGTTTAAAAGAGTTTAATGAAAGTATTTAACATGTAAAAGAGTTTGTAAAACAGTTTGAAGTAGTTTGATTGATAACATAGTTTGAAAAGTAAGAAATCCACTTGTTTGGTAGTTATTAATCACATGTGATTGATATGATAACTATAATAGTTCAACTTGTATCCCCCCCCCCCATAAAAGCATTTAAAATCATTTAAAAGGTTGATTAAGGGGTATGAACTCACCTGTAGTGAGTGGTTTGGAAGAACGGATGGTATAGGATGCTAAGTGTCAAGTGAAGACTTGAGCACACACACGGATCCTATTTAACATATAATGACACATATATGTATACAATTAGTCATTTAACAACTAATTAACCAAGTTAAGACACCCTAGGATATGGAAAACACTTTGATTCAAGTGCTAGAAGTACCAAGGGTTGCATCTAAGGGTTGTATGGCCTCTCATTGGAGTTTTCGGTCCAAGTGGGTTTTCGGTCCAAATGGTTCTCGGTCCAAATGGTTCTCGGTCCAAGAGGTTAAGACCGAAAACGCATGATATTTGGTGCATAAGGTGATTTTCAAGGGCTTTCAAGTATGTAAAGGGGTTCTAAGTTTCATCCAAAGCCTTATGTGAGTTTAAGGTCTTAAAGGTACCTTTCTTTAGGGTTTTCGGTCAAGGGAGATACACTTGACCGAAAACACCTATTGTTCTTGAGAAATGGATGTTTTCAAGGCCCTAAATCAAGTATCCTTACTAGATAACAAGTATAGGAGATAGATACTTAAAATATGGAAGCAAAGAAGGGTGTTTTCGGCCCAAAACACTAGTGTGTGTTCTTGGTGTTCTTGGTGAAATGAAGAACACTTGAAGATCTAAGAAAATGGAATGATTTCATTGATGAAATCATGTAAGATCACTAGATAATGGAAGAGATCAACTAAACAAGGAAGGAAACACTTACAATCTTGAAGATCTTGACAAGAATTCGGATGATACTTGAGAGAGAATTTTTCTTGACTTGGAAATGGGAAAAATGACTAAAAATGACTAAGTGTCATTTATATACCCTTTAGGGTTTTCGGCCCTAACACTATTTTGGGCCGTAAACCCCAAACTCTTGGAGTTTTGTGACTTAAATGTTGCACAATTAATCCTAAAGTATACTTCCTCTAATTTGTTCTCTCAAGAAAATAAATATTAAAAATACCCAACCGGGCTTTAAACCGAGCTAAAAATTAGCAGAAAAGAATTTGACTTTTAATTGAGGTGCTAGACGGTAGAGTTTGTTCAAATTGAAATTTCGGGTTGTCACATCATCCCCCCGTTAGAGGGAATTTCGTCCCGAAATTAGAGTTCAAGCAACTAAGTTATTACAAATAACTAAGTAAAAAGATGAGGATATTTCAGCTTAAACTGATCCTCGCGCTCCCAAGTGAATTCCGGTCCTCGCTTGGCGTTCCAGCGAACCTTCACTATCGGGATACGGCTTTGCTTGGTTTGTTTGACCTCTCGGTCCATGATCTCTACTGGTTCTTCCACGAAGTCGAGGCTCTCGTTGATTTCGATCTCGTCGAGTGGGATCACAAGAGTCTCGTCGGACAGACACTTTTTCAAGTTCGATACGTGGAAAGTAGAATGTACGTTACTGAATTCATGAGGTAGGTTAAGTTTGTAAGCTACAGGGCTGATTCTAGCGAGAATCTCGAAAGGCCCTATGTATCTTGGATTTAGCTTTCCACACTTTTCGAAGCGTATCAAGCCTTTCCAAGGTGAGACCTTCAATAGAACACGGTCGCCCACCTGGAATTCCAACGGTTTCCTTCGTTTATCTGCGTAGCTTTTCTGTCGGTCTCTAGAGGCTTTCAATCGTTCACGAATCTGAACGATCTTCTCTGTCGTTTCCCGAATGATCTCCGGACCCGTGAGAGTGCTGTCAGGAACTCGTCCTTTAGCTAACTGGGTATCACCCACCTCAGCCCAGCACAGAGGGGATCTGCACTTTCGGCCCTAGAGGGCCTCGAATGGAGCAGCCTTTATGCTCGTGTGATAACTGTTGTTGTAGGAAAATTCGACAAGGGGTAAATGAGTATCCCATGCTTTCCCAAAGTCGATCACACAGGCTCGCAACATATCTTCCAAGGTTTGGATAGTCCTCTCACTTTGTCCGTCGGTCTGTGGATGATAGGTTGTACTCATGTCCAGCCTAGTTCCTAGGGAACTTTGTAGCGACTGCCAGAACCTAGAAGTGAATCTACTATATCTGTCCGAGATAATGGATATGGGAACACCGTGCAGTCGTACAATCTCCCGTATGTAGGTTCTTGTAAGCTTCTCCATCTTGTCTATTTCTTTGATAGGCAGGAAGTGTTCGGACTTGGTCAATCTGTCGACGATGACCCATATGGTATCAAGTCCACCCGTTGCCTTGGGTAACTTGGTTATGAAATCCATAGTGATCCGCTCCCACTTCCATTCCGGTATCTCCGACTGTTGTAGTAGACCTGATGGTTTCTAGTATTCGACCTTGACCTTGGCGCAAGTAAGGCATTTACTTACGAAGGTAGCAATCTCTGCTTTCATGTTAGGCCACCAGTATAGCTTTTTAAGATCCAGATACATCTTATATGAACCTAGGTGGACGGAATAACGGGTGTTGTGTGCCTCGGTCATGACCAAGTCTCTGAAACCACCGTGTTTCGGTGTCCAGATCCAATCCATGAAATATAAGGCTCAGCCACCCTTGACTTCCAAGTTCTTATCCATCCCTCTCAGGGATTCACTCGCCACTTTTTCAGGTTTCAAAGCGTCGAGCTGAGCCTCCTTAATTTGTGTGGACAAGTGTGAATGGATAGTCATAGTCAATGATTTGACTCTACGACCAGAGTATTCTTTCCGACTTAAGGCGTCAGCTACTACGTTGTCTTTATCCGGATGATAACGAATTTCACATTCGTAGTCACTGAGTAGCTCGACCCACCATCGTTGTCTCATGTTGAGCTCCTTCTGGTCGAATATATGTTGTAGGCTTTTGTGGTCTGTAAAGATCGTGCTCTTCGTACCGTATAGGTAGTGTCTCCAGATCTTTAGAGCAAACACAACTGCTCCTAGCTCAAGAACATGAGTGGTGTAGTTGACCTCGTGTGTCTTCAGCTGTCTCGAGGCATAGGCGATGACCTTACCTCGCTGCATCAGAACACAGTCGAGCCCTTGATTTGACGCATCGCAATAGACAACGAAGTCTTCTATCCCTTCGGGGAGGGATAGTATTGGTGCGGTGCACAAGGATCGCTTGAGCGTTTGGAACACTCTTTCCTGCTTCTCTTCCCAGTCAAAGGCTACGCCCTTCTGGGTCAGTGTTGTAAGAGGTTTCGCAATTCGGGAGAAGTTCTGAATGAACCTGCGATAGTAGCCAGCGAGGCCTAGAAATTGACGAATTTCGGTAGGCGTCTTCAGTGCTGACCATCTCTCAATGGCTTTGATTTTGGAAGGGTCCACGTGTATTCCCTCTTCGCTAACCACGTGCCCTAAGAATTCGACTTTTCGGATCCAAAATTCGCATTTCGAGAACTTCTCATAGAGCTTCTCCGAACGCATCGTTTCTAAGACTAGTCACAGATGTTGACTATGCTCCTCCTTACTACGAGAGTAGATAAGTATGTCATCGATAAAGACGATGACGAACTGATCCAATTAAGGACGACACATCCTATTCATTAAATCCATGAATACCGCAGGCGCGTTGGTTAATCCGAACGGCATCACTACGAATTCGTAGTGCCCATAACGAGTTCGGAAGGCTGTCTTCGGGACATCCTCCCTTAGCATTCGTAGTTGGTGATATCCGGATCTTAGATCGATTTTTGAAAAGAAGTTTGCCCCTTGCAGTTGATCAAATAAATCGTCAATACGAGGCAGAGGATAACGATTTTTGACGGTCAGTTTGTTGAGCTCCCTGTAGTCGATGCACATGCGAAACGATCCTTCTTTCTTCTTGACGAACAAGACCGGAGCTCCCCATGGCGAGAAACTTGGTCTTATAAAGCCCTTGCTGAGCAGTTTCTTTAAGTTGATCGGACAGTTCTTGCATCTCTGCAGGTGCTAGACGATAGGGCGATTTGGCTACGGGGGTAGCCCCTGGAACTAAGTCGATTCTGAACTCGACTTGACGTTGCGGAGGTAATCCTGGGAGTTCTTCCGGAAAGATGTCGCGAAAGTCGCGTACTACTGGAATGTTCTGAATGTCTTTCGTTTCTTGGCTCACATCTACAACATGAACAAGTAATGTGCGACATTCCTTTGCAAGAATTTTTAGGCTTGAATGCTTGAGATGATACGAAGGTTCGTGTCGGGTTTGTCGCCATAAACTACTAGAGTTTCGCCAGACGGCAGATTAAGGCGAACAGGCTTTTCATAACACATGATGTCGGCACGATGAAGACTCAACCAATCCATGCCGATAATGACGTCGAAACTTTTAATTGAAACCGGCATGAGGTCGATCGAAAATGAATGGCTATCTAGAGTTAAGGTACATCCTATGTATATACTGCTAGTGCTCTCTGTCTTCCCATTAGCCATTTCTACAGTGAACGGTTCTTTAAGTGCTCGTGATTTTTGCTTAAGTAAATGAGCAAATTTTTGGTTCACGAAACTCCTCTCCGCTCCACTATCAAATAGTACGCATGCATAAGAGTTATCGAGGAGAAACGTACCAGTGACCACTGTGGGGTCGGCAACCGCTTCCTCGTGGCCTATGGCCAAAACCCTTCCTACTCCATCGGCATTCCCTGCCTTAGGGCAGTTCCTCTTGTAGTGGCCCGCCTCGCCACAACCGTAGCAAGCTTGGCCCACTCCTGTGCCGGGGACTTGGTTGATTGGCCTCGCTGGTGCTTTGCAGAAACGGGCGGTGTGCCCCTTCCTGTTGCAGTTCGAACACTGCATTTCCCGGAAGGCTCCTGTGTGGTGGAAGTTGCACTTGTTGCACTTTGGCAAACTTCCAGCATACTGCTTTACCGGAGCAGCAGCGGCAGGTGCTATCGTAGCATGTACTGCCACGACCTGCTGCTTTTTGGCAGCTTTCTTCTTCTTCTTTTCATCCCAGAACTTCCGCTTGGAATCAGCAGTTTTGAAGGGTTCTGAGATGGCCAAGGTTTTTGTTGTTGACGACGGGGTAGGGACCCCATGGTCAATAAGCCGTTGTGCCAACCGCTTGGCACTGTCGAATGTAGTGGGGTTTTGAAGCCAAAACATTCCCCTGAAATGGAGGCACCAGCCCCCATATGTACCTCTCTATCTTCTTTCCCTCTTTGTGAACCATGTTGGGACAGAGGGCCACTAGCTCACAGAACCTGGCGGTGTAGGTCACAATGTCGGAGCCCTTCATGGTTAGGCTCCACAGTTCTTGCTCCAGTTTTTGGATCTCGCCCCTCGGGCAGTACTCTTCAATCATTAGCTCTCTCAGAGCTTCCCAACCCATAGCATTAGCCACTATAAGAGATAGTGACTTGACATGGCTATTCCACCATGTCAGGGCTTTTGCCTCGAAGGTACACGCAGCAAATTTGACTTTGCTTCCTTCCGGGCATGAGCAGATCTCAAAGACCGACTCCGTCTTTTCAAACCATTGCGAGAGGGCAATGACTCCGCCAGTCCCTTTAAAGGACAGTGGCTTGCAGTTTGTGAAGTCCTTGTAGGAGCACTCTCTCAAGCGCACGGGAGCTTCGCCGTGGGTAGAATGAACAGGTGTACCACCTCCCGTGGCACTCGAAGAATGATATTGAGCCATGGCTATTGCCACAACTGCAGCTACTGCAGCATTTTGAGCTGCTGTATCGATTTGAGGAGCATGTGGTGTTGCAGTTATCGGAGGATCGCGTCTCGTTGATCGGCGTAGAGGCATCTTTTACTATAAGTTACAAAGATGACGATATTGATAAGAATCAAAATAAGGATAAATGATGAGAGTGACTCACGGACTAACTCTCCATAGCCCAACAGCACAATCGAATAGCACGATTGAATGTAGATCTAGTACTAAAAGATGATAGCATTTGGATATTAATTTCCACGAGATTATATATCTGTCAATAAAACTGGGATTACAGATGTAACAAGTTCGGGAAAAATAACCTAGAAGTAGGTCTTACATCAAACCAAGATGGGAAAATTTTGACAGAACTATGACCTAATTAAGACCTAACAGATCCAAAGTTATCACAACGATGGGAAATTAAACTAGAGTCTTTACATAAACTAAGTTATATCCAAAAGAGAAAGTCGAAGAGACTCTATCTGCGACGAGAACTACTAGAGTGAGTTCTTGATTCCGACAGAAGGCGTTCTATGTCCCTCATGCGCCTTTCGAATCTTACTTGCCGAGCTCGAAGTTCTAGGACTTCGGCTTGGGTCTCAGCAAGTTCTCTCTGCAAAGCTGCATTCTGGTTCTGAGTCCTTTCGCGAGCAGACTCCAGCAGACGAATGCGGACTGTGTTGACTCCAGTGTCAGCATCAACCTGCAGAATTTGATGGATAGCCGCTCTACCCTGCTCATCAGTACGAGCAACCCTGCGGACTAGAATAGGCAAGATTTTGTCCGCTGATCCTCCCTCGCTTAAGTCATAGAAGCTTCGGTCTCTGTTGTAAGGTAACGGCTGACCTTGCTCGTGACTCCATCTGTTCAAGTTTGTTGCCCACAGAGGTGTGGGGCCTTGAAATGCTGGACGAGGGTTAGGATTTGGGTTTGGGTTTTGAGCTACTGGGGGTAGGTTGTTGACTTCTGGCTCTGAGTCAGAACCATCAGAAAAGCCTTCAGCTTGGTGATCATCCAAAGGGATGGGGTGATCATCTTCTGGCTCTTCTCCCAGCCATCATGCATTGCCGTTGTTGGGATAGTACGGGTCTCCGCGAAGATGGAATCCAGCCATGATATCTACGCGAGAAAAGGGGTGTAAGAAATAAGCACATAAGTAATTTATAGTAACACAAAATACTCCTATAGTATTTTAAGTTTATGTTATGTTCTAATGTTTTCATTGTAGTATTGTTGGTAAGTTTTTAGACTTGTTGCAACCTCACAACCACCCTTAGGCACATGCTAGTCACTCCTCGGATAATATAGTTGATCAGGCTATATCTTCCCAGGGTTGACTATATGTATCTAAGTCTGAATGTGTTGTCCAACAATCGTAATACGTTTGTTCTGTCCTAGTGACACTGATTTTAGTATGAATGCAGGTATATATACTTGGTTAAATATTTTATTATTTAAAAGTATAAACTCTTGTTCAGAGTATTTTAATCCCATTGTGTTTATAGTTTGTATATCTTTTATGGGTTGATATACTCGATTCACTATAAACAATGCTCTGATACCAATCTATCACACCCCAAAACCGGAACGGCGGAAACGTTCGGGGGTGGAGGAAGTCATGTACAGTATCACAACAATGCATAGTAGTAAGCAAGCAACAACATCATCCATTGCATTAATAATATAATTTTAATACAAGTGTGTTCTGTGAAGTTTAATAGACACCAAAAATATGAAACAAAATAAAAGATGAGTCTTGAACGAGCTCCATCTTCTCAAAACCTGGCACCGGTACCTGTCCACTGATGACCTGAGAATACAAGTTATTTTGAAATAGTTTATCAGCTTTAAAGCTGGTGAGATCATAAGTATTTTAGTGTCATTGTTTGTATGAAAGTGTTTGTAAGTATGTGATGTATAAGTTTGTAAATGTTTGTAATTGTTTGTAACTCCTAGAAAACCCTATGTTTTCTACTAAAAGTAGCCTTCTACCAAGGCATCAAATGTTTTGTATGATTGACTCTAGTAAGAGTGTGTATTTTCCCAAATATGACTATCATTAACCAAAAATATAGTTTTCACATTACCGTTCATTGTGTGAAGATCACAAAGTGAATGCAATGGGGAAATAAAATAGTACTGTAGTGTTGTATTAGGTAACTACTGTTGTACTAACTACCTTAATCTAATTGTTAATTAAAGTACCATGTGATATGCATGTACCATACTACCGACTAAAAACACGACGATGAAAGACGTCGGAAGAAATGACATTTGGCACCCGTAGACTTGCTAGTCCCACTGTAGCGAGCAGCAAGGTGTAGGATAGTCAATCCAGTATAGATCTATACACAAACTCAACGCTCTCCACTTAAGGAGATTCTTGATACAAAACGAGCCATGGCAGGTGATGCCATGCCCCGTTACGTGGCTCACATAACTGTTGTAATGTTCTTGTATATGTATTGTATGTACTAGCTGTATTCTTTGTTCTCTCTGTCTAGTATGTATGTATGTTCTCTCTGTATGTTATCGTTTGTTTCTCATCATAGTATTCTCTATCTGTATGTTATGTTTGTTTCTCATCATAGTATTCTCTATCTGTATGTTATGTTTGTTTCTCATCATAGTATGTATTGACTCATGTATGAACTGACTCATAGAATGTTTCACTGTTCTAGTAATAGTATTGTAACTTCCTAAACTATACCTATTATAGTTTACTAGTAATGTTGTTTGTATGTATGAACATGTTTGTACACCTTTGCTACCCAAAGGTATTGAACTGAATGAAGGAACTTTTATATCTATACACATATACATAATATATAACTAAGATTCAAACGATCTTCAGATAAATAACCGATACCCTAAGTCCACAACCAAACAAGGAACAGGAAGCAAGGTGAGCTATCAGTCCTAAGTCCTTTCAATCCTACTTATATAACTATATCTATATAGATACACACTTGACAACGTATAAGTTTAAAAGAGTTTAATGAAAGTATTTAACATGTAAAAGAGTTTGTAAAACAGTTTGAAGTAGTTTGATTGATAACATAGTTTGAAAAGTAAGAAATCCACTTGTTTGGTAGTTATTAATCACATGTGATTGATATGATAACTATAATAGTTCAACTTGTATTCCCCCCCCCCCCCATAAAAGCATTTAAAATCATTTAAAAGGTTGATTAAGGGGTATGAACTCACCTGTAGTGAGTGGTTTGGAAGAACGGATGGTATAGGATGCTAAGTGTCAAGTGAAGACTTGAGCACACACACGGATCCTATTTAACATATAATGACACATATATGTATCCAATTAGTCATTTAACAACTAATTAACCAAGTTAAGACACCCTAGGACATGGAAAACACTTTGATTCAAGTGCTAGAAGTACCAAGGGTTGCATCTAAGGGTTGTATGGCCTCTCATTGGAGTTTTCGGTCCAAGTGGGTTTTCGGTCCAAATGGTTTTCGGTCCAAATGGTTCTCGGTCCATGAGGTTAAGACCAAAAACTCATGATATTTGGTGCATAAGGTGATTTTCAAGGGCTTTCAAGTATGTAAAGGGGTTCTAAGTTTCATCCAAAGCCTTATGTGAGTTTAAGGTCTTAAAGGCACCTTTCTTTAGGGTTTTCGGTCAAGGGAGATACACTTGACCGAAAACACCTATTGTTCTTGAGAAATGGATGTTTTCAAGGCCCTAAATCAAGTATCCTTACTAGATAACAAGTATAGGAGATAGATACTTAAAATATGGAAGCAAAGAAGGGTGTTTTCGGCCCAAAACACTAGTGTGTGTTCTTGGTGTTCTTGGTGAAATGAAGAACACTTGAAGATCTAAGAAAATGGAATGATTTCATGGATGAAATCATGTAAGATCACTAGATAATGGAAGAGATCAACTAAACAAGGAAGGAAACACTTACAATCTTGAAGATCTTGACAAAAATTCGGATGATACTTGAGAGAGAATTGTTCTTGACTTGAAATGGGAAAAATGACTAAAAATGACTAAGTGTCATTTATATACCCTTTAGGGTTTTCGGCCCTAACACTATTTTGGGCCGTAAACCCCAAACTCTTGGAGTTTTGTGACTTAAATGTTGCACAATTAATCCTAAAGTATACTTCCTCTAATTTGTTCTCTCAATAAAATAAATATTAAAAATACCCAACCGGACTTTAAACCGAGCTAAAAATTAGCAGAAAAGAATTTGACTTTTAATTGAAGTGCTAGACGGTAGAGTTTGTTCAAATGGAAATTTCGGGTTGTCACAGTAAAGAAGATAATGGGGATGGGTAATTGGGTTGATTGTTTGATGTTTAACATAATAATTGTATTATTGTGGGTTGAAAATCCTATGTACTCACCAGGTTTCCCAACCTGACCCACTCAAGCTTATTTGTATCACATGTGTCGATATGAAGCTACTTTACACTATGGGATTTAAAAGATATGTAGACCACTAGTGTAAATGAATGTAAGTTCTGTTCATGTTTATGTTTCTGTATTGACGATGACATCCCAAATGTTTTAAAATGGATAAAAATACATTTCCTCGGAAATGCTTTGATAACTTATTTATCATGTTTTTCTAGGAACAAATTCCGCAACATTTTTATTAAAAGAGGTACTCTGATTTTTATAAAGCATAAACAAAATCGGTCTTTTCTGGCCGTAAAAATGGGAATGTCACAGTTGGTATCAGAGCATTAGTTTTAGCGAACTAGGAATAAGGATTTATTTCTAGACTTAAACTTAGAATGCTAAGCGATGATCGTGAGGAGTGTGTCTAATAAATTTAGGTAATACACCTGAATAGACACAAGCACTAGCTTATTTAGGAAAATGCCTAACATGCTTTTATGTGCTAAATGATTTATGATATGCATTATATGATCGGATCTATGGTCTGTTGCCGACCGGATCTGGAAACTTTATGTGTTCAGACTTCTAAACGTTTAATTACGATATTAGAACTGGCATGTAACTTTTCGGAGTAATAGGGAGATTTACACGTCGATCGTAAATAAAATCTTTCCTATCTTAATTCTCGTCGTTTCGCACTGAACGTCTGATTTGGTTTATACAACGAATTGGCAAGAACCCGAAGTGGAAACGCGAATGGAAATAGAAATCAACCGCCTCAACCACCAGTGATTGAGAAAATACCTGTTGTAGTAGCCACTCCTGAGCCAATCACAATGGCTGGAGTACAAGCCATGATTTGGGCTATGCTGGCTGAGCAAAGAGAAGAGATGAGGCAGATGTTGCACGAAAATAGGGATGAACCTACGGTGCCCATTGTGCAACCTGAGTTGATCGCTGAACAATCGGAGGAAGGAAATTATATCCGCACTGTGAGTCAAGTTCGAACCCAAGGGGCAAGGAGGAATGGCCCGGAGAAGGGATATGACAAGGATAGGCGGATGTATAAGAATTTCTTGGGTGCAAAACCGCCGAGTCTCTCTGGAAGCCCAAAACTAGTGGAGATTATGGACTGGATCTCCGAGATGGAGATTGTATTTGAGAGTTGCGACTGCAGCGATAAGCAAAAGACTGTCTTTGCAGTCAGACAACTAAAGACCGGAGTGTTAAGTTGGTGAAAGTTGCTGGAAGATACAATGCCACGAGGAGAAGCGATACGAATGTGTTGGGAAGCATTCACGGAGCAGTTAAAAATGCAGTACTGCTCAGAGATAGATCTGATAGACCTAAACAAAGAGTTTCAGAACCTGAAGAAAGGGAAGATGAGTGTTGATGAGTATGTCACCGCATTCACTGAGAGGATGAAGCTATTTCCCTACTTGGTGCCTACTGAACTCTCCAAGATAGATAGGTTCGCTAACGGACTGCCCGCAGACTTTGGCCCAACGGTCAAAATGGCAACTACTTTGAAAATTGTCGTTAGAGCAGCTAAGAATATAGAGACCCAGATAAGAGAAAGGGGTCTAGAAAAAGATAAGGTAAGAGAAAAGAGGAAGTTTGAAGGATCTTCAAGGTCCAACAAGGAGAGTAAATTCTTGAAGTTTGGAGGAGGAGGAAGAGGCGAAGCAAGATGGTGTGATAAGTGCGAGAAGAAACACTTAGGAAAATGTGGCGAAGATGTGATATGTTTCAAGTGTGGAAAGTCTGGCCATTACGCCAACGAGTGCACATTCAACAAGAAGGTATGTTTCGGATGTAACAAAGAAGGGCATATTTCTAGAGACTGCCCAAAGAAAAACGAAGCAGCAAGGCCAAATGCACCGCCAAAGCCAAGGGCATTTCACATGATCCTCGAAGAAGCAGATAACAACGCGGGGAATCAAGGATGAGGACTTCATATCCGAAGATCGAGTTATGCAGTAGCCATAGTATTATATGATGTAGCCTGTTAGAGGCATAGTCTAGTGTGAACTTGAACACCTATGTAATCGTTTCAAGGAATAATATAAAACCTTCGTTTTGCTATCTGATGAGTTAAGTTGTAATGTGATTTTCTTATATGGTGACTTGGAAAACTGCAAGACAATACTTGGGACGAGTATGAGTAGGTGTGAATGGTTGTAGAGGCCTATACTACCGGAAGCACAGGACTCGCACTTGGATCGGGGAAAGTCACAAGGTTACCAAGGCACTAGAAATTGATTATGTTTTGTTCATGTCTGTCGTTACCATCGTTTCGGTAATGACTAAGAAGATTGTTGTTATTCCGACCCTAGTGGTCATATCGTATCGAGTCCGACTAAGATGAGTATGTTGCGTGCTTTAGAGAACCAAGTTTGATGTAGCATCCGACATAAGCCAAAAGATTGAAGTGGAAGATAATCAAAGAGATTGTGATCGTTGTTAAAGTAAGAAACTTGTAGCTATAAATGCTACATGCTAAAAGGTGATTATATCACATTAGAACATGAAGGAAGGTATATTCCATTCTGGAATTTGACTCTAAGAGACCTGAGTCTAAATGTGCATCACACGATGATAGGTCATTAGAATATGACACATCGGTCCATTATAGTAATCAGAGAACTTATCTTAAGTTGTTAAGAAGAAGAAAGAGTCTCCAATAAGGGCCGAGATTGTGACAGGAAGGTCATGATTGAAAGCCTGACACGAGACAGAGTGTGGGTGCAAGATCAAGCACCGCCTGCAGTCAAGAAGTCCAAGAGTCAGATACTCGTTCGAAGAAACATAGAGGTTACAGTTATTACCTAGGATGAAGAGATAATGTATGGAATCATTATACAACCCTGTTTCGTTGATGATTCCGGGACGTAATCATCCTAAGGGGGAGTAATTGTAACGCCCGCAGATCCGGGCTAGTCAATTTAGAGGCAATAAGTGTCGAAAACGACTTTTAGACAAAAGATTATTTAGAATAAATAATCTTAACCAAGTTGTAGAATATGTCTCAAGGGTTCCCTACATATAAAGAACGCCAAAATCCGAGTTATAACGAAGAAGTTATGACTCGTCGAAGTTTTACGGCAAAATCGACACGACACCGAGAATCGTAAAAAGTGAATTTATGATAAAATACTTTCTAGCCTTAGCGATCTAAACGAAAGTTGTACTATATGTTAAACCGAGAGTGTGCATAAAAATAACGTCCAAATCGGACTTCGTACGAGGAAGTTATGATTTTTCTAAGATTTAGCATAATAGTGCACAGCCCGAAATTCGAATTTTAGATCGGTTGATTTTTAACCAAAACAGTCTAAACGAGAATTGAAGATCTCATTAATAGGAGCTCAACGATAAAAATACAGTAAAAAACAGAGCTCGTATGCGAAAGATATGGACGAAACTTGGTCCCTACTCTTCAAGCGCGGAAAATTCGATACAGTTTTGTAAACCTGAGATAGAATGAGAATTAGCCGATGGGATCTAAATGAAATTTGTAGTACTCGTAAATACCAATGCGTGGATATAAAGAACGCCAATAACAGAGCTCGTATGCGGAACATACGGACGAAACTTAGGGCCTACTCTACGAGAAAACCTCTATAAATAAGAGATGAACTCTTCATATTTTCTTCACACCATAAGCCTTTCTTTATCTCTCTAACTTCTCTCTAGACTCCCTAAACCCCCCTAAAGCCTAGGAAACTTCCCTAGCGCTAAAAGAAAGCCCCGGAGCGCACGAAGGCTTCGAGAAAAAGAGCTTTTCGGCTCAGAAGCTCTGCTCCAGCGGAGCCCGGTTTTTAATAAAACTCGTTGTAAGTGAAATAAGCCTACCATACTTTAAATATAGCTTATATGTAAATATAATATCGTTATTATGAACCTAGAAATAAGATTTATCAGTGATTCAAAGTCGTTATACTGATTGATCTACTTACGGGAATGATGTCTAGGCTGTGATTTAATGAGGTGTTTAAAGTAGGATTTCCAAACAGTATACTTCGTATACCAAACAGACCCTACCTCCGATATGATCCTACCTGGTTGTTACTTACTTGATAGATCATGAAAGTAGACTTTGGGTTAATGATGAATCTAGACTAATAATTAGTCACAATAAAGATTTAGACTAAAACTTAGCGCTAATAATGCTAGGTTTCGTCGAAAGAAAATAGAATCGTTAAAAGCGAAGCGCTGCCCGAGTTTGGAATCATCACTTTAACAAGTGAGTGCATAGTTACTTTCATCTTACACATAGATATGAAGTATTTTATATAAATTACGTGCTATGTGTGTATACTGTCTGAATACTTGCTGTCTATGCTGGATGAAACGTTTTATACATGTTTTAAATGATCTAAACTGTATATGTATTTTATATCTACAAAATGTGTTGGGTAAAACATGGGTAGATTAGAGGTGAGATAAATGATGAGCGATGAAAGATGAGATAAATTATGAGCGATGAAAGATGAGATGAATGATGAGCGATGATATATGAGTGATAAGATATGATGCGAAGCTATGACCTAAGCGATGAGCCAAAGCGATGAGCCAAAACGATAAGCCAAAGCGATGATCCAATATGATGAGCCAAAACGATGAGCCAAACGATGACCCAAGCGATGGCCCCGTCATGTAGCAGAGTATGGATGACAACCACAGACTATTCTAGACAATCTAGTGGAACACTAGCAGGCTAGCAACCTGTAGGTGTTGTGAATGATGTGTTCACCCGGTGTACTCTAAAAACCCATTGAGAGGTATTACGAGTGGACTCTCGAAAACGATATTGTCAATAAACGAGATAAACCCTGGCGACTATGCAGACTTAGTGCCGATTCCTTAGGATACTCCTTAGGAATGAATGAACGAGGAATTGCTGAATCTTAGGGTAGATCCTTAAGAGTAAAGAAGATAATGGGGATGGGTAATTGGGTTGATTGTTTGATGTTTAACATAATAATTATATTATTGTGGGTTGAAAAACCCTATGTACTCACCAGGTTCCCCAACCTGACCCACTCAAGCTTATTTGTATCACATGTGTCGATATGAAGCAACTTTACACTAAGGGATTTAAAAGAGATGTAGATCACTAGTGTAAATGAATGTAAGTTCTGTTTATGTTTATGTTTCTGTATTGACGATGACATCCCAAATGTTTTAAAATTGATAAAAATACATTTCCTCGGAAATGCTTTGATAACGTATTTATCATGTTTTTCTGGGAACAAATTCCGCAACATTTTTATTAAAAGAGGTACTCTGATTTTTATAAAGCATAAACAAAATCGGTCTTTTCTGGCCGTGAAAATGGGGATGTCACACTACTACCTCTGGTGTACGCTCAATCACTCGTAGCTCAGGCTGCAGGTTTCCATTAGCATTTCCTAATCAACTGCGAGTTATCACCATTTCAATCTATACACTCTAGTAGATGTTCAGTATACAGCGACGAGAATTAAGATAGGGAAAGCTTTAAATACGATAGACGTATAAATCTTCTTATCACTCCGAAAAGTTATATGCCGGTTCTAATACCGTAATTAAACTTTTAGAAATCTGAACACATAAAATTTTCCAGATCCGTCGGCAATAGACCGTAGATCCGATCAAGCGATAGCATCATAAAGCATATAATTCATCTTATAGCATGAATCATTTAGCACATAAAAGCAATTTAGGCATCTCCCGTAAATAAGCTAGTGCTCATGTCTTTTCAGGCATACATCCTAAATATAGCAAACACTCATCTCACAATCATTGCTTAACATTCTAAGTTTAAGTCTAGAAATAAATCCTTACTCCTAGTTCTCTTAAACTAATTCTCTGATACCAACTGTGACATCCCCAAATTCACAGTATGTTTTAAAAATTTTATTTATGCTTTTTTAAAATCAGAGTATCCTTTTTGAAGAATAGTATTGCGAAATTTGTTCCAAGAAAACATGATAAAGATGTTATCAAAGCATTTCTGAAGAAATGTATATTTAGTTGTATTAAAACATTGGGATGTCATTGTCAATAATGAAACATAAGCATAAACAGACCTTACGTTCATTTACACTAATGATTTACATCTCCTTTAATCTCTCAGTGTAATGTATCTTCGTATCGATACTGATACAAATAAACTGAGTGGGTCAGGTTGGGAAACTGGTGAGTACATAGGGTTTTCAACCCACAGTAATATACTTAATTTGTTTCTTCACATACTTTATGTCAAACAATTAACCCGATTACCCATCCCCATTATCTTCCTTATTCTTAAGGATCTACACTAAGAATAATCTATTCTTCAATATTTATTCCTTTATACCATTGGGAGCATTGTAAATACAAAAAAAAAATTAAATTATTTAATATATAAAGAATATATAGTGTTTATGCTTCGATATTAATTACAAATATATTGCAGATATGTGCATTCAAACGCTTTCGCATAAAAGTCATAATTATGGATGGTGCCCATTTGAAGGGGGTTTTAATGGAAACATATTGCATGTAGTAGCTATGGATGGGAACAACCAGACAGTACCCATTGGGAACTGAATATGAAAAAAGAAAAAAGGGTGGTGTGACATGGTTTCATGAAAAACTGTATGAATGCATTGGTGATTGTGAAGATATAACATTTATAACTGATAGGGCTGACTCAATTCGCGTCAGTATTCAATTTTTTTTCCTAAATGCTGATCATGGTGTGTGTGCTTTTAATCTACTAGGAAACATAGTACATCAGTCTGGGAAAAATGATAAAACAAAATTCTTGTTTTCGAGGCTCATGAGAGCTTATAAAACTAATGAATTTGAAGAGTTTGGGTCTAGATTTAAATTAATTAGGCCGCAAGTAGCAACATACCTTATGGAAATTCCATGTGCTAAATGGACTAAAGTGTATTGCTTGTCGAATCGGTATGATTAGATGACCTCAACAGTGCAGATTCCATGAATGCTTTATCAGTACATGCATGGAAGATGCCTATAATACCCCTTTTTTAGTTCTTCTTCCATCTCGTATAAGAATGGTTTAACAAGCATCGTATCGATGGTAGTATGAATTTAATTATGTCCAATAATACTTTAATTATCTATAATGATATATATATATATATATATATATATATATATATATATATATATACACACACACACACACACACACACATATATATATATATATATATATATATATATTAGTTATTTACAGGGAAACATTCAGCAATACTAACAGAGTGGGCTGAAAAACTAGTTAAAAAAAAATAAGGAACATACGACTGGATGGTCAATTTTAGGTGTTGTGGATGCAATATATCAAGTGCATGATTTAAAACATGGTGGCATCGTTGATTTGAGGCAAGAGACTTGTACATGCAAATATTGGGAATGAACTGGTTTGCCTTGAGGTCATGTCATAATGGTCTTAAAGCACTTGAAAAAACTAACTTTGGGCATTTGGCTGTAGACGCTTACAAAATTGGAACGTACTGAAGTACGTATGAGGAGGCAGTTTACCCCCTTCCAGAACCTTGTGATTAAGATCTTCCTGATGATATGATGGTTGTTAAACCCCTAGCAATGGATACACGTCAAGCTGGTAGACAGAAAACAAAAATCGTATCTCCTCACAATGTGAGGAACCTATAATATGAAGGTGTACTAGATGTGATAGTACAACATATAATGCAGCGACTTGTCCGACATTGGTCGCAATGAAGAAAAACAAGCCTAGGAAATGTAGTGCGGCGTCAAGTAGTAAGAAAAAAGGGAAAGGAAAGGAAGGGGCGCAAAGGATGCAAAGAGAAGATTATTGTTCGACGTTTGATTTGAATGATTGATGTTCTTTTTTTGAATTAAGTATGTTATGTTTCCACAGACGTTGATTGTGTAGTTTGATTACTCTAGTATGACTATCTACTTTTGTTATGATTATATTAGTGCATCATTACTATTAGAGTTAAACTCATAAATTTTATTAAACTTGATGAAAATACATATAGCAAACCTAAGACACATAATAAATGTACAACAATTTTTTACCAATAATTAACTTCAGGGAACTGCATTGGGTACTTCCCTTTCTCCATTGTTATATATTCATCTCTAATTCTCATTTTATCTTCAAAACGATCCTTTTGCAAACTAAGATCTATCATCTCTGCATCCTTGCCATCAAACCATTTTTTAGTTATTTTGATAGTCATCTTAGTCTTTTTTTTATCGATTCTTCATGCTCTTTGATTTTCTTTTTACTAATCTCTATCGATTCTTGAGCCAGTTTGCAATCTGATGCAATGACTTCACAACGTTCAAGGAGAACTCGAGATGACTCTTTATCCTATTTTTGTTGTTCTTCAGCCCATTGCAATTCTTGCAAAGTTTGATCGAACATATATGTCCCTTTCAAAGAGGGTGCAACAAAAGGGTCGATTGGATCACAATACTAACAATCAACTTCGTCGCGCGAGTAAACTTGGAAATTTGAAGATGCAATCATAATAAAGTTGAAAAAACATATATTTTTTTTACTAAGAAACGGTCATATATGTGAGTTTATACACCCTTCAACTCCGCATAATTGAATTGCATGTCTATAGAACTGTTTGTCAGTCCGCAGAACTAACTTGTCAGTCCTCAGAAATGACTTTCCATTCCGTGAACTAACTTGCCAGTCCACAGAACTGACTTGTCCATCCACATAACCATTTTCTAGTCCGTAGAACTAACTTGCTAGTCCGCATAACTGACTTTCCACTTCGCAAAACTGTTTGCCAATCCTTTTTTAAAATAAATAATGATTTTATCTATAGTAAATTCACATCTCTATTTGTAAATGGCGTCAAATGTACCGACTTCTTCCAATGCAGCAGCTCTGTCCAATGCTCCATGTCCATGGATGACGAGAGAAGAGTTCTTTGTAACACGATGTTGGATTAGTGTTAACGAGGGTGTTACACTAATGGCTTCCCCTCATTGCCTTATAGGTAATAAATGGACCCGCATAAAATGTTTGTTCAACCATGAGATGGGACAAGGAAAACACCGGCTAAAATCCGATATTGTTAATAAATGGATAGATTTAAAGGAAAAAATCGCATGGTTCAATCGATGGTATCATTATGCTAAAAGTAGGAAATGTTATTATGCAAGACGATGAAGAACTATTGGATGTTGTTATAGGACATTACATGTACGAGCTTGGTGGAAGTGAGTTTAAATATGACGACACTTGGAATCTTGTTAAAATAATCAACATTTCATGTAGACGACTCTTTTATTTTTAATGTTTTATGTAATGTTTCTCAGTCATTTATCTTATTTGTAATGTTTCTCTTTCCGTTTATTATTTTTAATATTTTATGTTTCAATGTATTGTAATGTTTGTTTGTGCGTGTTGTTTCAAAGAATAAAATAAAAAATAACCTAACTATTTTCATAAGTAACCTAATACAAACAAAGTACATATAAATAACTTAATACAAATGAAGTACATATAAATAACCCAATATAAACGCAGTACATATAAATAACCTAATAAAAATTGCAGTACATATAAATAACCTAATACAAATGCAATACAAATTCAAAATACGGGAGATCCTTCATAAGATTCTTAGGGGCTTCATAGTCGAATTTCAACCCATTTCTAATGGATTTGTATTCCTCTTTAGTCGCCTCCAATATGACTTCCTAAGTATCATTTAGATGTGCGTCTTCAATTTTGTTATAAAGATCGTTGAATAACAGAATTTCTATTTTTAATTCATGCCATTTTAATTTGGTATTAATGGTACTATGATGCTTTTTGAGGTGGTTTGAGCATTAGTGTTGAAGGTATAAGTTAAACGGGTCGAAAACATTGTATCATTCAACCTGCTGTTCTCGTAAACACTAATATATGCAAGAGTTAGAACCAAATCTTCCTCAACGCTCCATGGTTTTGAACCCAATGTGAGTGAAAATATGAGGGAAAATTTTTTAGACAAATATACAAAGAACTGATACAGTGTAGAGGAAATGATATAAATTTTGAAGTCATTTTATAGTAAAACCTTACTTATGAAACCGTACTTTGAATATGGTAAAAAATAAGTACTGTGGAAAAAACACTATTTGATGCATAGTAGATGATGTAGTACTATAGAATTAACAATATTTTGATTTGGAGTTGATGAAATAGTAATGCAAAACTTGGTTGGAAAAGTCAACTTTTTGTCATATACAAACTTCATAAAAGTTCCTATATTATCATGAAACTACAAATCTTTCAAATTACTTACCAAAATGTTACTTAAGAGTGTAATATACATTCATGCAAAATAAGACAATTAACCTATTATGTCCCAAATAATATTCGCCATCCCATTTCGGTAAATAAATGTTACTTCTCTAAATTACTTTTGTATCTCCACTGGTACCTAGAAGCAAACATTTCCATAAACATGCATAAGAAAACTCCACAATCCCCTCTAGCAGTATCCCTTTCTTGTTGGGGTACGTCTATAGCTTCAATAAAGTCCATAATTATAGTGTCTCTATGGCCAGAAGGGAAATGGTCCCAATACCCAATTATTTCTAGCTCTGATACAATAGTATCACCAAAACTTTTGAATATATGGTCCATCATTTTTATACAATTGGAAGTAACCCAACCGTTTTGCTAAATCATAAATGGTTACTTTCCAAGTTTTTAAATCTAGCTCTGCCAAAAATCAATGAGCAACTATAACGTTTATGGGGAATAAAACCTGCACAAAAGATGAATAATTATATACATACGAATTTCAAATAATATATTATATGAATAAAAGTACACTAACCGTATAAACATCCTTCCATTTAGGAGCGTCATCATGACCATTTGCTACATGCCTTAAATAATGTGATTTATCGGGTACCCAATTTATATCTTGAGGGTGAATCATCCACCTTGCAACCGCCAGCCTTTTTTCCATGATCAAGGAAATCCATATTGCAATATGGTGTGTATTTTAAGATACATATGTTACATTTTTCTTATATATAAATTTATGTGTAGAAAAGTACGTAAGAAATAAAGAATGTTACCGAAGACAATAACCACCCACTCTCATGAACTGCAATTAACCTTGTCGAAAATCCCAATCCATTGGAAGTATATACAACTTGTGTTAAGCGCTAAGATTTAGAGAGGTACTAGCCCTTTCCTTCCAAAAATCCCATGTAGTAGCAGCCTTATAAGAGTCCAATAGTAGATGATTTGGCACATCACCATGGTCATGAGCAACATTTTCTTCATTTTCTTTTTAGAGACACTCCATTTGGTTTTTTTCCTTCTTCTTGTGATTTTCGGTGTGGACTCAATATAAAAAATGAAAATGTTATATAATTATCAACAATGTACTGTTTTATAAATACGCATATTTAGATTAATATCACTCTGTACGACGTCGGTTGATACTGTGAACGATTCGTCATTCGCTTTGGCCTAATGAAACATGTATGTGTTTTTTCATCATTTTCAGCCATCTCTGGTGGCAAATAAACCTGTAGTGTTAGGGTCAAATTTCGTCCCTAAACCATGAAAAAAGCATCGTCATAATTTATCTCCGGACCATGGTAATGTGTATTTTCATCCAGTTCATTTATCACTAAACCCTTTTTTGGTTTATCTTTTTTCTCCAATACATGGTCTACTTTAGATGACAATTGACACATAACGCCTATTAGATGCTTTATCAATGAGTTTGTGCTCATATTTGTCTTCTTTCCCGACCTTGCTGATTTGTTACTTGACATGTGAATAGAATGTTACAAGGAAGAAGCACTTGAGACCGTTTTCGTGTATGGTGTTTCCCCTTTATACTTCTTTCTTTACTGAGGTTCCATAACAGAAGGTGGTGAAGTTTGTTGCCGTGGGGGAGATTCCTCATTATTCAAAGTCCAATTCAAATAACACACATAATACGACTAAATGATCTCTGTGTCCATTGCCACAACAACACGTGGATGGTTGTTATGTTGTAGCTATTAGAATGTTAGTTTAACAAGAAAAAACATTGGAATGTATAACTATATATAATTACAATATAAGAAAACATAACAAATACATGTCTATTATACGACAACATTGCTCCCAATTTAGTGATGTTTCTCTTCTCCACACACTCATTTGTGGTAATTCTCACGACATGTGAGCAACAAACTGACTTGCCTCAGGGAATATATATGGGATAAAAAAGGAAGTATGATACTATTATAGTATAAAAAAGAAAGTTTGATGCTAGTATAATATAAAACAAAAGTATGATGCTGTTATAGTATAAAAACGAAAGTATGATGCTATTATGGGATGAAAAGGAAAGTATGATGTTATTATCGGTTGAAAACTAAAGTATGATGTTGTTATGGGCTAAAAACGAAAGTTTGATGCTAATATGAGATAAAACGAAAGTATAATGATATCATGGTATAAAAATGAAAGTATGATGTTGTTATCGGTTGAAAACAAAAGTATGATGCTATTGTAGTATAAAAACGAAAGTATGATGCTATTATAATATAAAACTAAAGTATGATGCTATCATAATGTAAAAACGAAAGTATGATTCTATTATGGGATGAAAAGGAAAGTATGATGCTATTATGGGATAAAAAGGAAAGTATGATGCTCTTATCGGTTGAAAACAAAAGTATGATGCTTTTATATTATAAAAACAAAAGTATGACGCTATTATAGTATAAAAACGATAGTATGATGCTACTATAGTATAAAAGCGAAAGTATGATGCTAACCTTAAAGGAAAGTACAAAACCGTGAATGATATACTTAAATATCTTTGTCGAATCAGGATTGGTCTCCTTAAATAGTTTAAAATTTTCAATTTTCTCAAACATCCACGCATTAACCCTGAAGTATATGCTTACAAATATGTACCCCATGCAAACCTGTAATTTTCATTTTCATTATTATAATTATTTTTGTAATTATATATATATATATATATATATATATATATATATATATATATATATATATATATATATATATATATATATATTATCCACAAGATTATATACTAACGCGGAAATACACGTTTCGTCTGATGAGACCCTTCAAAATAAAAACAAGTTGGATAAGCATATTAAGTGTCAGATATTTTGGAGACAAAATGTAGTCTTCTATATTTTTGAGCCCCAAAGCTGCATTAGTATAAAGAAATTCTTATTTATTTAGTTATTAGAAAATTTACATTATTAACTAACGTAAATAAGGATTCTTCTATCAAAGGTTTAACTAAAAAATACGGGTGTTATAGTATATTTTTGTTGCATACACCATTTCAGTAATTTCTCATAATTATCTAAGTATATTAATAGGTTTTGTGTAGACATAAAACTCCGTTAACTTCTTATTTTTCTTTAGATTATGATAATCACCACTAATACAAACAAACATGTTATTCATATTTTTCTAGCATATGAAACCTATTTCGCGCCGATTATACTTGCTAGATCGTGACATACTTTAAGAAAGAGTGTTTTTATGTAATAAGAAAAAATGATATGGTCATTCTGAATTCATATGAAGATATGAGGTTTTGGCAAAATAAAAAATCGTTCATTGAAAGGTGATAACAAATTGTGAATACGCATACTAATCATCAAATATGTTATTTGTTATTTAAAAGGTTAAAAAATGTTGTTTATATAATTGAGAAATATTAATATAATCTGATTTTAAATTAATTAACAATGACAATAAATAACATTAAATTGAAAATTCTATTAAATTATAAATATATAAAAGTAAAAATCTTAACTTGAAAATGATAGTTGGTTAAATAAATAAACAAATATATTTATAAATTAAACGAGTTTATAAAAATAATATTAAATTAAAAATGATAAAAAAAATCTTTTAATTACGTACAACCTACAGATAAATATAATCAAAATCATATGATTGAGTATATATTTTACAACATAATATTTAATTTTTCAAACCTTCTAATAAACCTCCTTTTTTCATATTAGTTATTTTTAACATACAATATAATTTTATTTTTCTGCAGCTGTTCGAATAGTTATCCAACCTGCAGATGTCAACAAACAAAAAGTGAGAAACCTCCGAATCACCCTTCCCCACTTCTACCCCAAAATATAGTTCAGGACTTAGCTTCAAGAAGTGACACATGAAGCCCTTATATAACAATAACTAAATAACATAAACAATCATTTTTTCACTTTAAACAAATTAGAACACTTAAGTTACAAAGCTTGAGTTGTACTCCATTTAGTATATTTGACAAAATTAACTAATAGCTACATAGTTGGTAGTGAAAACTAAAAGTATAACTGTTATTTTACATAAAAGTTAAAAAAAAAATTTAAGCTCATAAAAGCGACCTACAATAAAAAAAAAAATTATTTTAGGTTTTTGTTCAAAGTAAAAGTTTTAATTTTGCATTCCCGAACAAAGCTTATTCTTTAACTCGATTTTTTTATTAAAAGTGAACAGTAAAAGCTCTCAAAAGCTACTTACTATTACACCGCCTTTATTATCAAACCAACTACAATAAAAAATACAACAGTCGAGGGCTCGCTGACATAATACTTAATCTCTAAGATCTCTTGCAATATGTCGTAGTACTCTAACTCTTGTTCGGTATTATACGTCTCCCTCATCACACATACTTTAAAGTTATTCGTCACACGACCCTCACCATATTGTGTGGAATAATTCCTTTTTGGGACACACTACAAAAAAAACACTAATGAGTGACGAAAACGAAATGATCACTAACAATAGGAGGAGGGGTCACTAAATGATTTAGTGACCACATTTTTTGTCGTCATTTTTCGTCACTATAGGTCCGTCACAAAATTTGATTAGTGACCAAATTGTAAAACTGGTCACTAAATAGTGACTAAAATACTTTTGTCACTAATCTATGACAACCTTTTTCGTCACTAAATGTTGTCACTAATCAACAAAAGTCGTCGCTGTTTTATCTAATCAGTGACCATAAAAGGTCGTCATTGTTTTATCTAATTAGTGACCATAAAATGTCATCACTAGTTTATCCAGTTAATGACCATAAAAAGTCGTCACTGATTTATCCAATTATTACCAAAAAATCTGGTTACTGATTTTTGTTGCTATTTCTTGTATTTGACCCATTTGTTCTCAAATTTAAACAAACCCACAATATATAAACTGTTTTCTAATTATAAAAGAGAAGCTAAAAGAAGGAAATTTCTTTTACAAAGATCTAAATCACTAAAAATTACATAGTTAAAAATGGGTTATATTGCAATTTTTCATTCCATTCCATGATGGAATGAAATAAGGATTGAAAATTAACAAAAATGAAGGAATCACATTTCCTCCGTAATAGCCACATTCCATTCGGTAGTGGGGGCTTGAATAAGCTTTTTCAACCTCAGCCTCAGCCTATGCCCTTTGCTTTAAGTAATATTGCTTATTAGCTTCCTGCAATAAATGGTAACATTAACATTGCTTATAATCAACATATCAACATAATCTATGTTGCTTTTTCTTGCATTTAATTAAAAACAAGTGAAAGAATAGCAAGAGTTGTTGCAGTGTTGAAAGGCATACCTCACATGAATCTGAATGATGGTCCTGCATTCAATAAACATGAAGCAGGTAAGGATAGATGACACCCTCAAAGAAGATAATTGAGTAAGATCTCAAGAAATCTGCATTTCAAAACCATTTAATTGATGAACAACTTGTGTTAATGTGAGGTCTCATTTCAACTAACATGAAGCATTTCAATATTTTTGCAACTGTCTCCTGCTTAGTAGCTTCACTTAAACAAACAGTTAAATCTCCTAGCAACATGTGTAACAAACGCATAAATCTATTTCAGATTAAAAAAAATAACGGTCATAATGTTATTTAAGCAGATATGATATATTCCATCATTATATTTGGTGAATACTTACATAAGCAATTTCAAATTTCAAATGGATTCAACAGCAGCAACAAACTCCAGTAGATCAATTTCAAATTGAAAATTAAGAAATTGGCTATGATTCTTGGAGTTGGTGGTGCTGGACCTGTTGTAAATAGAAAGAAATGAAAGTAGGATGCTATAATAACCAAGTAATGAAAGTGCATTGCTATTTATAAGATTGATAATGTCGTAATAGAATTGGTAAATTGAAATAGAAGAGAAAAAAATTATTAACTAAAAAGTAAATAAGGATCTCACTAACTTGTGATTGAAGCATCTCGTGTAAACTAGGAAAATATTCGGCTATCCAACAATCTGCAAGAATGATATTAAAAATGGTTAAATGCAAGAAATAGCAATGAACTTTCATACATTTGTTTATTATATCCTACTTTAATGAAATCTACCAATTTATAGCAATGTCATCCGGATACAAAGCAAACTTATGTCGTAATTTCAAGGTATAAGGTCTTAATAAGATAAAAATTGAAAGTACAATACCATAATTGTTCATTTTTAAAGTATGATGCCTGTATATGAAACAAAAATGAAAGCACGTTGCTATTTCTTACCATGTAGAAAACCTAAGTACCAAATGTTTTGTTCCTAACATTAAAAATAAATTCAATTAATGTAAACGAAGTTTGTGTACCTCAAAAAGTGTAATGGTTTGTAAATAAAGTAAAATAACTTGAATTTGTAAAAGACTACCTTTGAGTCCTTTGTTTCCTCCAAAAATCTGACATATTAAAATGTTTGTTTCACTTCATGCCATGAAAATTTCTGCTCGACTTAACACAAATTTAACATGGCTGACTACTTCTCATGAAAATTTTACACCCCTGTTGTAAAAAAACTACATTTAACTAATAGTCTGTTTTGGCCTGGAACAAAATAAGTTCATAAAAGATTTAAAAAATTGGAGTTTAGAGTCCACATTATTAAAAAAAAAAGACAAAAAAACTTCTATAGTTTTACAATTTTACTAACCTATTAACAGTAGGAAAGAGAATTCTTTAATAATGAAGACTGAGCTTTGACTTCTTTTTCAGATCTTTAACCTTCACAATGTTAAAAGCCAATAAATAAACATGGTTATATATATATATATATATATATATATATATATATATTGTTGTAAAATGAAAATTAAGAAGATTACCTACCCTGAACAAGGTAAAGGAGTAGAAGGTTTTGGTGACTTGTTTTCTTTACTAAACCTTTCTTTCCACTTGTTATAGGTTTCATTGAACCTTTGGATGCTTCATTAGACACGTATTTTTGAAACCGCTCAATGTTTGCTTACGTATTGTTGCCCTTGTAAGTTTCTTTTTTGATGCATGCTTTACCTAAAACCAGTCATAAATCAAGCTTTTGAAGCATGGAAAATATATGAAAAGGACATTCAAGAAAGTAAAAAAGATTTAGAAAGATTTACCTTATAGGCTCAGTCACTCTGATGCTAGTATTATCATCATCCTTATCAAGTGGTTGATGAGTAAGGGGCAAATAAGTCATATCTGATGCCACATCCAAAACTATTTCTTCAGTGATTCCCACTACATCCTCAGTTTCACTTTCATGTGTCCCATCAATCTTCACATGGTCGTTAGTTTCTTCCACGTCTTTAAAAGTGAAATTTAAATTTAAAATTTTAAATACAAAATTAAAAATTAAAATAAAAACCCTTTTTATTCCATAAAAAAATATTAATCTTGAAATTGTGTAACATTAAATTTCTACAAAAATACCTCAGAAGCAGTCTCATGCCCTCAAGGCATTACATGAATGTGTGTCTAAAATAATAACTTGATATTTAGTTTCTTTCATACCTTTAAAGATGCCAACTGGACATTCCTGCAAACATACACATAAAAAAAGAATAAGAACCTACTTAAAAGGGTAAACACACCGAGGTAAATCACAATATTACCAAATATATCTCGCAGAATGTACCATAAAGCCCTTTAGTTCACTCCCAGTTATTGTACCATCCTCCCTAGGAAGAGCCTCTCCATCTCCTTCACCACCCCTGTAGTAAAAACAAATTAGGATTCAGTTACCAAAAATATATATAGTTATTATATAGGTCTAAATGCAAGAAATGAAGAAATAGCAACTTACCTTCACTTCTATCAATCACAGCATTATTTTTCATTTATTGAGGCTTTGTTCTTCAAAAAGATTACCAAATTATAGTATTGGACTTCCGTTTTATTTTCATATCGGGACATGACACTTCGAAAAAATTATCCTATTGTAGCAATGAAAATTGCTTTTTATTTGAATGACGTTGCTATAAATAGCTAGCTTTTTTCCAAAGTACGAAATAGAAGTAAGATGCTATTTCTTTCCTTATATAAGTGTAATATGGTGTGGAGTGTAAACACTTGGTGAATAACTTAGAAGATACAAACGGATTAAGTTGTAGTGTGGAATAAGTATAAAGTTTTAAGAATAGGAAGCCTACCAGGTGTTGTTAGTAGTATTTATCATTGCAAGAGGAGCATAGTCATCTCCTGTGCCAATTTTGGACCAGTGGAAATGAACCACCACCAACAAGGACACCATAGCCTCTGGTAATAGATAAGGAGGGAAATTGCCTGTATGAAAAGAACTGTTCTAGAACCACTGCCTAATACTCCAATAAGAGTACCATTACTGTTTGTTGTTGCATTCCTATAGCTTTCACCATCAGCCCTCATGGATCCATAAACTCAAGCTTCTTATAAGAGGCCATTGTTTAGATCCCATCACTGCAATAAATGAATGATAATAAATCAAGATTTATTTTGTGTTCAATAAAATAAAGTAAGTTATAAAATTAAATATAATTTACCGATCATTCCTCCTCCAGCAACATAGCCAACAGACTCATTGGGATTTGGGACCAACAGTTCCACTTCCTAATTCACAGGGAATAGCTGGTTTGCCATATGTGGTACCACCTTCACTCAGCCTTCCATGATACAATCGAGTACCCCCTCTGCCACCATGCCCATCACCACCACACGCTCCATTTGAATAGTTTCCCAAACCAAAACCATTTCGACAACCTGCGTTATAAGTATGTACATTTTGGTATTTAAAAAAGAGATTGATAAAAGATAATGTCATACGAAGTTTGAAATCAAAAGCATGCATGCAAATGGGAAACACAGGTCTTGGCTACTATAAGGGTGTTTGGTTCGAATTTGAGTTGTACTATTAACATTTCATTGTGGAATTTCATCGAACACTTGGTGCTCATAAAATTGATGGAATTAAGATTAGCGAAATTAAGCTATAACAGAACCATTAATGATCCAACAATAGCGAAATCCACTTAAACTCAACATCAATTCGATGTTCTATATTCAAAATTAAAAATTCGAACTGATTGATTATTTCTGGAAGAGCGATCGTCATGCAAAGTAGATGAGCGTTGAGAAAATACCTAAAATCGAAGCAAAGATGAAATTTTAAGTATTAGAAGCCTTGTGTTGGTATACATACAAGCGTTGGAGCAGCGCCGACGGAAGACGGAAGGCAATGTAACGATGGTGTCGGTGGTCGATGCAGATTGTTGATAGAGAGAAGGGAGGCGAGGATTGTGCGTAATGGAGATGAGACTTCTCTTCGGTTCAAAATAAGGGCATTGTTGTCATTTAAGTTGATAAAATATCCAATGAAATGTTATTAATTTATCCCGAATGATAATTTTCGTAAGTGACTTCTCTTTGGTTCAATGACCACATACCACTACTTGATGGTCATAATATTATTTTACCAAGTGACCACTTTTTCTGGTCACAATTTTATTCAATGACCGCCTATTAAGTAGTCACAATGTATTATGTGGGTCTGGAAAAAAATAGAACTAAATGATCATTATTTTTGGTCAATAAGTCTAATGCAATGACACCTATTTGTGGTCATTAAGCGTCAAATCAGTGACTACTATTTTTAGTCACTATTTATTATGAAATTAAATATATAAATATCATTTTTTTTGGTTAGTGACCGTTGAGTGACGACCACCAAAAGAATTGGTCACTAAACTTGTAGTATTATCAAATTCCAGTGACGACTTAATATATAGTCACTAAATGATCATATTAGTGACCAAATTTTTGGTAGTCACAAAAAATTCGTCACTAAAGAGAACTTTTCTTGTAGTGACAACACCACCATCCTTCTAATTTATTTTTAAAAAAACTAACCATTCCCACTATTGTTGGACTGGGTGATAGTGGTGTTGTTCAAAATATATTAGTCTCCATATATTTAAAAAATATTAGGAGATTTGGGGTGCGTGAGATTTGTTTTTTGGATTACTTTATTTAAAATAATACAAAAACAATTAAAAGAAATTAAAAACAATTGCAAAATAATAATCCAATAAAATAATATTTATTAATATATAAGTATTATATATTAAAAACAATAATTATTAATAAATTACAGTCCAATAGAAAAATTAAAAGAAAATAATAATCCAATAAAGTAATATTTTTTTAATATATAAATATTATATAATTAAAATAACATTTATTAATATATAATAATCCAATAAAAAAATAATCTATTAAAAATAAATTAAAAAAGAATTAATTAAATGTAACTAATAATCCAATAAAATAATATTTATTAATATATAAATATTATATAGTAAAACAATATTTATTAATATATAAAAATTAAATAAAAAAATAATCCAATAAAAAGAAATTAAAAAAAAATAATGTATAATAATTGAATAAAATTAAGAAGAATAGATACAAAAATGGTCTTTATAGTTTGGTTGCAGAAATGATCATGAGGGTAAACATATCATTTTAAAAAAAAGTTAACTGTAAAACTGTTAAAGTTAATATTTTTTGACAAAAAATACATAAGATATCTAAAATTGGACCATTTTTACATCAAAAAATATTTTTGGACCTAAACTATATAATTTCGACAACCAATTATTTTTGCAATTAAAAAAACACAATTAAGTGTTTGATAACCTGCAAGGTTGTAGAGGCTTAAATAACATGAAACAACAAGTAATATATACATATTAGAGTTTTTGTTAAAGAAAAATATTTTAGGTCTAAAAAATGAATTTTTAGAAGTCCATGCGTACATACTGACAATGATAACACCGAAACGAAGCGGCAAAACCCCTTTCTCAGAAGTCAGATCATGAGAGCAATCGCACTTTTATTAGAGCATTAGGTGTGGGCAACAAGGTGCAACACCAAGTTGTGCCACCTCACATGCCACATAAGCAAGTGGTGTTATAACACCAAGTGGGGAAATGAGCAACAAGATGCAACACCAACTTTTTGAAAATAAATATGTTTTCTTTTTTATTTTTTTTTCCGAAATTGGGTTTTTTTTTACTTTTTCGTTTTTTTTTACTTTTTCGGTTTTTTTTTTCTTTTTGCATTTTTTTAATCACTAACATGAATATATTTTTTATAAAAATTTTTTTTTTTTTAAAAAAAAGACATAAAAGGTTGAAATAATTACAGTGGCGGTGAAGCGGTATTGAAAGCGGCGCCTTGGTATGGGATTTGTGGTGAACCTTGAGACGATAAAATGTTGAAATAATTTTCATACCCCGGAAATCCACGCCAATGTTTGGGTTTTGCTCCATTTTTTGAAATTTTAAGAAAATATGTGTATAAGATATAGAGAGAATGAGAGAAAGGTTTAACAAAATTTGAAATAAAATGAGTATATGTATATATATAGGTAAAAAGGTAAATTTTTTTTTTTTTTTGGTTTGAATTTGACCGTTTTCAAACGGTCTAAAGTCACAACGTATATTTTTTTTGGCGTTACACTTCGTTTCCATGGCAACGAGAATCGGACGACGAGATGCAACGAGATGGGGGGCGGTGTTCCCCCCGTTACGACGGCGTCGAGAACGGCCACGTCACCCTCGTCGTTTCTCGTTTTGACCCATACCGATCGCTCTTATATTATATGCGGTTTGCCGCTTTTGAGTTAGGTGGTGTAGGAAGGTATGTTGGATTTTGGCTCCAATCTCGTCTCACAGTGGTTCTCATCTCAGGCTATGCTAACCTCCATTTTAACATCATGTATCACAGTTGTCGCTGGAGTGAGAGGAGGCGTGTGAAAGAGGGATAATTGGATTAAAATTGAGAGGGGCCAGGGGCGAAGCGTCTTTGCATCAAATACCTCTTCTGTTCCAGCTAGTTGAGCTCCACATTTCCCATTCATTTGGTGTTTTCTTCCACCACGTCAATGTCGCCATCCTTGCCAAACGTATGATTTTGTTCTATTATGCATCTACTTACCAAACTTTATCTTGTGGTTCGACAGTTTTTCTCCGTGACTTTTGCAATCATTCACATTACCGACCAGTCCCATCTTATCTGCCTACCAAACTTTATCTTGCGGTATGGCTGATTTTGGCGGTGAGATTTTTCACATTAATTGTGACAGAACTGTTTGTGCTTGAGGGTTATTTAGTTCATCTCATCTTCTCATCCAGAGTTTATCTGGCATATATTTTGTCTAAAAATTTCCCAATATAGATTTGAAGTTTTAGGCTCCTTTAAGCATAATACCATCAATGGCATCTTCTTCCACTCTGTCCATTCACAAGAGTTTTAGATATGATGTGTTTTTGAGTTTTAGAGGTAAAGACACCCGTACCAACTTCGTTGATCATCTGTATTATGCTCTACAGCAGAAAGGCATTCACACTTACAAAGATGATGAGAGAATTAAGAAGGGCAAAAAGATCAGTGATGAACTCATAGGATCCATCCAAGATTCAAAACTCTACATCATTGTTTTCTCAAAAAACTATGCCTCTTCTTCCTGGTGTTTGGATGAGCTTGTGAAGATAATGGAATGTCACAAGACCAACGAGCATACTGCCTATCCTGTATTCTATGATGTGGAGCCCTCTGAGGTCCGCAACCAAAGTGGGGCAGTTGAAAATGCCTTTGCTAAACATGAAAACAAGGAGGCTGCTGGGAAATGGAGGGAGGCTCTGAAAGAAGCTGCGGATCTGGCTGGGTGGGAGTTGAAGAACACGTCTGATGGGTAATTCCTTCATCATAGTTTTGCATTAAACCCCTTCTTTCCCTCTAGTGTTGGCCAAACTTTTGTTTGACTTGACATTGAATATAATATTAGACATTACCCAACCAGCATGGATGGTATCTTTCTGAAAAATCCGACTCAATACCACTATGTGCCCAACATCGTGTTTGCAAAATTGTGGCCAAAATCAGGATAAAATAATTCCCATACGTTTTCCATTTAAATATTTTATAAATTTAACAAAAGTTATTTCTGATTTGTCATAATCCGACTCAGATGGTCAGATGGACGATTAGTACAATTCTTTCTTTTATTAATGTCTGCAATATTATTTTGTATTATTTCTTTCTGGGCTACGTTTACCCTGGATGTGTAAGGTTCGGACATGACATCTCATGTTGTATTGTGAAACTCTGAATCAAACCGGGAATGTTGTTGAAATAATAAACATGAAATATGATTATATACCTATGTTATTACTTCTTATGAGTGTGTATGTGTTAAAAGTAATTTTTTCTATGGAATTTTGGGAAGTTAATTGAATCTTATTAAAAACACAGGCATGAAGCTAAATTCATCAAAACAGTTGTTGAAGAACTTTCACTAGAGTTACGAGCAATCAATTTCAGTATTGATGAAAAACTAATCGGCATGGAAACCCGGATCAAAGATGTTTTATCATATTTAGGAACTGGTTTTGATGATGTTCGCATGATCGGGATCAAAGGAATGGGAGGTGGTGGGAAGACAACTTTGGCCAGAGCTGTTTTTGATCAAATATCCTTTCAGTTCGAAGGTAAAAGCTTCGTTGAGAATGTGAGAGAAGTTTCAAAAGCTTCTTTGTTCGGTTTAAAGTCATTGCAAAACCAAATCCTTTCAGATGTCTTAAATGATCAAGGCATCATTGTAAGTAGTATTTATGACGGGAAAAACATGATGAAGAGGAGGATGGGTGGTAAAAAGGTTCTTCTTGTTCTAGATGATGTGGATCATATAGAGCAACTTGAGGCGTTAGCATGTGAGCGGAATTGGTTTAAGCCAGGAAGCAGGATTATCATTACAACAAGGGATGAGCAAGTGCTGGTAGCACATGGAGTGAAGTCGATTTGTAACGTCAGGTTGTTATCGGATAAGGAAGCAATTTTCCTCTTTAGTAGGTTTGCATTTGGCAGAGAGATTCCCAATCTGGGGTATGAAGAGCTATCACGACAAGTTGTACATTATGCTGCTGGTCTTCCTTTAACAATCAGAGTTTTGGGTTCGTTTCTCTGTGGTAAAAATGAGCTTGAATGGAAAGATGCCTTAGAAAGACTAAAAAAAATTTCGGTATCTGAAATTTTAGAAAAATTGGAATTAAGTTATATAGGTCTAGAGGAGGATTACAAGGAAATATTCCTAGACGTTGCATGCATACTGAAAGGTTGGTCAAAAGTGTTAGCAATCAAAGCTCTTGAAAGTTGTGGATTTCATGCTAGAGTTGGTTTAAGAGTTCTTGAACAAAAATCTCTCATAACAATTCATGATAATCTTGATGATGGTGAGTGTCTAGGCATGCATGACCATATTGCGGAAATGGGCAGGAATATTGTTCGTCGTTTGCACCCGGATAAGCCTAACAAACATAGTCGATTATGGATTAACAAGGAAAATGATGATATATTGGCTAATGACTTGGTAAGGATCAAATTTATTTCTACGTTAAACATTTTAATTTATTACAACACAAGTTTCATGGTAACTTCTTTTGGATTACAGGGTACTAAAGCAACAAGATGTATGCAATTCTATACTCGGAAGCTCAGTCCTGAAATTGTAATGAAGGGTCTTAGAAAGATGAAGGAACTTAGATTTCTCGACTTGTCTGTGGGATTTATCGGTGCACGTAAAAGTGATGTTTTTCGTCGGAATTGGAAATTTTATGAACTTCCAAATGCTTTACGATATCTGCATTGGGACCATTACCCTTTTAGATCTTTACCCAAAACATTTCAGGCAGATAATCTTGTTACACTTCAGATGGCCGATAGCAGAATTGTACAACTTTGGGAAGGGAGAGAAAGAAAGGTAGAATTATGGTAGATTGATTCTTTTGTGTCACTCATTCAAATGCTATACATCCATTTCTTTGTAATTCACCACTATACATTATTTATTTGCTTATGTTAGGTTCTTAACAAGCTGAGATTCCTTGACCTCAGTTACTCCATGTTGAAGACCCTTGATCTTGGGCTTACTCCAAATATTGAGACGTTGAATCTTAAGGGATGTTGTAATTTGGTAGAACTTCACATGCTTGTTGGATGTTTTAAGCTAATAACCATCGACCTCAGTAGTTCAATGTTGAGGACCCTTGATCTTGGGCTTACTCCAAATATCGAGACGTTGAATCTTAAGGGATGTTGTAATTTGGTAGAACTTCACATGCCTGTTGGATGTTTTAAGCTAATAACCGTCGACCTTAGTAGGTCAATGTTGAGGACCCTTGACCTTGGGTCGGCTCCCAATCTCGAGCTGATAGACCTTGAAGGATGTTCGGATTTGGTAGAACTTATAATGCCTTGTAGATGTCCAAATCTTAGATCCCTCATACTCAATAATTCAAAGTTAAGAACCCTTGACATTGGGCAGACTCCGAATATTGAGTATTTAGATCTTAAAAATTGTTATGATCTAGAAGAACTTTGCATGCCCCATGAATGTCAAAAGCTCACATTCCTCAACATTAGTCGTTCAAAGTTGAGGAACCTTGACATCGGGCTGACTCCAAATCTCGAGAAATTAGATCTCAAAAAGTGTTACAATTTGGTAAAACTTAACATGGCCGATGAATGTCTAAGAAAGGTTGTCTACTTGGACTTAAGTGGTTGTTTGAGGTTTAAATCTTTTCTGTTTCACATAGGTGGTGATGCTTCTTATAGTAAGATGAATGCTTCTTTTGGGGAGGGTGATGCTTCTTGCAGCGAGGATGATGCTTCTTGTGATGAAGGCGATGCTTCCTATAGTGAAGATCATGATGATGAATCACTTAAGGTTGGCCCTTTAGCTGAGTTACATCTCATTGCGGAGTCCCTAGATGGATGCCCATTTCACCCTGAAAGTAATTTGCCAAAGTTTCAATTTTCATGTTTTTATAAAGAAGATAAACCCTTCTTAACTAGAAACCTTGAGAAGCTTATCGCTGTAGGTTTATGTGCTTGCACAAATGTTGAGACGTTTTCAAGAAGTATTTGCGGGTTACAACATTTAAGAAAGCTTAAACTCCAACACAATAATCGACAAACAATTCAGTTTAAGGGCCTAAAGTTCTTCATGGACCTTGACCTGCTAGAATATCTAGAGAAGCTAGATTTGATTCCTCTAAAATCTCCCAAAGTTAATGTATGTTCGTTTCTTGAGAAGTTATCCGAGGATCTTGGCCCATTTGAATCTTTAAAGAATCTAACTGTTACATTTGCAATGATTAAAGATCTCCCTCATTGCATTTGTATGTTGAAACATCTCGAATCTCTCAAACTTAACAATTGTTCTGTGCTTGAGAAGTTACCTGAGAATCTTGGCCGATTAGAATGTTTGAAGAAGCTAACTTTGACAAACGCAAACATTAAAGATCTTCCTGATAGCATTTGTATGTTGAAACATTTGGAATCTCTCAAACTTAATTATTGTCTGTTGCTTGAGAAGCTACCTGAGGATCTTGGCCGACTAGAATGTTTAGAGAATCTCGACCTCAGCTATTGCAAGTTATTACGAGATATCCCGGACAGCATCTGTAAGATGAAATGTCTAAAATATCTCAGTCTCTACTCTTGTACTCAACTTGAGAAATTGCCTGTGGAATTTGAGCGTTTAGAATGTTTAAAAGAGTTAGATTTAAGAGGCACGTGCATAAGACATCTTCCGGAGAACATCTTCTTCTTGAGGCGTATTATTGGGTCAAGAGAGGTTCCTTGTGTTGAAATATTAGGCTGAACTTAGTATTTAGTAAATGTCGTTTAAAGAAAGATGGGGCAGTTACAAGTTGGTAGTTATTGCTCTAAGGGTTGCAATGGTGACACAACCATTATGATGGCTCAAGAATATGCCAACCATTATGATGGTTCAAGAATGTGACGTATACTCTCTATATATACATGTAATAATCTTATGTAAAATTTATTGATTAGGTGATTAATAAAAATGCTTTTTGTTTTCTGTACAAGAATCTCTCTTTCTATCTCCTTGTCTCAATATGCTTTCTCCAATACTAACGTCATCTGGTTTTAGATCCGAGATACAAAGCTTAGGATGGGGAAATGCAATAAACTATGTGGATGTGACGATGTGTGAATAACTCAGGCACCCACAATATAGGAGTTTCCTCTAAGTATGGTGCTCCAGGGATGATTTTGAGAGGCTCTGAAGGCCCGGAAAAAAGCCAATTAACAAAGATAGAAGACTATAACAGGTACTTTCTTTGTTTTCTATGGTCATCTTACATTGGTTAGAATTGTGAAATTGATATGACAATAATTAATTTTCTGCCAAAATTATAATTGTATTAAAATAAAATACAAGTGCTATGCATACTTGAAGCCACTTGCGCCACACTTGAAGCCACTTCCGCCATCCATATTCCTGTTGCACCATGATGGCGCAAGATGGACCATCTTGGTCCTTGATGAGCCAAGTATGCTATGAAGTCTTTTATGATGCTCAAGATGCAAGAATGTTCTAGAAGATGTTGCATGGCATAATATGTTTGGTTGTCACCATTCATGGGCCTATGGGCCAATAGGCTTGGCCCATTAGAGTTTTAGGTCTGATCCCTCAAGTATAAATAGGCTCATACCCTCATCATTGTAAATTGCTAGATTTCTATGAAAGCTCAAAGTGAGATACAATTTTGAGTGTTTGTAATTGTTCTAGAAAGTTAATAAAATCCTCTCTCTCTCTCTCTCTCACTCTCTCTCTCTCTCGTTCGCCCGTGGACGTAGGTCACCTTGACCGAACAACGTTAAATATTGTATTCTTTTGATTTACATTTTTCAGAAGTTTTGTGAGTTTACCAAAGTTTGTGTTTTGGTATTTGTCTGAAGTGCTTAACTTGTTTTGTTGTCACCCAACATGTACAATCGGCACATCATCCACAGTCATCTTACCCTTATCTCGGGTATCGATATTATAGGAGACATACTTGAAACAACCTTGATGAAGATAGCATCTGGCCCTAGCTGCTGAACATAGAATCGGCCCACGACGAGCACTCCCCCCCTGAATCACTAACTCTCCCCTACTTGAGGTCCGAATGTGCACCAAATGATGCTCACAATCCATCACTGCCCCATTGGGGCTTAACCAGTCCATCCCCACGATAACCTTGTTCCCGCGTAAAGGGATAGGAACCAAATTAATTGGAAATTCCTCACTAAACATCTCTAGAACAGAATTCCGATGAACCCTCGATACCCGGACAAATCGATCATCCACAATCTCAACCTCTAAAGGACAATCCAGCTCACCCGGAGCTCCAACAAACCTCTAGCTGAGCGCAAGACATAAGAAAGATCGGGTAGCCCCCGAATCAAACAATACCAAGGCAAAGATACCGTTACTGGGAACGATCCTATAATAAAACCACAAACAAAAGAAGAAAAATCAACATAAATAAAGAGATAAAGAGAAGATACATACCCGTCACCACATCAGGTGTTGCATGAGCCTCCTCGGCTGTCAGCTGAAAGCCCTGCTCCTCACAATAGGCGCATCCACCTTGCCCTGGCCGCTATCAGTAATCCGTAGAGTCGATGGGTCGGGTGCTACCATTGGTCCTGCTGCTTCCAAACTTGGACAATTGGCCTTCTTATGGCCCCTCTGATTCCAATGGAAGCAAATTAGGTCATATGTCTGGGTGGTGGTGGTGGTAGCAGTACAATCCTTGATAATGTGACCCCTCCGGCCGCACTTGAAGCAACCAAAACCACCCACCTCGCACACCCCTTCGTGCGTCTTGCCGCACTTGCCACAGCGGCCCCGGTCCTGCTAGCCCCTCGATCTCGAGTCAAATACCTTGGGCCTCTTACCCGAACTACCTGAACCCTGAATCTGATCTGACTTCCTCTTCCTCTCCATCTCTCTCTCTCTCTATCTCTCTCTCTCTATCTACCTACCTACCTACCTACCTACCAACCTACCTACCTACTTACCTACCTACCTACCTACTCACCCACCCATCCAGTGTCTTGTAACTAGATCGGCTCACAAACTGTCAGATCTCTCTCCTCAACATCTCATGGTATCTCGCCTACTTCATCTCCTCATCCGCCCTATACTGCAGAACCAGCAACGCCCTCTCGCGGAACATATCGGTGATCTCAGCCACCATCTTAGTAGTCTGGCGAAGATACTGAAACTCTCTCGCCAACTGCTACAGATCACCAGTGCAAACTTCGTTCGGAATCTCGTCACAAAATCATCCCATGTCATCGAATCAACTGTCGCGTCTCCTATAGCGCGTCCAACTTCCTCCCACCAGTCTCGGTCTTTGTCTTTCATAAAATAGGAAGAAAGTCTGACCTTTGCCCCCTTGGGACAACTGCTAGTGCGGAAGGCATTAGTAACATCCGCTAACCATCGTCTACTCGCGATCGGGTCCTTCTCCCCGAAGTAATCTGGAACCCCACATGCTCGGAACTCGCGGAAGGTCAAAGTGCGAGCTCCCATTAATGCCACCATCTCTGATCGAAAAGCGCTCAAGCGCTCATCAAAAATATCCAGAATGCCCTCCTTGACCGTACCAAAGATCACAGGAGTCTACTCAAGTATGATGTGGGTAATCTCAGACGAAATAGGCTCCCGCGTCCGATCATCCAACTATCGGGCTCCAGATCCTGAGCCTGAACCGTCACCAGCACCATAACCACTAACCGGTCTTCCTCGAAGAGTCACCATACTAAAAATAGACCATACAAACCATCAGAATATGCATAAATTTATGTCGAGGATTCTCATACCCTATAAGCTTCCTGGTATCATCATAGCTCTCCTTGAATCAAGTACGGATCCTCTGTTCCAATATTACGGGCCCATACTACCTTCCACATCTATCCGTACTTTCCTCAAGGATCGCTCCGAATCCTCCAAGTCACTCCCTTATCCATACATACATCCCTCAACAAGACAAGGCTCCCAGCACTAAATCTCTTCCTAGGCATTTCCTAGGGCAATCACCACACCACTCTCCACTATCAGCTACAGAAGGAACTCCCTCTAAACCCCCTCTAACTAGCTCACAAATACAATTACATATCACCGACACTAGATGATTCTTCGAATGAAAGGTCTCACACTATAATGGTTGGACTCAAACAAGAGCTATGCAATAGAGTTAAAACCTAACCTTATAAACTTATTTAGTCTCAATGATATGTAACTTAGCATATTCACTTACTAGTTAGCTGAAGTTAATGAAAACTCCTAAAAAGCACAAAGCAAGCAGCATTCAGGAATCGAGTAATCGGAATCAAGCATAACCTAAACAGGTTGTCCTATCAATCACAGATCAGTACGAGCATGCAATTCTACAAGCTCATATAGCAGGAATACAAAGGCATCTCCCCTAGATCCTTTTCCCTAATCTAGCATGCGATTCACAAGTTCACAAATCAAGCATATCATAAAACATGTATGGGTATTTTGGGAAAAATTACTGGACCTCGGTCGATTTCATGCACCACACCCCTTTCTCTTGTCAGAAAACTCTTTTTTATAAAACATTCCTTTTATAAAATCAACCAAATCCTCAGTTTGAGTTTAGAAACACCCAAGAGTACGCTTGAATCCCTCAAACCAAGGTTCTGGTACCAACTTCTAACGTCCCAAAAATTCAGACCAAAATTTTTGATTTTTAAAAATAATAAAACCATCAATCATATCTTGTTCATAATGCCATAAAAAATCGTAACATGTCAATAACTATCCAAATACATTAGAGTCATAAAGATGTGAAACAATGTGGTGTGTGCAATGCAGTAATCCCGAGCTCTTCCCCTTTGACCTAGAAGTACCTGAAACATAAAATGAAAACCGTAAGGACGAAGCTTAGTGAGTTCCCCAAAACACCACATACCATACATATCAAACTTATAATAGGCCCCGCCCGGCATCGAGCCCCGCTCGGAACAGATCTATCAGTCATCAGGCCCCGCCTAGCTTCTAGCCCCGCCCGGTATACATACAAACACATAAACACATGCAAGAATCACAAAGACAAATAACATACAATATAGTCATCAGGCCCCACCTAGAATCATGTCCTGCCCGGTATACATATAAACACATACAGGTAAATAACATACAATCTACTCATCAGGCCCCACCTGGCATTGGGCCCTGTCCGGTTTACATATCAGATATCGTACATGCGGAGTCGACCAGACAACTAGCATCCAAACCATAATAAATCATAGGCTGGCATTGGTGCCTTCGACCCACCAAACACAGTGAGGAAACTCACCTCAAGCTGTTGAATATATCAGATACAATCTCAGTCTGTTGGTTCGGAAAATCCATGCGCTAACATAATCAAATAATATTCAATTAATAATTGGATCTCAACCCATCATCAAGAATCTAAATTACTTGTCTAACACTAAGGGTAAAAGACCATTTTACCCTTTTCTTACTTGGCCTTAATCCACGTCCCAACCCATTTACTCAAAAGGACCAAATTCATAAATGACATCCCAAGGCCCATTATGCCCCAACTTCTTATTTGAGCCCAAAATCATCATGGACCTAATTCCAAGAGAGCACATAGTCCATCCACGGCCCAAAGTCAAAAGTTCAATGGCCCAACAATGCCCAAACCCTAAAATCCCAAAATATGGCCTAAACTCGTGAAAGTCAACCCAAAAGCCAAACAGCTGAGTACGCTAGGCGTACTCAGACTTACACTTAGTCTACCCCTACTAGGGTCAATACACGCAACCTATGAGCTGTTACTCCCCACGTACTCCGCAGACTACAAAACCAACTCATTAAGCACTTAATCGGTTAAGCCAACATGCCAAATTTCTAGATCTGATTCTAGGAAGTTTCTTAACACATAAAGTTGGAAACTTTACTCCAATGCATGACTTAATTAGGCCTAAAAGTCAAAAAGAGCCATAACAAAGAACCTAACTCATGCATGGACCAAGATATTTCATAAAGGTTGCATTTTTATGGACAAGGGACCACAAATGTGCTAAGATCTAACCCCTATGGCATCTGAAGTAGACCATAAAATCAATATAGCTCAAAAGACCCAAAAATGCATAAATAACACCCTAAATTGGATCTAGCATAAAGAACCGTCAAGATGAGAGATTTTTGCCTCAAATGACTTGCTAAGAAGAAGATGACTCTGGATCTATAAGCTTCATACCAAGCAATGAATCTTCAATAACCTTCTACCTTTTCAAAATGCACAAGTAAACACTAATATCCTTCACAAGAGCTCAAGAACACTAAAATGGTGGTTATAGATCGAGATTAGGGTTTAGAAGATAAGGAGGCTAGCAAGAGGCAAGGATCAAGAGACATAATGAGCTTAAACAGTGGTAAAATCCTAAAGATTAGTGTTTCTAGCTGGCCAGAGTATGCCCCACGTTCTCCCACGTATGCCCAACATATATGGGTGCATCCGTGATCCATCGAAGAGCCAGTACACTCAGCGTACCCATAGGGTATGACTTGCGTACTGAGCTAGGGACCAAAATGAACGGTTTTTGCATAAATGGTTAAAAGGAAACATACCAATACTTTTGAATGTTACAACGTATCCCAGCTACCGCCGAAATCTGGCATGCATGCCCGAAGCATCCTCCAAGGTCTGAATAGTTCGCTCACTTTCCCTATCAGTCTGCGGATGAAAGGTCATGCTGAAAAGCAGACGAGTATCCAACTCTTCATGGAATCTCTTTCTGAACATGGAAGTGAACCTAACATCCCCATCCGAAATCACCAAGACTGGAACCCATGTTGTGCCACAACCTCTCAGATATAGACATCTGCCAACTTCTCTGCAGAAGTGATCTCCTGAGTAAGAATGAAATATGCACTCTTGGTCAATCGATCCACGATAACCTAAATCGAATCTACCCCTAGCGTGGTCCGCGGTAGAACATCTGTAACATCCCAAATTTCAAGGCCAAAAATTTCGTTTTTAAATAAGTTATTACATAAAACCATCAGTATAAAACATTCATAATAACATCTCGTGTCAAACAAAAATGTCAGTAATCAAAACATAAAACCATATCAGAGTGTAATCCCAAGGATCTCATCTGCGGAAAACATAGTGTGATGCGTTGCGATCAAGCCGGCTCCTTTCCTTTAAAAACGAGTACCTGAAACCAAAACTAAAAACCGTAAGCACGAAGCTTAGTGAGTTCCCCCATCATATCGCATACCATACAATCACATAGCATACATACTGCCAGGCAATTCTGGGGTGCCCGACCTACCCGTGTCAAGCCATCCTGGGGTGCTGACTTACCCGTGTCAAGCCATTCTGGGGTGCTGACCTACCCGTGTCAAGCCATTCTGGGGTGCTGACCTACCCTTCGGTCCTAATAACCGAACTTCGGGGACTATCTCACCCCATACTACTACTATCACACATATCATAACATAATCATACTGTCAGGCATATCTGGGGTGCCCGACTTACCCTTCGGTCCCTATGACCGAGATGCGAGGACTATTTCACCTCCTACTACTACCACATAATATCATAGCATAAAATAATGTAAGACATATTTGGGGTGCCCGACCTACCCTTCGGTCCCTACGACCGAGATGCGAGGACTATTTCACCTCCTACTACTACTATCACATATAACATATCATGCCGGTATATAAACATATCATAACATACTGTTAGACATATCTGGGGTGTCCGACCTACCCATCGGTCCTAACAACCGAACTTAGGGACTATTCCCCCTACTACCACTATCACATATAACATATCATGCCAGCATATAACATATCAGGTAGTTATATGCTGGTGAATATCACAAAGACAATCATCTAACATACAAATCCTACTGGTGGGCCGGCATTGTGGCCGTAGACCCACCGCTACTGGAAGGTAACTCACCTCACACTGCTGAAGTCCCGTAGACACAATCCCACATCGCTGAAGTCCCGCAGGCTCAACCCCAACTGCTGGATGACTGATTCTCGAACTGTCAACAACAAACATCACCCAATTAATAATTGGGTTCCACTACATAATCATAAGTACGTTCTTTGGGTAATTACCACATTACCCGTAGCTTGGCTTATTCAAGCCCAAGGCCCAATCCATAGGCCCAAAGTCAATTAGGAATCAAAGCCCAAAACATGGCCCAACTTTCCAAATTGGGCCTAGGCCTATACACGGTCTCATTCTAAGGCCCAACATCATATAATCACTAAGGCCCAAACTATGGCCCATCTATGGCCTAATTTTCCAAATTGGGCCCAAACCCCTTACATAGGCCTTACCCCAAGCCCGTTAATAACGCAATCATCAAGGCCCAATAGAAGGCCCAACAATACACCCTTGTGAAATTAGGGTTTCACATAAAATGACGATTAGGGTTAAGTGTTTCCCACTTAACCCATCAAGGAATTAATCTATTAAGGACTTAATCCATTTGGGACTTAATCCATTAAGTACATCATTCCTCCAAATAAGTCATATGGTGTGATTGGGCTTAATCACACAATTCCATTATCCCAATTGCCCAAAAGTGGGTCCCAATAAATCCAAGCCCATGAATCCAATATTAGGGTTTTTCTAAACCCTAATTAGGGTTTCCAACCCCATCTTAGCCCATTAGGCCCAATTGATATGTCTTTTAAATCAATTAAGGTTCACTAGACTCATTAATCATCTGTTTGGGCTTTTAGGTCCATTAATCTTCATTAAGCCCATTAGGGTTTATTAGGCCCATTAAGCCTCATTGGGCCCATTAGGATTTGTTAGTCCCTTTGTCCAAACATCCAAACAAGTCAAAACACCAACAAAACACACCGCCACCCGACACGGCGGCCGGTGGCGGCAGGAGGTGGCAGCCACCACCTCACGGTGGTGGTTTCGAATTTCTTTCCATTATTCACTTTGTTACACTTTACAATTCTGAAACTCAAAATAAACACATACACTAAACAACATAAACACACACACAGCCACCCTATGGCGGCTGGTGGTGGTAGAAGGTGGCAGCCACCATGGTTGGCTGCCACGGTGGTTACCGGCCAGAAAAACACACCCTCACTTGTTCAGCAACCCAAAACACGCAACTCTTGAGCTTAACACGAGAAGGAAACACACCCACGCATATGTCTTACCCGGAACAGGAGCACCTCCACTCTCTTGGTGGCGTTTGGCGGCGGCAGGGGTGATTTTACGAGGACAGCCACCACCTCACGGTGGTGGCGGTGATTCCTTTTTGGCCTCCAACCAATCAGCAACACAACACACGCACCCATGCGTGAAATAACCCGCACTGCACTGCCATGAACGGATGCGAATCGGCAGCCCACACCCGACAAAGAAAACGCAGTCGCAACCTTCTTGGCGACGAGCAACGGCCGGACGCGACAGCAGCAAGGCGGCGACGAGCGTAGGCTTGGGCAGCAGCAGAAGAGACGTGAAGAGAGAGTGTTTGACCACCCATGAACCACATTTCCCGATCTCGTCGTGCCTTCTTCGTCTTCGCCGGCGACTATACATGGCGGCTGCTCCGATAATCCTTCAGTGGTGGCGGCCGGTGGGAGGCATAAGGGGATTAAGGGAGTGATGGCTGCACACCTGGTCCTTAGGGTTAGGGTTACATAACCTTATATACCCGATCCCATTATAAGAGTTTTCCATAATGACCACAATGGTCCCTCCAGCTCTAATTAATTTCGAAATAGATCCATATTTTACCTTTTTAACCTCACCCATGTAAATCCCTTACAATTTAAGTACATAATTTACCAAACAGTCGCCCAATGTCTTAATTATAACATATTCCGCCCCTCCACCTCATTTCTTTTTAAAATAATTCCCGATAATTACCATGGAGCCCCTGTCTTCATAAATGTTTATAAAATGAGTCCCAAACTCACACTTTTAGCCCCCGGCTTCCAAAAATATGTGGCAATTAACTCCTCGAAACCAACACCCTGCATATATAATTATTTATTTTAGGCTACCATTTGTTCATTAATTTATTTATTTAACTAATAAATAAACGGGTGTTACAACATCACGCTTCATGCTGGGCCACCAATAATCAAGTCGGAGGTCTCTATACATTTTTGTCGCGCCTGGATGAATAGAAAACTTCAACTTATGCTCCTCCTCCATCAAAATATGTCGCGTACCCCTGAAATATGGAACCTAAACTCTCTGATAACGGTTTAGTAATCCCCATCTATCATAATCATAAGAGGAAACCTTACCCATTATATGCTCACACTTTCGGTGCTCATTTTTCATCGCCTCGACATGAAGCTCACGAATCTGCTCCAATAGTAGGGTAATCACCATCATCCTTAGAAATACATCCCTGATCGGAGTACTAGCTTCCTTAAGGATGAGAGCATCATCCACCATGTTGGCCTTCCCAAGGTAATAAAGGTTCTCACAATCATAATCCTTTACCACATCGAGCCACCTGCACTTCCTCATGTTCAGATTTGGTTGATCCATCAAATACCTCAAACTCTTGTGGTCTGTGTAGATGATACAACAAACCCTATACAAGTAATGATGCCAAATATTGAGGGAAAAAACTACCGCCCCCAACTCCAAATCATGAATGGGATAGTTCGCCTCATGAGGCTTCAGATGCCTCAAAGCATAAGCAATCACATGACCCCTCTGCTACGGCTACTTCTCGTAGTCTTACAACACTTTCCATACTATCTGACTGCTAGTGAATGCTACGGCTACTCCCGTAGTCTTACCACACTTTCCAAACCGGGTCGAATACGCACTCGACCTAACCCTTAACTGAACTTGAGTCCTAACCGGAATTCTAACCTGGTTCCCGAAACCTGCTATCACGTGACCCCATTGTATCAATACCGCACCCATTCCTGTGATCAAAGCGTCACGGTAAACCATGAAATCATCTACACCCTCCGGCAGGGTGAGAATCGGTGCCTCGTACAACCGTTGTCTGAGAACCTCGAAGGCTGCCTGCTGCTCGGCCCCCAACGAAAGGCCACCGACTTCTTGGTCGGTCGGGTCAAAGGAACCTCAATCTCGGAGAAGTCCCGTATAAATCTCCGGTAATAACCTGCTAGACCCAGGAAACTCCGAATCTCAGATGGAGACCTTGGAATCTCCCACTGCATCACGGCCTCTATCTTGGCCGGATCAAATAGAATACCCTTCTGGTTGACAAGGTGCCCAAGAGATTGCACCCCGCGCAACCAGAACTCACATTTGGAGAACTTTATAAAAAGTCTCTCCCCCACTTAGAGTCGACTAAGTCTTCACATTACATGAGAATTGAAGGATTCCCAATCCTTCTTGCTTTATAATATCCCACTGATGACAACCTGTGCCTGCCAATGCTAGTGCTTAATCGCCGATTAAACCTTGAGATCTCCCATCCTCGGAAATCTCGATGAGTACTCTTGAAATCTGATCCAGTCTGACACCTCAATCCATATAACATGCTGTCAATTGAAGACCTTAATCTTCACTCTAGCTGACGAATCGTCGTCCCCACTCCCAATCTTGCAGTACCACTGAACTCTAACCGAACACAGCCCATGCGAAAACTCAATTCTCTTGAACATCCAATGACCAACCACTTATGCATCTAACACCCGCGACTGACTCTACCCTTTTCATGTCACCAGCTCTGTACTAGCAACGATAATGCCTGGAACTCCAAAGTTCATCCATAGACAATTACCGACCATACCTGAACAATGATAGAACCCCTAAACGCTGACTTCACTGGAGAACTATAGCTCTACTCCTGACCGAGTATCCTCTAACTAATTCTTCTGCACAGATCCCGACAAAGATCCAGAATAATAACGGTACGCGTGGAACCCACTCCGCAAGATGCGTCCCTCTGTGGGTTCATCAAGGACCTTTCGGAATGCATGATGGCATATATGATCCTTGGTAACCCAAACACTAGCAGAAAAACCGACCCGAGGTCTGACTTATCCTAACTCACTCACAATTCCCAAGCGGTACGTATTCCAAACATCCACCTAATAGCATAGAAGATGACATACCCGCAACATCTGGAGGAATACTGATCCCCTTCTGCTGACATGACCAACCTCGCTACCCTGTAGCAGCCTAAACCCTTGGAGTGACAAACTCCCTCGTGTACTTTCTCGTACGCACTGCACTGACTCGGGCCCTGCTGGCCTTTCACCCGATGATCAGAAGTCATGGGTCTCTTCCCGAGACCCTCTACTGTACGCACCAGGCACGCACCTCTCTTTCCAGGGTGCTCCCAAATCGATCCCGCATCAGGAACTCTTGGAAATCATATCCTTCAGGGTCTGACACCCTGTCACGCTCACTAGCGCGCTTGCCAATGGCTAAGCTGCAACAACTGGAACATCCTCTATCCCCAAACTGGGTCACAAACTCTTCCCTGAAGCTTCTTATATTCTCCAAGACTCTCACTGATTCGAGTATGGATCCTGTGCTTTCAGTAGTACGGGCCCAATACTACCTTCCACACCTATCCATACTTTCCTCAGCAATCGTCCTGAATCCTCCAAGTCACTTCCTCAAACTGGTACACCCAAGTCTCACTGAACCTCACTACTAACCCACTGAAACGTATCCTAGGCTTTCCAAGGTTCCCGAACTCACCCAGTCCTCAGCTGCTGAAAGATTCCCAGTAATGTCAACTAGCTACCTCATGAATATAGCTAGCTCACATTACTAAGAGTTCCACATAGCACAAAGCAAGCAGCATTCAGACAATAGAAAATCAAACCATCATATTCCAATCAAATCATTCTATCCTCTAATCAGGAATCTGCACATGCACTTCAAAGGCTCATACAATCAGGCATAACCTAAACAGGCTATCCTATTACTGACTGGTCAGTACTAGCATGCAATTCTACAAGCACATACAACAGGCATATAAGGCATCCTCCTAGATCCTTAGCCCTAATCTAGCATGCAATTCTCATAATCATATCATATCATACCATAACATAACATGTATGGGTATCTTGGGGAAAACTTACTTGAGCTTGGCTGATTGCACGCATCACACACTTTGTTCTTCTCAAAGTTCTTTTCTCTTTTCAGATTCTTTTCAACTCCTTTTTATAAAATGGTTTTACTTTTGAAAATTTTCATACCAAGCCCTTAGTTTGAGTTCAGACACACTCGAGAGTATGTACGAATCCCTCAAACCAAGGCTCTGATACCAACTTGTAACATCCCAAATTTCAAGGCCAAAAATTTCGTTTTTAAATAAGTTATTACATAAAACCATCAGTATAAAACATTCATAATAACATCTCGTGTCAAACCAAAATATCAGTAATCAAAACATAAAACCATATCAGAGTGTAATCCCAAGAATCTCATGTGCGGAAAACATAGTGTGATGCGCTGCGATCAAGCCGACTCTTTTCCTTTAAAAACGAGTACCTGAAACCAAAACTAAAAACCGTAAGCACGAAGCTTAGTGAGTTCCCCCATCATATCACATACCATACAATCACATAGCATACATACTGTCAGGCAATTCTGGGGTGCCCGACCTACCCGTGTCAATCCATCCTGGGGTGCTGACTTACCCGTGCCAAGCCATTCTGGGGTGCCGACCTACCCGTGTCAACCCATTCTGGGGTGCTGACCTACCCTTCGGTCCTAACAAACGAACTCCGGGGACTATCTCACCCCATACTACTACTATTACACATATCATAACATAATCATACTGCCAGACATATCTGGGGTGCCCGACTTACCCTTCGGTCCCTACGACCGAGATGCGAGGACTATTTCACCTCCTACTACTACCACATAATATCATAGCATAAACATACTGTCAGGCATATCTGGGGTGCCCGACCTACCCTTCGGTCCCTACGACCGAGATGCGAGGACTATTTCACCTCCTACTACTACTATCACATATAACATATCATGCCAGTATATAAACATATCATAACATACTGTCAGACATATCTGGGGTGTCCGACCTACCCATCGGTCCTAACAACCGAACTTGGGGACTATTCCCCCTACTACCACTATCACATATAACATATCATGCCAGCATATAACATATCAGGTAGTAGCAAACCTAGATGAATATCACAAAGACAATCATCTAACATACAACTCCTACTGGTGGGCCGGCATTGTGGCCGTAGACCCATCGCTACTGGAAGGTAACTCACCTCACACTGCTGAAGTCCCGTAGACACAATCCCACACTGCTGAAGTCCCGCAGGCTCAACCCCAGCTGCTGGATGACAGATTCTCGAACTATCAACAACAAACATCACCCAATTAATAATTGGGTTCCACTACATAATCATAAGTACGTTCTTTGGGTAATTACCACATTACCCCTAGCTTGGCTTATTCAAGCCCAAGGCCCAATCCATAGGCCCAAAGTCAATTAGGAATCGAAGCCCAATACATGGCCCAACTTTCCAAATTGGGCCTAGGCATATACATGGTCTCATTCTAAGGCCCAACATCATATAATCATTAAGGCCCAAACTATGGCCCATCTATGGCCTACTTTTCCAAATTGGGCCCAAACCCCTTACATGGGCCTTACCCCAGGCCCGTTAAAAACGCAATCATCAAGGCCCAATAGAAGGCCCAACAATACACCCTTGTGAAATTAGGGTTTCACATAAAATGACGATTAGGGTTAAGTGTTTCCCACTTAACCCATCAAGGACTTAATCTATTAAGGACTTAATCCATTAAGGACTTAATCCATTAAGTACATCATTCCTCCAAATAAGTCATATGGTGTGATTGGGCTTAATCACACACTTCCATTATCCCAATGGCCCAAAAGTGGGTCCCAATAAATCCAAGCCCATGAATCCAATATTAGGGTTTTTCTAAACCCTAATTAGGGTTTCCAACCCCATCTTAGCTCATTAGGCCCAATTGATATGTCTTTTAAATCAATTAAGGTTCACTAGACTCATTAATCATCTGTTTGGGCTTTTAGGTCCATTAATCTTCACTAAGCCCATTAGGGTTTATTAGACCCATTAAGCCTCATTGGGCCCATTAGGGTTTGTTAGTCCCTTTGTCCAAACATCCAAACAAGTCAAAACACCAACAAAACACACCGCCACCCGACACGGCGGCCGGTGGCGGCAGGAGGCGGCAGCCACCACCTCACGGTGCTGGTTTTGAATTTCTTTCCATTATTCACTTTGTAATTTACACTTTACAATTCTGAAACTCAAAATAAACACATACACTAAACAACATAAACACACACACAGCCACCCTATGGCGGCCGGTGGTGGTAGAAGGTGGCAGCCACCATGGTTGGCTGCCATGGTGGTTTCAGGCCAGAAAAACACACCGTCACTTGTTCAGCAACCCAAAACACGCAACTCTTGAGCTTAACACGAGAAGGAAACACACCCACGCATATGTCTTGCCCGGAACAGGAGCACCTCCACTCTCTTGGTGGCGTTTGGCGGCGGCAGGGGTGATTTTACGAGGACAGCCACCACCTCACGGTGGTGGCGGTGATTCCTTTTTGGCCTCCAACCAATCAGCAACACAACACACACACCCATGCGTGAAATAACCCACACTGCACTGCGATGAACGGATGCGAATCGGCAGCCCACACCCGACAAAGAAAACGCAGTCACAACCTTCTTGGCGACGAGCAACGGCCGGACGCGACAGCAACAAGGCGACGACGAGCGTAGGCTTGGGCAGCAGCAGAAGAGACGTGAAGAGAGAGTGTTCGACCACCCACGAATCGCATTTCCCGATCTCGTCGTGCCTTCTTCGTCTTCGTCGGCGACTAGACATGGCGGCTGCTGCGATAATCCTTCAGTGGTGGCGGCCGGTGGGAGGCATAAGGGGGGTAAGGGAGTGACGGCTGCACACCTGGTCCTTAGGGTTAGGGTTACATAACCTTATATACCCGATCCCATTATAAGAGTTTTCCATAATGACCAAAATGGTCCCTCCAGCTCTAATTAATTTCGAAATAGATCCATATTTTACCTTTTTAACCTCACCCATGTAAATCCCTTACCATTTAAGTACACAATTTACCAAACAGTCCTCCAATGTCTTAATTATTACATATTCCGCCCCTCCACCTCATTTCTTTTTAAAATAATTCCCGATAATTACCACGGAGCCCCTGTCTTCATAAATCTTTATAAAATGAGTCCCAAACTCACACTTTTAGCCCCCGGCTTCCAAAAATATGTGGCAATTAACTCCTCGAACCCAACACCCTGCATATATAATTATTTATTTTAGGCTACCATTCGTTCATTAATTAATTTATTTAACTAATAAATAAACGGGTGTTACAACATCACGCTTCATGCTGGGCCACCAATAATCAAGTCGGAGGTCTCTATACATTTTTGTCGCGCCTGGATGAATAGAAAACTTCAACTTATGCGCCTCCTCCATCAAAATATGTCGCGTACCCCTGAAATATGGAACCTAAACTCTCTGATAAAGGTTTAGTAATCCCCATCTATCATAATCATAAGAGGAAACCTTACCCATTATATGCTCACACTTTCGGTGCTCATTTTTCATCGCCTCGACATGAAGCTCACGAATCTGCTCCAACAGTAGGGTAATCACCATCATCCTTAGAAATACATCCCTGATCGGAGTACTAGCTTCCTTAAGGATGAGAGCATCATCCACCATGTTGGCCTTCCTAGGGTAATAAAGGTTCTCACAATCATAATCCTTTACCACATCGAGCCACCTGCACTTCCTCATGTTCAGATTTGGTTGATCCATCAAATACCTCAAACTCTTGTGGTCTGTGTAGATGATACAACAAAACCTATACAAGTAATGATGCCAAATATTGAAGGAAAAAACTACCGCCCCCAACTCCAAATCATGAATGGGATAGTTCGCCTCACGAGGCTTCAGATGCCTCAAAGCATAAGAAATCACATGACCCCTCTGCTACGGCTACCTCCCGTAGTCTTACAATACTTTCCATACTATCTGACTGCTAGTGAATGCTACGGCTACTCCCGTAGTCTTACCACACTTTCCAAACCGGGTCGAATACGCACTCGACCTAACCCTTAACTGAACTTGAGTCCTAACCGGAATTCTAACCTGGTTCCCGAAACTTGCTATCACGTGACCCCATTGTATCAATACCGCACCCATGCCCGTGATCAAAGCGTCACGGTAAACCTTGAAATCATCTACACCCTCCGACAGGGTGAGAATCGGTGCCTCGCACAACCGCTGTCTGAGAACCTCGAAGTCTGCCTGCTGCTCGGCCCCCAACGAAAGGCCACCGACTTCTTGGTCAGTCGGGTCAAAGGAACCTCAATCTCGGAGAAGTCCCGTATAAATCTCCGGTAATAACCCGCTAGACCCAGGAAACTCCGAATCTCAGATGGAGACCTCGGAATCTCCCACTGCATCACGGCCTCTATCTTGGCCGGATCAACTAGAATACCCTTCTGGTTGACAAGGTGCCCAAGAGATTGCACCCCGCGCAACCAGAACTCACATTTGGAGAACTTTATAAAAAGTATCTCCCCCACTTAGAGTCGACTAAGTCTTCACATTACATGAGAATTGAAGGATTCCCAATCCTTCTCGCTTTCTAATATCCCACTGATGACAACCTGTGCCTGCCAATGCTAGCGCTTAATCGCCGATTAAACCTTGAGATCTCCAATCCTCGGAAATCTTGATGAGTACTCTTGAAATCTGATCCAGTCTGACACCTCAATCCATATACCATGCTGTCAATTGAAGACCTTAATCTTCACTCTAGCTGACGAATCCTCGTCCCCACTCCCAATCTTGCAGTACCACTGAACTCTAACCGAACACAGCCCATGCGAAAACTCAATTCTCTTGAACATCCAATGACCAACCACTTATGCATCTAACACCCGCGACTGACTCTACCCTTTTCATGTCACCAGCTCTGTACTAGCAACGATAATGCCTTGAACTCCAAAGTTCATCCATAGACAATTACCGACCATACCTGAACAATGATAGAACCCCTGAACGCTGACTTCACTGGAGAACTATAGCTCTACTCCTGACCGAGTATCCTCTAACTAATTCTTCTGCACAGATCCTGACAAAGATCCAGAATAATAACGGTACGCGTGGAACCCACTCCGCAAGATGCGTTCCTCTGTGGGTTCATCAAGGACCTTTCGGCATGCAGGATGGCATATATGATCCTTGGTAACCCAAACACTAGTCGAAAAACCGACCCGAGGTCTGACTTATCCTAACTCACTCACAATTCCCAAGCGGTACGTATTCCAAACATCCACCTAATAGCATAGAAGATGACATACCCGCAACATCTGGAGGAATACTGATCCCCTTCTGCTGACATGACCAACCCCGCTACCCTGTAGCAGCCTAAACCCTTGGAGTGACAAACTCCCTCGTGTACTTTCTCGTACGCACTGCACTGACTCGGGCACTGCTGGCCTTTCACCCGATGATCAGAAGTCATGGGTCTCTTCCCGAGACCCTTTACCGTACGCACCAAGCACGCACCTCTCTTTCCAGGGTGCTCCTAAATCGATCCCGCATCAGCAACTCTTGGAAATCATATCCTTCAGGGTCTGACACCCTGTCACGCTCACTAGCGCGCTTGCCAATGGCTAAGCTGCAACAACTGGAACATCCTCTATCCCCAAACTGGGTCACAAACTCTTCCCTGAAGCTTCTTATATTCTCCAAGACTCTCACTGATTCGAGTATGGATCCTGTGCTTTCAGTAGTACGGGCCCAATACTACCTTCCACACCTATCCATACTTTCCTCAGCAATCCTCCTGAATCCTCCAAGTCACTTCCTCAAACTGGTACACCCAAGTCTCACTGAACCTCACTACTAACCCACTGAAACGTATCCTGGCTTTCCAAGGTTCCCGAACTCACCCAGTGATGAGACAATGAATCAAGTATTGAACGAATTAGAGTGTAAATTCAAAGTAGAATTGAAAGATTTGAACACCGATGTAAATATGATATGTTTGGCTCTATTACGCTTTTGCAAATTTTACAGAGTACAATGAATATTCTGTAAAGACTTTTTTTTAAGACACTAGTAACCACTCCTATTTATAGAAGAGAAAAGCGTACAAAAAATATACTAAGGACTAAACATGAAGCTTCAAATATTATGCCCTAGTAAAATACATTACAAAAATGTTCGAAGACCCTAATTACAAACTTCGACTATTACAACATTTCGACCCTAACACCCAGTCCTCAGCTGCTGAAAGATTCCCAGTAATGTCAACTAGCTACCTCATGAATATAGCTAGCTCACATTACTAATATATCCTTCTGATTGACAAGATGACCTGGAATCTACACCTCACACACCCAAAACTCACACTTGGAGAATTTGGTGTAACATACCAAAATCCCAGTAAAATTTTTCTTTTTCAATTAAAGAGAAATCATTGTTTTTCAATCATCCCAAATCATAAGAACACAAGATCAATTACAAATGTTACAAATTCAATGTATCATAACATCTCCAAAACATGTCACTGAAGGATGTGTACGATCACGCCTTTGCTTTTCCCCGATCATCTGAAGTACTTCAAACATAAATCTTAAATTGTATGCTAAAGCTTAGTGAGTTCCCCAAAATACCACCACAAAAACATATAATAGCATGTATACTGGTCCCACACGCATCAAGTTGGATAACCCTTGAGCCCACAACATGATTCTGGCTTGCCTTCCTAGCCCACAACTCATGTTTGGATTGCTCCTGAGCCCACAACATAAGTTTGGCTTGCCTTTCTGGCCCATAGCTTATGTCTAGCTTGCTCCCGGGTTTGTTGGCTTCTGCAAAGAGCAGTATTGCCTCAACCCAACCGCACTACGTCGACATATGAAACAGATAAACATATAACCACCAAACAGATAATCATACAGATCTAACAAATCACTACAACATAGAAACATCCTATCTACCAGGATACAGAACTGAAGGGGACGACATTGGCGCCTTCAACCCACGAGTACAGTGAGGAAACTCACCTTACACTCGAAAAGATAGCAGAAAAGAATGGAGCTCCAAGTGTCAACTCTACATGTCACCTATATAACAAACAATGACCTAAACACAAACTACAACTCAAAATACCTAAAATACCCCTAACTCAAACTTGGTCAAAATTCTGGTCAAAGGTCAAAAGTCAAAAATTCAACGAGTCAACTCTAACTGAGTACGCTCGGCGTACTTAGTAACTACGCCCAGTGCAGTGCACTATTAACCGAAATACGAGGTCTCGACCATGTACGCGCAACGTACCATCAGGTACACCCAGCATACCTGGCTGAGATCTTATCTTTTCTATTAAGTGCTTAATCTATAAGGACACTACGTCTAAAACTCAGATCTAGTTCCAAAAAACATTCTAAGTCATAAAGTTTTTAACTTTATGACTTTCCAAGGCTAGGATGGGTCCAACAACTAAACCCTAACTTAATACACAACCGAAACCTCATATCTCATGAATGAAGAAAGGAAAAGGACCAATATCACATTTTTATGGTTCTAAGCACCTAAAAATGCATGGAAGGACAACCCTTATGGTTAGAGTAAGCCATACTCATGAACACTGAGATTATGGGACTAAAAGCATAAAAACCTAATAACTAGAAAGATCCAAAGCAAACATGCATCAAGATCTGAACTTTATACCTCTAAATGATGTTTGAGGGCAAGATATTTTTGGATCCTAGATGCCTTGAGCTTCCAAGTTGATTCCTCTTCTTTCTTCTTCCTTCAAGATCACCAAAAGCACACTTTCAAGCTCAAAATGCTCACACAATGGATTACGGTTAGCATGGGACGATTTAGGAGATGGAGGTTGATGAGGGAAGAGGTCTTGAAGAGATAATGTTGTTTAAATAGGGCTCAAACACTAAAAATAGGGTTTGACCCGCAGCCACGTACGCCCTGCGTACACTGAGTACGCCCAGTGTACTTGGCAAAACACGCGACCTCACTTACATAGCCAAGGGACCAAATCTGCATTGTAATTTCATTCTAATGGAAAAAACAGAAAATACTTAGATCAAGATGTTATAATTCTCCCTACTTGAATTAGACTTCATCCTCATAGTACGATGCTGCGAATAACTTGGGGTAGTCCTCTCGCATCTCTGCCACGGGTTCCCAAGTCCATTCGGAACCCGTCTAATGCGGACACTGAACTTTGACCAATGAAACCACTTTGTTGCGCAAGGCCTTCGTTTTCCTATCCAAACCGGCCTCTCAACATAGTTCAGGCGATCATCAACCTGAATATCATCAGAAAGGACTAAAAGGGTACTTTTGGGGTTTGTTTTGTAAAGAATATTTGAGCATGCGGCTAAGGATAAAACATTTGGACTTATTTTGTAGCTACTGGGCTTAAATTGAAAGGATTTTGGAAGCAGAGGGTTGAATGGTAATTTATGGATTTATTTGAAAAAAAAATTAAAGAGGAGGGACCAAAAGCGTGTTTTGGCTTAAGAGTTTGATTTGGAGACGGGGCTTAGACTCGTCCTCTTCCTTTCTTCCTTCGCACTCAGATACATGATAACCCTAACCCTACCTTTGGGAGCCAGCCGCCACTCGTGACTCTCCAGCCGCCACCATGGTTCTTTTATCGTTTTTCCGATCAGCCAAGGCCACCAAGAGACTACCATTGACCTTATTTCTTTTCCCCCATGACAGAATAGCTCAAGACCGATGTGGAGTGGTGGACAACCTTCGCGTGTTGTTGTTCCGTCGGCCACCGTTCTTAGCCGACGCCTTGCCGCCAATGTGACCCGTCAACCAGGATCGTCGTTGCTCTCGTTTCCAGCGACGACGAGGACCGCGAGCGGACGTCCTTTTCTGATGCTGCTTTTGCTGTACTAGGTCGGAATCGCACCACCTTCTCCCTTCTCCATTTCTTTCTGGGACTGCGCCGCCGCCGTCACTCCAGCGACTGTTCCTCCTTGTTAGTGCCCTTCGACCACCGCCTGCCGCCACGATGATAGTTGATTTGGGTGCGTGTTTCAATGGGTGTCGTGTTTCATGTAGGTGTGTGTGTCACTGCAGCAAATCGAAGGTGTGTGTGAGTGTAATTGTTGGCCGGAAAGCAAGTGAACCACCATGGCAGCCAACCATGGTGGTTGCCGCCATTCTGCGGCCACTAGCCACCACCTTGGGTGGCTGTGTAGGTGTGTGTTTCGTATGGATTTTAGTGTACCGGAATGCTTTGATATCGTTTTTGTTTAAAAATTATATCGACCACCATTCAAAGTGGTGGTTGCCGCCTCGGACCGCCGCCGACCACCACTACCCGAGTGGCAGTGGGTGGTGCCCGACTTATTTATCACTAATTAACCTAAAAGCGTAACATGGAACCTAGTTGGTACGTATTTGGGTTGGAAACCCAAATTAGGGTTTATAAAACCCTGATGTCAAGAAACCCTAGTTTTGGATTTGGTCGGGACCCGCGTTAAAGTCGTTAATTAAAATCTAAATAATACTTAATAGTGCCCCACAATTAACTTAATGCACTATTTGGCATAATGGATTAAGTCCTTAATGGGTTAAGTGTTCTTACTTAATTCTAATCGACATTTTATGTGAAAACCCTATAACGGTTGGACTCAAACAATAGCTATGCAATAGAGTTAAAACCTAACCTTCTAAACTTATTTAGTCTCAATGATATGTAACTTAGCATATTCACTTACTAGTTAGCTGAAGTTAATGAAAACTCCTAAAAAGCACAAAGGAAGCAGTATTCGGGCATTGAGTAATCGGAATCAAGCATATCCTAAACAGGTTGTCCTATCAATCACAGATTAGTACTAGCATGCAAGTCTACAAGCTCATATAGCAGGAATACAAAGGCATCTCCCCTAGATCCCCCTAATCTAGCATACGATTCACAGATTCACAAATCAAGCATATCATAAAACATGTATTGGTATTTTGGGAAAATTACCTGAGCTCGGTTGATTACATGGACCACACCCCTTTCTCTTGTCAGAAAACTCTTTTTTATAAAACATTCCTTTTATAAAATCAACAAAATCCTCAGTTTGAGTTTAGAAACACCCAAGAGTGTGCCCGAATCCCTCAAACCAAGGTTCTGATACCAATTTGTAACATCCCAAAAATTCAGACCAAAAATTTTGTTTTTTAAAAATAATAAAACCATCAATCATATCTTGTTCATAATGCCATAAAAATCGTAACATGTCAATAACTATCCAAATACATCAGAGTCATAAAGATGTGAAACAATGTGGTGTGTGCAATGTAGTCATCCCCAGCTCTTCCCCTGAAACATAAAATGAAAACCATAAGAACAAAGATTAGTGAGTTCCCCAAAACACCACATACCATACATATCAAACATATAATAGGCCCCGCCCTGCATCGAGTCCCGCTCGAAAGAGATCTATCAGTCATCAGGCCCCGCCTGGCATCTAACCCCACCCGGTATACATACAAGCACATAAACACATGCAAGAATCACAAAGATAAATAGCATACAATATAGTCATCAGGCCTCACCTGGCATCATGGCCTGTCCGGCATACATATAAACACATACAAGTAAATAAGATACAATATACTCATCAGGCCCCACCTGGGATTGGGCCCTGTCCGATATACATATCAGATATCGTACATGTGGAGTCAACCAGACAACTAGCATCCAAACCATAATAAATCATGGGCTGGCATTGGTGCCTTCGACCTGCCAAACACAGTGAGGAAACTCACCTTAAGCTTTCGAATCTATCAGATAAAATCTCAGTTTGTTGGTTCGGAAAATCCCTACGCTAACATAATCAAATAATATTCAATTAATAATTGGATCTCGACCCATCATCAAGAATCTAAATTACTTGTCCAACACTAAGGGTAAAAGACCATTTTACCCTTTTCTTACTTGGCCCTAATCCACGTCCCAACTCATTTACTCAAAAGGCCCAAATTCCTAAATGACATCCCAATGCCCACTATTCCCCAACTTCCTATTTGAGCCCGAAATCATCATGAACCTAATTCCAAGAGAGTACATAGTCCATCCATGGCCCAAATTCAAAAGTCCAATGGCCCTACAAGTCCAAACCCTAAAATCCCAAAATATGGCCCAAACCTGTGAAAGTCAACCCAAAAGCCAAACATCTGAGTACGCTAGGTGTACTCAGACTTACACTTAGCGTACTCCTTCTGAGGTCAATACATGCAACCTATGAGCTGTTACGCCCCACGTACTCCGCAGACTACAAAACCACCTCATTAAGCACTTAATCGGTTAAGCCAACATGCCAAACTCCCAGATCTGATCCTAGGAAGTGACTTATCACATAAAGTTGGCAACTTTACTCCAATGCATGACATAATTAGGCCTAAAAGTAAAAAAGAGCCATAACAAAGAACCTAACTCATGCATGGACCAAGATATTTCATAAAGGTTGCATTTTTATGGACAAGGGACCACAAATGTGCTAAGATCTAACTGTTGGATTATATGTCTAAGCCCATAACTATTATTGGTATGTACTTGACCCGAGAGTAGCATGGTCCATTTGGGTTGCATATCATCAGGACAATTTGTTAGGATGGACTCTTGAGAGAAGGCTATATATGATTTATTAATATATTATAAGTACTAATATATTAATATGAAATCATATGGTTTTAATTAGTATTGATCAACAATTAATTTAGAATTGATTTAGTGATCAAAAGGAGACTAATTAAATCTATGGGGACTAATTATGTTAATTAGTTATATTTATGTGTGTTGGGCTTATGATCCATGTTGGACCAAGTTTATGTATGGATACATAAAGAGTTGGCCCATATAAACCATGGATCATAAGACCCATGGGTATGGATTTGGGTTATATCCTTGACCCTAGAAATCCCACATATAAATACATACTTCATTGCCCAAAATCGTCACTAGTGTATTCTTGGAGTTCATGGTGGTTTTGGTGCATGGAGATTCTCTCTCAAGTTCCTCCTTTGTCCATGATGTGCTGTGATTCCACTTGAGGCTTCCACACTATTGGGGCTAAGCTCTTAAGGCTAGATACATCAAGACTTCAATCTCCACCATAAGGTATGTTATCTTAACTAGATTCTTGTGTAGTATATGATAATTGTATGCTAGTTATAGGTATAATACCTTGGAAACACCATTGCATGTATAATTAGTGAAAACATAGATCCAAGGTATTTAGGGTTGCATGAACACCTTAGGAGTGTTAGAATGCTCAAGAACAACACTAACCCCCATGGCTTCTGAAGCAGACCATAAACTCAATATAGATCAAAAGACCCAAAAATGCATAAATAACACCCTAAATTGGATCTAGCATAAAGAACCGTCAAGATGAGAGCTTTTTGCCTCAAATGACTTGCAAAGAAGAAGATGACTCTGGATCTATAAGCTTCACACCAAGAAATGAATCTTCAATGACCTTCTACCTTTTCAAAATTTCAAGTTTGATGTGGTAACGATTATGGTAAACCAATTTCAAGGTTGTTATCAAAATTTCAAGTTTTATGTGTTTTTATGTAATTCTTGAAATTGTTGATATGGATTCTTCATGCTTATGAGTTTTGTTAGATCATAGGAATTATGTGCAAATTGTTTGTTAGTGTAATTCTTGATCTTAATGACATTGTATGGACTCCATAACTTGTCCTCAAGTTATGGATTACCAAGTTTTTTGTGTCACCTTATTTTATGAGTTAATTTAGATTAATGGAAAAATTATGTGTTAGTTGTTTTCAATCCAAATTGATCTAAAAGTAGTTCATAAAATGTGTTTTTGTAACTTGTCCTCAAGTTATATGAAAAGTCACATTTATGAATCTTAAAACTCATAAAAGTGCCATAGGTTACAAAATGAAGAGTCTTTTTCTCATAAATAGTTTTATGGACTTCATAACTTGTCCTCAAGTTATGGATGTTCAAGAGTCTCTTCATTAGAGTTTTAAAAATCTTAATTAAACTCATAAGTTATGAAAATCTAAGAGTTTTGAAAAATTTCAAAGCTTGCCCTCAAGTTTTGGAATTTGCAAAGTTACCTCCCCATGTATACTTTAATTCCAAATTAAACCTTAGAATTTTAAAAGTTTAAAATTCAACCTTATACTATTATAATATTAAAAGTTAATGATTATGTATATATGTATAAGAGTAAAGTCAATCTTACCGTTAGTAGGCCTCATTCACGAAGCCAGTCTGTAAGAGGGGTATAAGGTTACTGCCTATAAAATGGCAGTTTAATGCGTGTCCACTCTCACCCACCGCTTCCTTGACTGGTGGAGGGTCGTTAGCCGAACGGATAGGATGGGACTCTAATTCTCCTTTCATTAAAAGTATAATGATAAATACTAAGTAACTAAACACTTATAAATTCCCAATCTTAGTTACTTAGGAAAATGTGAATTTGGTGCTAACCCATGAAATTACACTTTGCACCCTTGTTAAGTCGTTAGTCGATCACAATGTTTTATGATCAGAATTTTGAGCTGCTGCTTAAGAGTTATGATATATTGCTTAGGAATAGATAACAACATGTTTTCATATGTATTTGCATTGTAAGGATAAGATTTTCCACAAGTTTTAAAATAAAATAAAAGTTTTGATTTTATTTATTTTAAGTATCCTTACGATGGCATTTGTGAAAATTTGTTGTTTATATGATTTCATTGATAGCAATATTGTGAAATGGATTTGATTCTTTCATTTGTGGTAGTGTCACAATTTTCCAAATAAGGAAAGTTTCTCATCACCCAAGTTTAAGTTGCATACAAACTTGGAATCATGCAACTTGTATTGTATGATGAATGAGAATTTTTCATCTTTGGGAAATTAAGACTAAGTCCTTGCTCACATGCATGTATGAGTCAAGTGAAGGACTAAAAGATTGGGTACACTTGGTTGTGTGCTGGTCAGGTCCACCACAAAGATCGATAAGATTATTCGTTATGATTTACTAAAGTTTAGTAAATATGGTTATACTTACAAGTTTAAGTGTAATTCTGAAACATTGGAAAAGTTTCAATGTTTGGCAGGACGAATAAGAAGAATCGAATAAGGCAGAAAGGTAAAAGTTTCTCCAATCTAAAGAGGTGGGAGAGTACTTGAGTATCTTGTTTTATGATTATCTTAGTGATTATAAACCATATCACAACTGATCCTCTAAAGACACCTTAGTGCATTTGTTTGGCTAAGGAGAGGAATCATGAACTATGGAAATGGTCATATCAAAAGATAAATCATACTTCGTTCCAAAACAAGTCTTAGAGTCATACTCTAAAATTGTAACTTGAGTGACATAATTCTAAGAAAGGTTTATAACACTTATCAAATGTAGAGTAACATGTTTCTTACTCCTGTACATTTGAAGTTGGTAAGTTGTGATGTTTTGGATAAAACAGAGACCAACTAAGACCAATTGTGAGAAGTGTTTATCTTGATAAGAATCCACACTAACTCTTAAATATTTATTTTTTCAAGGAATGGTTCTTGACAAGAGAATCTTATATGTCAAGAGGTCAGTGGGAGTCTTAAAAGATCTTGAGATAGTTTCAAGAACTAATCAAGAGTATTGTTAATCACTAGCCCACGACTTGAGGTTTGTAACCTATCGTGTTGACATATTCTTATTTCTGTGTCTATTCCAGTTAAAAGTTGACTATGCTTGTGAGTTCTATGAGTTATCAATTGTTTGCATAACAACCTGGAAGCAATGATAGGCCCTGCGCTCCTAAGTGGCAAGAATATGAGATCGGGCAAGTTCAGTCCATATGAATTTTGATTTGTCACTAACCTTGTCTTATGATTATGGTTTTGACAAATTCACATGGATAGGAATACTTAAACCGTAAATAAAAAAAATCTAAGTGTCATAAGGTTTCTCTCCGATTCATGAAAATGATGATGAGGAAACTCTTTCACTAAATAGATTTTAAGTAGATAGCAATTGTGATATTTGCATTCTCAAAGTCATTAGTGGAGTGTGTGTGGTTAACCGGCACACTAGTATGGACTTGTGAGAATGGAAGAAAGTCTAAACATTATGATTACGGTACCCCTCTTAATAATTGTTTAGACACACATGTGAGCTGTCTAAGAAAAGGTGTATGATTTTGATAAAATCTTATCAAAGCATCTCGTATCAGAAAATTAAACTTTGGTAAGAAAGTCAATAAAGTATTGATTTCTAGAAGTCTAGCTGATTTCTGGGTGCATGTCAAAGCTAGTGGGAGCATAAAGTGTTATGCTGGTTATATTATAATTATCATGTTAGTGGGAGCATGATTATTATGTTAAGTGTTGCAAGTTAGCAATGTTAATTATAGAAAACAAAAGTTTCAATTCGCTTTGAAAAGTTGTTTTGCTATAATTAAGGGAGAGGATTTTATACTTCATTCCAATTCTACAAGCTTAGATTGAGATTTTAATCAACTTTAGTCAAGGATATATATGAATGTTATGTTGGAATGGTTCAACATAAGGAAATTCTATATATGTGGCGTTCTCAAAATTCGATTATGATTACGACATCCCTCTTCATAGTTCGAATTGTGAGAACGTGGCAAATAAATTTTTTATAGCAAGAATCGTGTCCCATATGCTTCGGGTATAGGATCGATTACATCCATTCTAAATTTTCCAAATGCTTAGGGAATTAAGAGGAAAAAAGGAATAGAACCGGATATGACTAAAATGATTAAGCAATTGTCGAGAACAATCTGAGGTTTACCAAAGATTGGCTCCTTGTGGACAATTAGAAGTATAGTGTAAACTTTGGAAATGACCATATTGACATATTTTGAAAAGAGGCAACTGTTGTTCAGAAGTGATAGTCAAAATGGTAATATGGAATTGTTTCCATAGGTGGAAGTTATTCTCTGAATCTGTGTAAGATTAGAAAACTTAATGCAAAGAAGGATGTTCAAAGGAATGTACTTTGAATATGAGACTTCATTTCCATGGAATTGATCTCCATTGGAATACTTTGTAATGTATGTTGCCAAATATTTGTGACTTTTGTGCATAGTCATTACAAGAGAATCATTGCATATAAGTTTGGAATCTAAAATATTACAGTAAATGGCAAGAGTTTGGTATTCTTACATTTACAAAAGGGATTGGGATTGTGAAATGAGCATCATTGGAGTCGTATTTAATTGATCTATTTCACAAAAGAAAGGACCATAGGTAAAGATAGTGTGCATGCTTGAAGCATGGCATGACTATTGTTTTAATTCAAGTATTAAGTTGATAAATCGAAACATTATACAATGAATAATGAGTAATCAATATGGTGCTTAGATAAAAGGGTTTTTATTTACACTCAAAGTGTTGGGGCCATATAGGATTAGTATTATTCTTGTGTTTCACTTTGCGTGTTTTGACTTCCCGAATAACTAGGTTATTTAAACCGTCCACAGTCAATCATACTTTGGAAGTTGGTATTGAGGCAAGACTGTCATGAATGGGTCTGTAGTCTGTCTAGGTGGCTAGACTTAGCTGCAATATTCATGAGTGCTCCTAGAATAAGATTTGAGTATTGGATTAAACCCACGCTCATTTGAATCACTTCATGGATTTTATCATGATTGAATCATGAGACGATAATATCTTATATTCTTCAAACCTAGAGATATGAGTTGTTGACTATGAGTTGATTATACATTGATTGTACGAAAACACATCAGTAACTTGATGTTATAAAACGTGCCTTTGTGTATAATTCAACAAGTAGTTAGTACAAGCATATGAGTCGAAGTTTATCCATTCCTTTTACCTCATAAGGATAAAAGCAATATCTATGGGCCCCTCGATGGTTTAGTGATGACACCCCTAAGTGCTTGGCCAAGCCTGGACTGATTTGATTTGTTCAATTAGTCAGTTGTCATAAATCGAAAATCGGGAAACAACAAATGGACATAGAGAATGATTATAATCCATGTCTCAGTCCATATGATATCTAGAATGGACGAATATATGATCACTTATCTAATGGATGCGTCATTGATTTGTTTAGAGTTCGACAATTAATTTAGAATTGATTTAGAATTGATCAACAATTAATTTAGAATTGATCACTTATCCTATGGTTTTAATTAGTATTGATCAACAATTAATTTAGAATTGATTTAGTGATCAAAAGGAGACTAATTAAATCTATGGGGACTAATTATGTTAATTAGTTATATTTATGTGTGTTGGGCTTATGATCCATGTTGGACCAAGTTTATGTATGGATACATAAAGAGTTGGCCCACATGAACCATGGAGCATAAGACCCATGGGTATGGATTTGGGTTATATCCATGACCCTAGAAATCCCACATATAAATACATACTTCATTGCCCAAAATCGTGACTAGTGTATTCTTGGAGTTCATGGTGGTTTTGGTGCATGGAGATTCTCTCTCAAGTTCCTCCTTTATCCATGATATGTTGTGATTCCAATTGAGGCTTCCACGCTATTGGGGCTAAGCTCTTAAGGCTAGATACATCAAGACTTCAATCTCCACCATAAGGTATGTTATCTTAACTAGATTCTTGTGTGGTATATGATAATTGTATGCTAGTTATAGGTATAATACCTTGGAAACACCATTGCATGTATAATTAGTGAAAACATAGATCCAAGGTATTTAGGGTTGCATGAACACCTTAGGAGTGTTAGAATGCTCAAGAACAACACTAACCCCCATGGCTTCTGAAGCAGACCATAAACTCAATATAGATCAAAAGACCCAAAAATGCATAAATAACACCTAAATTGGATCTAGCATAAAGAACCGTCAAGATGAGAGCTTTTTGCCTCAAATGACTTGCAAAGAAGAAGATGACTCTGGATCTATAAGCTTCACACCAAGAAATGAATCTTCAATGACCTTCTACCTTTTCAAAATGCACAAGTAAACACTAATATTCTTCACAAGAGCTCGAGAACACTAAAATGGTGGTTATGGATCGAGATTAGGGTTTAGGAGATAAGGAGGCTAGTAAGAGGCAGGGATCAAGAGACATAATGAGCTTAAACAGTGGTAAAATCCTAAATATTAGTGTTTCTAGTTGGCGAGAGTATGCCCCGCGTTCTCCCACGTATGCCCAACATATATGGGTGCATCCGTGATCCATTGAAGAGCCAGTACGCTCAGCGTACCCATAGGGTATGCCTTGCGTACTGACCTAGGGACCAAAATGAAAGGTTTTTGCAGAAATGGTTAAAAGGAAACATACCAATACTTTCGAATGTTACAACGTATCCCAACTACCGCCGAAATCTGGCATGCATGCCCGAAACATCCTCCAAGGTCTGAATAGTTCGTTCACTTTCCCTATCAGTATGCGGATGAAAGGTCATGCTGAAAAGCAGACGAGTATCCAACTCTTCATGGAATCTCTTTCTGAACATGGAAGTGAACCTAACATCCCAATCCGAAATCACCAAGATTGGAACCCTATGTTGTGCCACAACCTCTCGGATATAGACATCCGCCAAATTTTCTGTAGAAGTGCTCTCCTGAGTAAGGATGAAATATGCAGTATTGGTCCATCGATCCACGATAACCTAAATCGAATCTACCCCTCGCGTGGTCCGCGGTAGCTTAGTGATAAAATCCATCGTAATATCTTCCCATTTCCAAATGGGAACACCCAACGGCTCCATCTTTCTGTGAAGTCGCTGATGCTCGGCCTTGGGTTTTCTGCAAGTTAAACACCTATCCACATACCACATCGTGCTTCATGCTGGGCCACCAATAATCAAGTCGGAGGTCTCTATACATTTTTCTCACACCTGGATGAATAGAAAACTTCGACTTATGCGCCTCCTCCATCAAAATATGTCGCGTACCCCCGAAATCTGGAACCTAAACTCTCTGATAAAGGTTTAGTAATCCCCATCTATCATAATCATAAGAGGAAACATTACCCATTATATGCTCACACTTTCGGTGCTCCTCTTTCATCGCCTCGACATGAAGCTCACGAATCTGCTCCAGGAGTAGGGTAATCACCATCATCCTTAGAAATACATCCCTGATCGGAGTACCAGCTGCCTTACGGATGAGAGCATCTGCCACCATGTTGGCCTTCCCAGGGTAATAAAGGTTCTCACAATCATAATCCTTTACCACATCAAGCCACCTTCACTTCCTAATGTTCAGATTTGGCTAATCCATCAAATACCTCAAACTCTTGTGGTCTATGTAGATGATACAACAGACCCTATACAAGTAATGATGCCAAATATTGATGGAAAAAACTACCGCCCCCATCTCCAAATCATGAATGGGATAGTTCGCCTCATGAGGCTTCAAATGCCTCGAAGCATAAGCAATCACATGACCCCTATGCTTCAACACCACACCCAATCTCGTAATCAACGCATCGCATTACGCCTTGAATTCATGCATACCCTCTGGAAAGGTCAAGATCGGAGCCTCACATAACTTCTGCTTCAAAGTCTCAAATGTCGCATTTTGTTCAGGCCCCCAATGAAAAGTAACAAAATTCTTCGTCAACCTAGTCAACGGAAGTGTTATCCTGGAGAAATTCTCAATAAACCTCCAATAATACCCAGCTAAACCAAGGAAACTCCGAATCTCAGATGGAGAAGTCAGAACCTCCCACTGCATCACGACCTCGATCTTAGCCGGATCAACCAATATACCCTTCTGATTGACAAGATGACCCAGAATCTGCACCTCACGCAACCAAAACTCACACTTGGAGAATTTGGTGTAACATACCAAAATCCTAATAAAAATTTTCTTTTTTAATTAAAGAGAAATCATTGTTTTTCAATCATCCCAAATCATAAGAACACAGGATCAATTACAAATGTTCCAAATTCAATGTATCATAACATCTCCAAAACATGTCACTGAAGGATGTGTACGGTTATGCCTTTGCTTTTCCCCGATCATCTGAAGTACTTCAAACATAAATCTTAAATTGTATGCTAAAGCTTAGTGAGTTCCCCAAAATACCACCACAAAAACATATAATAGCATGTATACTGGTCCTACAGGCATCGAGTTGGATTACCCTTGAGCCCATAGCATGATTCTGGCTTGCCTTCCTAGCCCACAACCATGTCTGGATTGCTCCCGAGCCCACAACTTAAGTTTGGCTTACCTTTTGGCCCATAGCTTATGTCTAGCTTGCTCCCGGGTTTGTTGGCTTCCGCATAGAGCAGTATTGCCTCAACCCAACCGCATTATGTCGACATATGAAATTGATAAACATATAACCAGCTAACGGATAATCATACAGATCTAATAGATCACTACAACATAGCAACATCCTATCTAACAGAATCCAGAACTGAAGGGGACGACATTGTGGCCTTCAACCCACGAGTACAGTGAGGGAACTCACCTTACACTCGAAAAGATAGCAAAAAAGAATGCAGCTCCAAGTGTCAACTGTACATGTCACCTATACAACAAACAATGACCTAAACTCAAACTACAACTCAAAATACCCAAAATACCCGTAAGTCAAACTTGGTCAAAATTCTGGTCAAAGGTCAAAAGTCAAAAATTCAACGAGTCAACTCTAACTAAGTACGCTCGGCGTACTTAGTAACTACGCTCAGTTCAGTGCACTATTAACCAGAATACGAGGTCTCGAGCATGTACGCGCAACGTACCATCAGGTACACGCAACATTCCTAGCTGATATCTTATCTTTTCTATTAAGTGCTTAATCTATAAGGACACTACGTTCAAAACTCAGATCTAGTTCCAAAAAACATTCTAAGTCATAAAGTTTTTAACTTTATGACTTTCCAAGGCTAGGATGGGTCCAACAACTAAACCCTAACTTAATACACAACCGAAAACCTCATATCTAATGAATGAAGAAAGAAAAAGGACCAATATCACATTTTTATGGTTCTAAGCACCTAAAAACGCATGGAAGGACAACCCTTATGGTTAGAGTAAGCCATACTCATGAACACTAAGATTATGGGACTAAAAGCATAAAAACCTAATAACTAGCAAGATCCAAAGCAGGCATGCATCAAGATTTGAACTTTATACCTCTAAATGATGTTTGAGGGCAAGATATATTTGGATCCTAGATGCCTTGAGCTTCCAAGTTGATTCCTCTTCTTTTTTCTTCCTTCAAGATTACCAAAAGCACACTTTCAAGCTAAAAATGCTCACACAATGGATTATGGTTAGCAAGGGACGATTTAGAAGATGGAGGATGATGAGGGAAGAGGTCTTGAAGAGATAATGTTGTTTAAATATGGCTCAAACACTAAAAATAGGGTTTGACCCGCAGCTACGTACGCGCTGCGTACGCTGAGTACGCCCAATGTACTTGGCAAAACACGCGACCTCACTTACATAGCCAAGGGACCAAATCTGCATTGTAATTTCATTCTAATGGAAAAAACAGAAAATACCTAGATCAAGATGTTACAATTCTCCCCTACTTGAATTAGACTTCATCCTCATAGTCCGATGTTGCGAATAACTTGGGGTAGTCCTCTCGCATCTCTGCCATGGGTTCCCAAGTCCATTCGGAACCTGTCTAATGCAGACACTAAACTTTGACCAATGAAAACATTTTGTTGTGCAAGGCCTTCGTTTTCCTATCCAAACCGACCTCTTAACATAGTTCAGGTGATCATCAACCTGAATATCATCAGAAAGGACTAAAAGGGTACTTTCAGGGTTTGTTTTGTAAATAATATTTGAGCATGCGGCTAAGGATAAAACATTTGGACTTATTTTGTAGCTATTGGGTTTAAATTGAAAGGATTTTGGAAGCAGAGGGTTGAATGGTAATTTATGGATTTATTTGAAAAAAAAATTGAAGAGGAGGGACCAAAAGCGTGTTTTGGCTTAAGAGTTTGATTTGGAGATGGGGCTTAAACCCGTCCTCTTCCTTTCTTCCTTCCCACTCGGATACATGATAACCCTAACCCTACCTTTGGGAACTAGCCTCCACTCATGACTCTCCAGCCGCCACCATGGTTCTTTTCTCGTTTTTCCGATCAGCCAAGGCCACCAAGAGACCACCATTGACCTTCTTTCTTTCCCCCATGACATAATAGCTCAAGACCGATGTGGAGTGGTGGACAACCTTTGCGTGTTGTTGTTCCATCGACCACCGTTCTTAGCCGACGCCTTTCCGCCAATGTGACCCGTCAACCAGGACCGTCGTTGCTCTCGTTTCCAGCGACGACGAGGACCGCGAGCGGACGTTCTTTTCTGATGCTGCTTATGTTGTACTCGGTCGGAATCGCACCACCTTCTCCCTTCTCCATTTCTTTCTGGGACTGCGCCGCCGCCATCACTCCAGCGACTGTTCCTCCTTGTTAGTGCCCTTCGACCACCGCCTGCCGCCACGATGATAGTTGATTTGGGTGCGTGTTTCAGTGGGTGTCGTGTTTCATGTATGTGTGTGTGTCACTGCAGCAAATCGAAGGTGTGTGTGAGTGTAATTGTTGGCCGGAAAGCAAGTGAACCACCATGGCAGCCAACCATGGTGGTTGCCGCCATTCTGCGACCACTAGCCACCACCTTGGGTGGCTATGTGGGTGTGTGTTTCGTATGGATTTTAGTGTACCAGAATGCTTTGATATCGTTTTTGTTTAAAAATTATATCGACCACCATTCAAAGTGGTGGTTGCCGCCTCGGACCACCGCCGACCACCACTACCCGAGTGGCAGTGGGTGGTGCCCGACTTATTTATCACTAATTAACCTAAAAGCGTAACATGGAACCTAGTTGGTATGTATTTGGGTTGGAAACCCAAATTAGGGTTTATAAAACCCTGATGTCAAGAAACCCTAGTTTTGGATTTGGTCGGGACCCGCGTTAAAGTCGTTAATTAAAATCTAAATAATACTTAATAATGCCCCACAATTAACTTAATGCACTATTTGGCATAATGGATTAAGTCCTTAATGGGTTAAGTGTTCTTACTTAATTCTAATCGACATTTTATGTGAAAACCCTATAACGGTTGGACTCAAACAATAGCTATGCAATAGAGTTAAAACCTAACCTTCTAAACTTATTTAGTCTCAATGATATGTAACTTAGCATATTCACTTACTAGTTAGCTGAAGTTAATGAAAACTCCTAAAAAGCACAAAGCAAGCAGTATTCGGGCATTGAGTAATCGGAATCAAGCATATCCTAAACAGGTTGTCCTATCAATCACAGATTAGTACTAGCATGCAAGTCTACAAGCTCATATAGTAGGAATACAAAGGCATCTCCCCTAGATCCTTATCCCTAATCTAGCATGCGATTCACAGATTCACAAATCAAGCATATCATAAAACATGTATTGGTATTTTGGGAAAATTACCTAAGCTCGGTTGATTACATGCACCACACCCCTTTCTGTTGTCAGAAAACTCTTTTTTATAAAACATTCCTTTTATAAAATCAACAAAATCCTCAGTTTGAGTTTAGAAACACCCAAGACTGTGCCCGAATCCCTCAAACCAAGGTTCTGATACCAACTTGTATCGTCAAAAAAATTCAGACCAAAAATTTTGATTTTTAAAAATAATAAAACCATCAATCATATCTTGTTCATAATGCCATAAAAAATCGTAACATGTCAATAATTATCCAAATACATTAGAGTCATAAAGATGTGAAACAATGTGGTGTGTGCATTGTAGTCATCCCCAGCTCTTCCCCTGAAACATAACATGAAAACCGTAAGAACAAAGATTAGTGAGTTTCCCAAAACACCACATACCATACATATCAAACATATAATGGGCCCCGCCCGTCATTGGCCACCAAGGCCACCAAGAGACCACCGTTGACCTTCTTTCTTTCCCCCATGACATAATAGCTCAAGACCGATGTGGAGTGGTGGACAACCTTTGCGTGTTGTTGTTCCTTCGACCCGCCAAACACAGTAAGGAAACTCACCTCAAGCTGTCGAATCTATCAGATAAAATCTCAGTTTGTTGGTTCGGAAAATCCATGCGCTAACATAATCAAATAATATTCAATTAAATCATGGGCTGGCATTGGATCTCGACCCATCATCAAGAATCTAAATTACTTGTCTAACACCATGGGTAAAATACCATTTTACCCTTTTCTTACTTGGCCCTAATCGACGTCCCAACCCATTTACTCAAAAGGCCTAAATTCCTAAATGACATCCCAATGCCCATTATGCCCCAACTTTCTATTTGAGCGCAAGATCATCATGGACCTAATTCCAAGAGAGTACATAGTCTATCCATGGCCCAAAGTCAAAAGTCCAATGGCCCTACAAGGCCCAAACCCTAAAATCCCAAAATATGGCCCAAACCCGTGAAAGTCAACCCAAAAGCCAAACATCTGAGTATGCTATGAGCTGTTACGCCCCACGTACTCCGCAGACTACAAAACCAACTCATTAAGCACTTAATCGGTTAAGCCAAAATGCCAAACTCCCAGATTTGATTCTAGGATTTGACTTAACACATAAAGTTGGCAACTTTACTCCAATGCATGACTTAATTAGGCCTAAAAGTCAAAAAGAGCCATAACAAAGAGCCTAACTCATGCATGGACCAAGATATTTCATAAAGGTTGCATTTTTATGGACAAGGGACCACAAATGTGCTAAGATCTAACCCCCATGGCTTCTGAAGTAGACCATAAACTCAATATAGCTCAAAAGACCCAAAAATGCATAAATAACACCCTAAATTGGATCTAGCATAAAGAACTGTCAAATTGAGAGCTTTTTGCCTCAAATGACTTGCTAAGAAGAAGATGACTCTAGATCTATAAGCTTCACACCAAGCAATGAATCTTCAATGACCTTCTACCTTTTCAAAATGCACAAGTAAACACTAATATCCTTAACAAGAGCTCAAGAACACTAAAATGGTGGCTAAGGATCGAGATTAGGGTTTAGGAGATATGGAGGCTAGTAAGAGGCAAGGATCAAGGGACATAATGAGCCTATATAGTGTTAAAACCCTAAATATTAGGGTTTCTAGCTGGCCAAAGTATGCATCGCGTTCTTCCACGTATGCCCATCATACATGGGTGCATCCATGATCCATCGAAGAACCAGTACGCTCAGCGTACCCATAGGGCATCCCTCGCGTACTGAGCTAGGGACCAAAATGAAAGGTTTTTGCATATATGGTTAAAAGGAAACATACCAATACTTTCGAATGTTACAATGTATCCCAGCTACCGCCGAAATCCAGCATGCATGCCCGAAGCATCCTCCAAGGTTTGAATAGTTCGCTCACTTTGTCTATCAGTCTGCGGATGAAAGGCCATGCTGAAAAGCAGACGAGTATCCAACTGTTCATGGAATCTCTTTCTGAACATGGAAGTGAACCCAACATCCCGATTCGAAATCACTGAGACTGGAACCCCATGTTGTGCCATAAACTCTCGGATATAGACATCCGCCAACTTCTCTACAGAAGTGCTTTCCTGAGTAAGAATGAAATATGCACTCTTGGTCAATCGATCGACGATAACCTAAATCGAATCTACCCCTCGCATGGTCCGCGGTAGCTTAGTGATAAAATCCATTGTAATATCTTCCCATTTCCAAATGGGAACACCCAACGGCTCCATCTTTCTGTAAGGTGGCTGATGCACAGCCTTGGCTTTCCTGCAATTTAAGCACCTCTCCGCATAACACATCGTACTTCATGTCAGGCCACCAATAATCAAGTCGGAGCTCTCTATACTTTTTTGTCGCGCCTGGATGAATAGAAAACTTCGACTTATACGCCTCCTCCATCAAAATATGTCGCGTACCCCTAAAATATGGAACCTAAACTCTCTGATAAACGTTCAGTAATCCCCATCTATCATAATCAGAAGAGAAAAAATTACCCACTATATGCTCACACTTTCGGTGCTCCTATTTCATAGCCTCGACAAGAGGCTCACGAATCTGCTCCAAGAGTAGGGTAATCACCATCATCCTCAGAAATACATCCCTGATCGGATTACCAGCTGCCTTACGGATGAGATCATCAGCCACCACGTTGGCCTTCCCAGGGTAATAAAGGTTCTCACAATCATAATCCTTTACCATATCAACCCACCTGCACTTCCTCATGTTCAGATTTGGCTGATCCATTAAATACCTCAAACTCTTGTGGTCTGTGTAGATGATACAAAAAACCCCATACAAGTAATGATGCCGAATATTGAGGGAAAAAACTATCGTCCCCAAATCCAAATCATGAATGGGATAGTTTGCCTCACGAGGCTTCAGATGCATCGAAGATAAGCAATCGCATGACCCCTCTGCATCAACACCGCACCCAATCTCGTAATCAACGCATCGCAGTACACCATGAAATCATCCACACCCTCTGGAAAGGTCAAGATCGGAGCCTCGCATAACTTCTGCCTCAAAGTCTCAAATGTCGCCTGTTGCTCAGGCCCCCAATGAAAAGTAAGAAAATTCTTCGTCAACCTGGTCAACGGAAGTGTGATCCTGGTGAAATTCTCAATAATCCTCCGATAATACCCAGCTAAACCAAGGAAACTCCGAATCTCATATGGAGAAGTTAGAACTTCCCACTGCATCACGACCTCGATCTTAGCCGGATCAACCAATATACCCTTCTGATTGACAAGATGTCCTAGAATCTGCACCTCACACAACCAAAACTCACACTTGGAGAATTTGGTGTAACATACCAAAATCCCAATAAACTTTTTTGTTTTTAATTAAAGATAAATCATTGTTTTTTAATCATCCCAAATCATAAGAACACAAGATCAATTACAAATGTTCCAAATTCAATGTATCATAACATCTCCAAAATATTTCACTGAAGGATGTCTATGATCACGCCTTTGCTTTTCCCCGATCATCTAAAGTACTTCAAACATAAATCTTAAATTAAATGCTAAAGCTTAGTGAGTTCCCCAAAATACCACCGCACAAACATATAATAGCATGTATACTAGTCCCACAAGCATCGAGTTGGATTACCCTTGAGCCCACAACATAAGTCTGGCTTGCCTTTCTGGCCCATAGCTTATGTCTAGCTTGCTCCCGGGTTTGTTGGCTTCTGCATAGAGCAGTATTGCCTCAACCCAAACGCACTTTGTCGACATATGAAACAGATAAACATATACCAACATCCTATCTACCAGGATACAGAACTGAATGGGCCGACATTGGCGCCTTCAACCGACGAGTACAGTGAGGAAACTCACCTTACACTCGAAAAGATAGCAGAAAAGAATGCAGCTCCAAGTGTCAACTGTACATGTCACCTATACAACAAACAATGACCTAAACTCAAACTACAACTCAAAATACCCAAAATACCCCTAAGTCAAACTTGGTCAAAATTCTGGTCAAAGGTCAAAAGTCAAAAATTCAACGAGTCAACTCTAACTGAGTATGCTCGGCGTACTTAGTAACTACGCCCCGTGTAGTGCACTTTTGGCCGAAATACGAGGTTTCGACTGTGTACGCGCAACGTACCATCAGGTACACCCAGCATACCTGGCTGACATCTTCTCATTTCTATTAAGTGTTTAATCTATAAAGACACTACGTCCAAAACTCAGATCCAGTTCCAAATAACATTCTAAGTCATAAAGTTTTTAACTTTATGACTTTCCAAGGCTAGAATAGGTCCAAAAACTAAACCCTAACTTAATACACAACCTAAAACCTCATATCTCATGAATAAAGAAAGGAAAGGGACTAATATCACATTTTTATGGTTCTAAGCACCTAAAAACGCATGGAAGGACAACCCTTATGGTTAGAGTAAGCCATACTCATGAACATTAAGATTATGAGACTAAAATCATAAAAACCTAAGAACTAGCAAGATCCAAAGCAAATATTCATCAAGATCTGAACTTTATACCTCTAAATTATGTTTGAGGGCAAGATTTTTTGGATCCAAGATTCCTTGAGCTTCCAAGTTGATTCCTCTTCTTTCTTCTTCCTTCAAGATCACCAAAGCTCACTTTCAATCTCAAAATGCTCACGCAATGGATTACGGTTAGCAAGGGACGATTTGGGAGATGGAGGCTGATGAGAGAAGAGGTCTTGAAGAGATAATGTTGTTTAAATAGGGCTCAAACACTAAAAATAGGGTTTGACCCGCAGCCACGTACGCCCAGTGTACTTGGCAAAACACGCGACCTCACTTACATAGCCAAGGGACCAAATCTGCATTGTAATTTCATTCTAATGGCAAAAACAGAAAATACCTAGATCAAGATGTTACAATTCTCCCCTACTTAAATTAGACTTCATCCTCAAAGTCTGATGCTGCGAATAACTTGGGGTAGTCCTCTCGCATCTCTGCCACGGGTTCCCAAGTCCATTCGGAACCCGTCTAATGCGGACACTGAACTTTGACCAATGGGACGACTTTGTTGCGCAAGGCCTTCGTTTTCCTATCCAAAATTTTCACCTGCCTCTCAACATAGTTCAGGCGATCATCAACCTGAATATCATCAGAAAGGAACCGTTGTTGAATCATCAGTTACACACTTTCGTAGCTGAGAAACGTGAAAGGTGTTGTGAATCTGACTTAGTTCCTCAGGAAAATCCAACTCATAGGCTACCTTACCTACCCTATCTAATACTCGAAATGGCCAAATATATCGGGGCCCCAACTTTCCCTTCTTCCTAAAGCGTATTACACCCTTTTAGGGTGATACCTTCAGTAAGACGATATCGCCAACTTGCAACTCCAACTTGGATCGACATTTGTCAGCATAGCTCTTCTGCTGACTATGAGTTGTCTGCAACCTCTGTCTGATCTGTTGAATAAGATATGTTGTTTGAAGAACTACCTCGGTCTTTCCCATGACCCTGTGACCAACCTCTCCCCAACAGACTGGGGTACGACACTTCCTCCCATAGAGAAGCTCAAATAGCGGTGCACCTATACTGGAGTGATAATCGTTGTTGTAAGAAAACTCATCCAGAGGAAGATAGGAATTTCAACTCCCATCAAAATCTATAACACATGCTCTCAACATATCCTTGAGCGTCTGGATGGTCCTCTGGCTCTGTCCATTAGTCTGAAGATGATAAGCAGTACTAAAATGAAACCTTGTACCCAGTTCCTCGTGGAATCTCTACCAAAACTGAGAAGTAAACCGAACATCTTGATCTGATATGATAGAAACCGGAATACAATGTCGAGCGACGATCTCATGCACATAAACATCGGCCAATTTCTCGACCGGAGAGCTCTCCCGAATAGCTAGAAAGTGGGCACTCTTGGTCAGACGGTTCACTATAACCCATATTGCATCAAATCCCTTAGCTGTCCGAGGTAGCTTGGTGTTGAAATCCATGATTATCTATTCCCATTTCCACGTGGGAACCTCCAAAGTCTGAAGCTTTCCATGTGGCCTCTGTTGCTCGACCTTGACCATCCGAAAAGCCAAGCACCTTTCAATGTACCAGGCTATCTCCTTCTTCATGCATAGCTACCAATAGCTAAGTCTCAAATCTCGATACATCTTGGTTGATCAGGGTGTATCGAAAATATGGACTTATGTGCCTCCTCCAACACAGTCTGTCTGATCCTGCCAAAATCCGATACCCAAACCCGACCACACCGGGTCAATTATCCATGACCATCGATAGAAAACCTATCGCTATCACCCCTGATTCACTCCTACTTCCAATTCTCCTTCTTGGCTCCCTTGTCTTGAGCCTCCCTAATCAAATCCAGAAATGGAAAATCATCAAAATCCTCATACATAAGCTCCTAATAGAAGAACTAGCCGACTTGCGGCTCAAAGCATCAACAACCACATTCGCTTTCCCCGGGTGGTTCATGTTGGATTAGTGTCTAAGTCCATAACTATAATTGGTATGTACTTGACCCGATTGGCATGGTCCATTTGGGTTGCATGGCATCGGAACAATTTGGATAGACTTTTGTGAGAAAAGGATATTTATGATTTGTTAATATATTATAAGTTCTAATATATTAATATGAAATCATATTATTTAATTAGTACTGATCAAGAATTAATTTGGAATTAATTTTGTGGTCAAAAGGAGACTAATTAAATATATGGGGATTGATTGTGTAGATCATTCATATGTGGGCTTATGATCCAAAGTTCTTCATGTTGGGCTAAAGCCATGGAGGCTTTAACCCATGGAGCATGAAGAATATGGAAAGACATGAGTTATATGGTGTAACCCTAATAGCCACCACATATATAAGGACCACATGGCTCAAGAAATTGGCACTAGTGTGTGTACACATGAGGGCTAGCCGATTTGAGCATAGGAACCTTTTCTCTTAAGTTATTCCACGTTGTTGGTGATGTTGTGTGAACCATTTGAGGTGTCACACTTGAGGCACTAGGCTCTTAAGCTCCATGGAATCAAGCTACAACAAAGAGGTATGTAATTATACTAGAATTTATATTATATGTACTTCATATTATGATAGTTATAACAATACCTTGGAAAATGGATATTTGCATGTATAATAGAGAAAATATAGATCCAAGGTATTTAGGGTTGCATGTACACCTTAGGAGTGTTAGAATGCTCAAAACCTAACAGTTCAGAATCTCGTAGTCATAATCCATGACCACATCAAGCCACCTACATTGTCTCATGTTCAGATTTGGCTGATCCATGAGATATCTCAAACTCTTGTGATACTTGTAGATGGTACATTGGACCCCATACAAATAATTCTGCCAAATCTTGAGGGCAAACACCACCGTCCCCAACTCCAGTTCATGTGTCAGATACCGAACCTCATGCGGATTTAACTGCTTGGAAGCATAAGCAATCACCCTCCCTCTCTACATGAGTACTGCTTCCAAACCAGTGATGGATGCATCACAATACACAAAAAAATCCTCAAAACCCTCAAAGAGAGTCAACAATGGTGCCTCACATAACTTTTGTCTCAATGTCTCGAATGCAGCCCGCTGCTTAGGCCCCCAACAAAAAACCACACCCTTCCTCATCAAACGAGTAAGCGGTACAACAACCTTGTAGAAATCCTGAATAAATTTCCAATAATAGTCCGCTAAAATCATGTTCTGGTTAACGAGGTGTCCCAAGAACTAGACCTCCCATAACCAAAAATCACACATCGAGAACTTGACATACAACTGTTCCCGCCTCAAAACTCCTGGAAGCTCTCGAAGGTGCTCCTCATGTTGCTCCCTGGTCACGGAATAAACCAGGATATCATCAATAAAAACAATGACTGATCGATTGAGCATCAGCCTGCAAACCTGATTCATCAAATCCATAAATGTCGCAGGCGTATTGATGAGCCAAAACGGCATCACCACGAACTTGTAATGACCATAACGAGTCTGAAACGTTGTCTTCCCCACGTCCTCCTCCCCGACTCTTATTTGATGATACCCTGATCTCGTATCGATCTTGGAGAATCAATATGCACCCTGTAGTTGATCCAAGAGATCATCAATCCATGGAAGTGGGTAACGGTTCTTCACCTTTAACTTGTTCAACTCCCGATAATTAATAAATATGTGGTGAGACCTATCCTTCTTCTTCACAAATAAGATTGACCCATCCTGAATGCAACCTGCCTCTCAGGAGGCATATCGAGTAATTCCTCCAGAAAAACATCTGGGAACTCCCTGAGTATGGGCACATCCAAAAACGAAACCTCCTTTCTGACCCGAGTGCCAACCATATAACCGACGTAACCCATACACTCATGTTGCAGATACTGTTGAGCCCTGACATCAGAACAAAAGGCTGATCCAACCCTGGTACCCTCTTCATAAATAATCAGTTCTTCCCCACTTGGGATTCAAACTACTACCCGCTGACCCTCACAGTCAATCATGACATCAAACCTGCTCAACCAATCCATCCCTACGATCACACACACATCCTCCATAGGAATAGGGATTAGATCAAGTAGGTAAGACACCACGAAAATCTCCAAAATACGACCCTGGAAAACATTTGATGTAGAAACCACGTGCTCGTAGGCAATGGGAACTCGCAATGGGCACTCCAACTCTCCAAGGGGCATATCAAAACTCCTATTAAATGACTGAGATGTAAAGGACCGACTCGTACCCGAGTCGAAAAGCACAAGATCAGGAAAGGATTCACTAAGAAGGTACCTAGCAGAATTATAAACATAAGAATACCATAAAATAATTTGACAAAATAATAAATGAAAACATACCAATAAAAGCATTCGGCGCTGCACTAGCCTCCTCTTTTGTGAGCTGGAACGCACGACCTCTAGCCCTCGGGGGGCTCCGCCCTGACTTGGTGCCCATCCGTGATTCTCAAAGTATCCGGTGCTGGAGCCTGCACCGGTCTCGCGGCGAGCAAAGACCAATTGGCCATTACATGGCCAACCTGATCATGGTGATAGAAAATCCTGGTGCTTGATACCGGGGCCTGCTTATGATAATCCCTAGCAATATGGCACTCCCTGCAACATTTATGGCACCCCAAAGAAAACCAACAAACACCCTCATGAACCTTTCTGCACTTGCCACCAGTGTGGCCCCTACGACCTCCTGATCGTGAATCAGTGGGCTTGAACCGATTTGATGCAGGATGGGACTGAACTAGAGCCTGACTGTAACGCCCCGATTCTTAGGTATCATTTAAATAAGAGTTATTGGATGAAGCTCTACTCGATGAGTCGGTTGACCTACTCGTCGAGTAGCAGCGGGGTGGGATCGCGTGTTAAGTGACCTACTCGACGAGTCTATATTGGGACTCAGCGAGTAGGAGCTGGCAGATGAAACCCTAAATCCCGGGGTTTTGCACCCTATTTAAGGAAGCATAAGCCTCCTTTGGCCTCTTTGCAGTCCTTGAGAGCTCAGAAAAACCCTAATTCGTGTGGTGTTCATTCTTGTGTGTGTAAAGCTTTAGAGAGGAGATCTTTTGAGGAGAGAAGCTTGGGGAAACAAAAGGCTAGGAGCAAGGAAGTGTGGGAGATCAGAAATCTACCTCAAATAGCATCATTTGGAGGTATCAAGTCGTCACCTTTTCTCCTTTTTCTTTCTAGACCTCTTTTGGTTGAGATCTAGGGTTTTTTTATGGTTTGGTTGATATGGTAATGTGGGATATGAGCTAGATCTGAAGTTGTAACTTCAGATCTGTAACCTTCTTGGGTTCTAGAGTCATAAAGCTCTGATTTTGGTCGAGAATGAGGCCCTCCTTGTGTATAAAGCCCCATTAAGAACTTAGTTTTGGCATAAGAGCCTTATTAGTCATGCATGCACGCAAAGTTTGCAACTTTACGTGAAAAGCATGCCCTAGAAGCTTAGATCTGTGATTTGGAGTCGCTGCATGGCTCAAAACAAGTCTGTATGGAAAAAGGACTGAATGGACTCGGCGAGTCGCAAGGTTGACTCGGCGAGTCACATGAAGATGGCCGTGAACTCGACGAGTTGGATGAACAACTCGGCGAGTCCGATGAAGATCACCATAAGACTCGACGAGTTGAAGAACAACTCGGCGAGTCGGATGAGTTTTCCCTAGGATATGTATGCGTGTGTACCCATCGAGTGGCAAGGAGGGAACTCGACGGGTGGCCTTAGAGTTTGATCGGGAATCGAAGGAACTCGACGAGTCACCCCGATGACTCGGCGAGTGGAATGTGCTTCGAGGAACTCGACGAGTAGCCAAGGGTACTCGGCGAGTTGGGGGTCAACATGGACTATTGACCTTGACTGAGGACTTTGACTTTGACCAGGGGTTGACTGGTGGGTTATGGAGTACCTTATAGAGTTAAGCACTTATGAGTATATTGTACTATGGTCATAGGTGGCGGAGCCTGTGACAAGTGATCCGAGAATTGGAGTTTACCTTTCGAGTCGACATCTACGAGGTAAGTCATCCTCACTATATCGATAGGGTCTACGGCACCAAGGCCGGCCCTTTTGTTGTTATTGTTATGGTATGCTACATATGGTTTGGTCTGCTAGATCGGAATCAGGGTAGACAGTATGTTATGCTTTATGATCCATAAGGATTGGTATGTTAGTGACCTGCTAGGTCGGTACTCTCGTTACGAGAGGATTCTATGGTTGATGATCAGTATGATAGATATGTTTGATGTTGTATATGCCAGTATATGATAGTTATGTGAACTTGGTTATTTGCTTATTGGTTGGGTTGAGGCGGTCCTGCTTTGTGATGAAGGCCAATATACCCTATGAGCAGTCCGGGGAGACTGCAGGCAACAAGGCGAACCAGTCATGCCGAAGGCTCGGGATAGATTCAGATAGACTGTAGGCCCACTAGGGCGGTCCAGTTAGGCCGATGGCCCAGTATGCATGAATAGATTCAGTTAGACTGTAGGCCCGGTAGGGCGGACCAGTCAGGCCGATGGCCCAGTATGCATGATTGATTGATTGGTTGTTACTGATATGGTATTGTTAGTGTGGTATTGGTATTTTGGGGGTAGCTCACTAAGCCCTCGGGCTTACAGTTTCATTTTATTGTTTCAGGTACTTCATGAGATCGTGGCAAGGCGAAGGCGTGACCGTACCGCTCCTCATCCTTATGATATGATTTTGGGACACTCTGATGGATATTGATTTGAAAACATTTTGTAAACAATACTATTTGACTTTTATTTATGGTTGAAAAAGTTTGAATTTGGCGTAAATTTTATGGACGTTACAAGTTGGTATCAGAGCCTTGGTTGAGTGAATTGGAGGAACACTCGTGTGAATCCAGTCTCAAACCAAGGAGATTTTTGGGAAGTAAGTTTTAAAAATGGTTTTCAAAAGAAAGGATGGAGGATGCAGAGGGTACGATCAGCCGGAGCCTATAAGTAATCCCTAAAATACCATACAGTTATTTGATATTCTGATATGTTAGAACAGCATGCTAGTGCTAGGCTAGGGATCTTCAGGAATCGCATGATAGATTTGCCTGATTATATGATACCTATTAGCCTAGGGTTTCTTGTATATAGGATTGACATCATAACTGTAGATGTTTAGTGTATGCATCACGACCGTGTATAGTTAAGATCTTATAGCCTGAGAATGTCTGACTCGATCTTAGGGTAGGGTTGGATATTCGAAAGTCTATCGGGTCCAGCGTTATGTGCGGCTAGCATACACTAGCACTACAGGGGTTGATGGAAGTTCCATGGAAGTATGAGTTGTGCAGAGCTGTGGGATCAGTAGTGAGATAGGCGATGTCCCCTAGTAATGAGGGTTGAGCGCACATTATGTTGAGTATAGTATTAGGGAGTTGTGGTGATACTTGAGACAAATATGGGTAGGTGTGGAAGGTAATATGGGCCCGTACTACTGGAAGCACAGGACCCATACACGTAGCAAGGAAGTCACCACCCCTAGGATTTGTGAGTTTTGGTCTCCCGATATTATGTTGTGTATCTGATGTCTTGAACGTATCTTTCAGTATGGTGGTGACGAGACATTTTGCTGCTGGGTCCGGATCAGGATCGGGATCCGGATCAGGGTCGGGACAGGGGGACGGAGGGCCAGAGATGCCGGTAGCACCTGAACCCGTGGTTCAGATGGGGACTGAGGAGCTGGATGCCAGGATCCGGGAGATTCTGCACGATGAGGTCGCTGCGGCTTTCCGAGCGCAGCTACCAGAGATGTTCGAGTCGATCAAGACCGCGATGGTCGAGTATTTTGATGAGCGATATGCAGCTCTGGCAGAGACAGCAGCCGCTGCAGCCACTTCGGCTGTAACTGCGGCAGGGGTTGGAGGAGGAGCCGGCAGGGCTTTTTAGTACCGGGACTTCGATAATACGAAGCACCCGACATTTGATGGTACTCAGGATGCGATCAGAGCTATGCGGTGGTTGTCTGACGTGGAGGGCTGTTTCTTCACGTGCTCATGTCCTGCTGACTAGAAGGTCAGGTGTGCTCTGAACCTGCTCAGGCTCGGGGCAAAGGACTGGTGGAGATTGACGATAGGTTCATATTCTGATGATCAGCGGGCTGCTGTTACTTAGGAGCAGTTTCGGGATATGTTTCGCACCCGCTACGTTCCGCGCGTGGAACGGGAGCGGCTTGCTCAGGAGTTTTTGACATTGAGACAGGATGGGGAGTCTGTGATGGAGATTACCCGGATGTTCACGGAGAGGGCGATGTTTTGCCTGGAGTTTGCGTCGGAGCGGTCTCAGATGACTCGTTATCTGAGTATGCTCAAGACGGACATACAACAGTTTGTGGCTACACAGCGTTGTGAGACCCTCCTGGATCTACAGGAAGCCGCGAGGCGGCGTGAGTTGGAGATAGAGCTGCAGCAGAAGGAGCAGCATCAGGCACCGGCACAATATCAGCCGGCGCCTAAGCGGTCTAACACCGCAGATGCACGGTCTAGGGTCAGCAGAGCCGCACTTGTGGAAAGTATGGGAGGGTTCGTTCGGGAGTGTGTAGAGCAGGAGGGGGGGTGCCACAAATGTAGCAAGGAGGGGCACTATGCCAGGGACTGCCGTCAGTCCGCCCCTCCAGCAGATATGAGGATTTGCTACCATTGTCATCAGGTTGGTCATTTGAAGACCAACTGTCCGCAGCTCGCCGCCAAGTCGGCGCAGGGTCCCGCGCCAGCCACTGTGAGGATTGGAGATGGGAGGCCAGGCAGGGTGGAGCCTCCGAAGGCTCAGGGTCGCGCCTTCCAGCTCACGGCCGAGGAGGCCAAGGCAGCACCGGATGTGGTTGCTGGTACGTTTTTATTCTCTGTCTCAGTTATTGTATTGGTGTAATGCTTATTGATTGTACCTGTGGTTAGGTACGTTTTTAGTGAATTCCTTGCCCGCTTTGGTATTATTTGACTCGGGGGCGAGTCGGTCGTTTGTATCTCAGACCTTCTCTAGAGGGTTCAGTGTGCCGATAGGTGATCTTAAGTGTCCGTTGCGAGTTTCGATCGCCAACGAGCACGGGGTTTCTGCTTCTTCGGTTTACCGAGGATGCGAGTTGGAGATTTTCAGGGTGTCCTTCCCGATAGATTTGATTCCTATCCCCATGGGGGATGTATGCGTGATTGTAGGGATGGATTGGCTTAGCCGTTTCGGTGCCATGATCGACTGTGAGAGGCAGCGGGTGGTGGTTCGAACCCCAAGTGGGGGAGAACTGGTAGTATATGGCGAGGGCACCAGGTTGGGATCAGGGTTTTGTTCGGCAGCCAGGGCTCGACAGTATATACAGCACGGGTGTGCCGGTTATTTGGCGTATGTAGTAGATACGCGGGTTAGGGAGCAGCTCTCAGTTTCAGAGGTTCCGGTGGTTAGGGAGTTTGCTGATGTGTTTCCGGATGAGTTACCCGGAGTGCCTCCGGAGAGGAAGGTTGAGTTTAGGATTGATCTAGTGTCGGGTGCGGCCCCTATCGCTAAGGCGCCGTACCGACTGGCACCGCCAGAGATGCAGGAGTTATCGTCTCAGTTGCAGGAGCTGCTGGGTAAGCAGTTCATTCGTCCGAGTAGTTCACCTTGGGGAGCACCGATCCTTTTCGTCAGGAAGAAGGACGGTTCGCACAGGATGTGCATTGACTATAGGGAGCTGAACAAGTTAACGGTGAAGAACCGTTATCCGCTTCCGAGGATAGACGATCTTTTTGATCAGCTGCAGGGTGCATCTTGGTTTTCCAAGATTGATTTGAGATCAGGATACCACCAGGTCAGGGTGAGGGAGGAAGATGTGGAGAAAACTGCGTTTCGGACTCGTTATGGTGATTACGAGTTCGTGGTGATGTCGTTTGGGCTTACCAACGCGCCAGTAGTGTTCATGGATCTGATGAACCGAGTCTGCAGACCGATGCTCGATCGCTCGGTCATTGTGTTCATAGATGACATCTTGGTATATTCCAAGACCCGAGAGCAGCATGAGGAGCATCTCAGGGAGCTGCTGGGGGTACTACGACGAGAACAGTTGTATGCCAAGTTCTCGAAGTGTGAGTTTTGGTTACGAGAGGTTCAGTTCCTCAGACATCTCGTTAACCAGGATGGGATTTTGGTTGATCTGGCCAAGGTGGAGGCGGTTATGCAGTGGGAGACTCCGAGATCTCCCTCAGACATCAGAAGTTTCTTGGGTTTAGCAGGGTATTATCGGAGGTTCATTCGTGATTTCTCCAAGGTTGCCGTACCCCTCACTCGTCTGACGAGGAAGGGAGTGGATTTCTGGTGGGACCCTGAGCAGCAGAGGGCGTTCGAGACCCTCCGGCAGCGGTTATGCGAGGCGCCAGTGTTGACACTCCCCGAGGGAGTGGAGGATTTCATGGTATTTTGTGATGCGTCCATCACAGGCTTAGGGGCAGTCCTCATGCAGAGGGGACGAGTGATAGCTTATGCATCGCGGCAGTTAAAGCCGCATGAGACGAGATACCCCACGCACGATCTTGAGTTGGGAGCGGTGGTCTTCGCTCTCAAGATTTGGAGGCACTATCTGTACGGGGTCCGTTGTACCATATACACGGATCACAAGAGTTTGAGGCACATTATGGATCAGCCAAACCTGAACATGAGGCAGCTCAGGTGGCTGGATGTAGTCAAGGACTATGGTTGTGGGATCCTTTACCATCCTGGTACAGCGAACGTGGTTGTAGATGCTCTGAGCCGCAAGTTAGCTGGGTCCTCGACCCCAGCCAGATGTATGAGGATAGCGGTGGATTCCCCGCTGGTGGGTTTGGTCAGGGATGCTTAGATTGAGGGTATGAGACCGGAAAACTGGAAGTTGGAGAAGGTTAAGGGCGAAAGCGCCCGGTTTGTTCAGGATAGCCGGGGATTGTTGACCCGTTACGGTCAGGTTTGGGTTCCGATGTCCGGAGGGGTCCGGCAGACAGTGATGGAGGAGGCTCATAAGTCTCGCTTCTCTATTCATCCGGGAGCCACCAAGATGTACCGTGATCTGAGTTCGAGTTATTGGTGGCCGGGCATGAAGCGAGATATCGCTTGGTTTGTTGAGAGGTGCTTGACACGTAGGATGGTCAAGGCCGAGCACCAAAGGCCGCATGGTAAGCTGCAGCCCCTGGAGATTCCCATATGGAAATGGGAACGGATCACGATGGATTTCATCACGAAGTTGCCCAAGACGGCAAAGGGTTTCGATGCTATATGGGTCATCGTGGATCGATTGACCAAGAGTGCCCATTTCCTAGCTATACGGGAGAGTTCGTCGGCGGAGAAGTTGGCCGACCTGTACGTCCGCGAGATTGTCTCTCGCCATGTGGTTCCAGTTTCCATAGTTTCCGACCGGGATGTCTGATTTACTTCCCGTTTTTGGCAGAAGTTCCACAAGGAACTAGGTACGAGGTTGCATTTTAGTACAGCGTTCCATCCGCAGACTGATGGGCAGAGTGAGCGGACCATACAGACCCTCGAGGATATGTTGAGGGCGTGCGTCATTGATTTTGGTGGGAGTTGGTATTCCGACCTACCGCTTATAGAGTTCGCCTACAACAACAGCTATCATTCCAGTATTGGCGCCCCGCCTTTTGAGCTGTTGTATGGGCGGAAGTGTAGGACCCCAGTCTGTTGGGGCGAGGTTGGGCATAGAGTGATGGGTCGGACAGAGGTAGTTCTGCAAACTACCGAGATGATACAACAGATTAGACAGCGACTGCAGACCGCTCATAGTCGGCGGAAAAGTTATGCCGACCGACGCCGATCTGAGCTGGAGTTTCAGGTGGGTGACATGGTTCTCCTGAAGGTTTCACCCTGGAAGGGAGTGATCCGCTTCAGGAAGAGGGGAAAATTGGGTCCCGGCTACATCGGGCCATTCAGGATTGTTTCTAGGGTTGGCAGGGTGACTTATAGGCTAGAGCTTTCGGAGGAGCTTAGTCGGATCCACAGCACATTCCATGTTTCGCAATTGCGAAAATGCATTATGGACCAAGAGGCAGTAGTATCGTTGGATGACATTCAGGTCGATGAGCGCCTGAACTATGTGGAGAGGCATGTGGCTATTTTGGAAAGGAAGAAAAAGATTCTTCGGAACAAGGAAATACCTTTGGTAAAGGTACAATGGGAACATCGTAGGGGATCCGAGTGGACATGGGAACCGGAAGCGGAGATGCGCGAGCATTACCCGGCATTGTTTATTCCGACGGACTTCGAGGGTGAAGTCTAGTTCAAGTGGGGGAGAGTTGTAACGCCCCGATTCTCAGGTATCATTTAAATAAGAGTTATTGGATGAAGCTCTACTTGACGAGTCGGTTGATCTACTCGTCGAATAGCAGCGGGGTGGGATCGCGTGTTAAGTGACCTACTTGACGAGTCCATATTGGGACTCGGCGAGTAGGAGCTGGCAGATGAAACCCTAAATCCCGGGGTTTTGCACCCTATTTAAGGAAGCATAAGCCTCCTTTGGCCTCTTTTCAGTCCTTGAGAGCTCAGAAAAACCCTAATTCGTGTGGTGTTCATTCTTGTGTGTGTAAAGCTTTGGAGAGGAGATCTTTTGAGGAGAGAAGCTTGGGGAAACAAAAGGCTAGGACCAAGGAAGTGTGGGAGATCAGAAATCTACCTCAAATAGCATCATTTGGAGGTATCAAGTCGTCACCTTTTCTCCTTTTTCTTTCTAGGCCTCTTTTGGTTGAGATCTAGGGTTTTTTTATGGTTTGGTTGAGATGGTAATGTGGGATATGAGCTAGATCTGAAGTTGTAACTTCAGATCTGTAACCTTCTTGGGTTCTAGAGTCATAAAGCTCTGATTTTGGTCGAGAGTGAGGCCCTCCTTGTGCATAAAGCCCCATTAAGAACTTAGTTTTGGCATTAAGAGCCTTATTAGTCATGCATGCACGTAAAGTTTGCAACTTTACGTGAAAAGCATGCCCTAGAAGCTTGGATCTGTGCTTTGGAGCCGCTGCATGGCTCAAAACAAGTCTGTATGGAAAAAGGAGTGAATGGACTCGACGAGTCGCAACGTTGACTCGGCGAGTCACATCAAGATGGCCGTGAACTCGACGAGTTGGATGAACAACTCGGCGAGTCCGATGAAGATCACCATAAGACTCGACGAGTTGAAGAACAACTCGGCGAGTCGGATGAGTTTTCCCTAGGATATGTATGCGTGTGTACCCATAAATGGCAAGCAGGGAACTCGACGGGTGGCCTTAGAGTTTGATCGGGAATCGAAGGAACTCGACGAGTCACCCCGATGACTCGGCGAGTGGAATGTGCTTCGAGGAACTCGGCGAGTAGCCAAGGGTACTCGGCGAGTTGGGGTCAACATGGACTGTTGACCTTGACTGAGGACTTTGACTTTGACCAGGGGTTGACTGGTGGGTTATGGAGTACCTTATAGAGTTAAGGACTTATGACTATATTGTACTATGGTCATAGGTGGCGGAGCCTGTGACAAGTGATCCAAGAATTGGAGTTTACCTTTCGAGTCGGCATCTGCGAGGTGAGTCATCCTCACTATATCGATAGGGTCTACGGCACCAAGGCCGGCCCTTTTGTTGTTATTGTTATGGTATGCTACATATGGTTTGGTCTGCTAGATCGGAATCAGGGTAGACAGTATGTCATGCTTTACGATCCGTAAGGATTGGTATGTTAGTGACCTGCTAGGTCGGTACTCTCGTTATGAGAGGATTCTATGGTTGATGATCAGTATGATAGATATGTTTGATGTTGTATATGCCAGTATATGATAGTTATGTGAACTTGGTTATTTGCTTATTGGTTGGGTTGAGGCGGTCCTGCTTTGTGTTGAAGGCCAACATACCCTATGAGCGGTCCGAGGAGACTGCAGGCCACGAGGCGGACCAGTCATGCCGAAGGCTCGGGATAGATTCAGATAGACTGTAGGCCCAGTAGGTCGGTCTAGTTAGGCCGATGGCCCGGTATGCATGAATAGATTCAGTTAGACTGTAGGCCCGGTAGGGCGGACCAGTCAGGCCAATGGCCCAGTATGCATGATTGATTGATTGGTTGTTACTGATATGGTATTGTCAGTGTGGTATTGGTATTTTGGGGGTAGCTCACTAAGCCCTCGGGCTTACAGTTTCAGTTTATTGTTTCAGGTACTTCAGGAGATCGTGGCAAGACGAAGGCGTGACCGTACCGCTCCTCATCCTTATGATATCATTTTGGGACACTCTGATGGATATTGATTTGAAAAATTTTTGTAAACAATACTATTTGACTTTTATTTATGGTTGAAAAAGTTTGAATTTGGTGTAAAATTTATGGACGTTACACTGACGTTGCTCCCTCTTCTGGGTCTCTATCTCAGTCTTTCGCCTCCTCGCGACATCTTGAAGCTCGGCGAGGGTACTGTATCGCTGGGTAGTAACAAACTCCTGAATCTGGGTCTTCATCATGCTCAAGTAACATGACATCTAAGACTGCTCCAATGAAGCATACTCAGGACAGAAGAGAGCCCTCTCAGTAAACATCTTGGTGATCTATGTCACCATCTATATCGTCTATCTCAAAGAGAGATACTCATAAGCTAACCTCTCTCTCCTTCAAGGGAACATACATAGTGTGGAACATCTTAGAAAGTTGCTCCCAAGTCAATGCAACCTTCTCCGTAGGAGAATAAGTACAAGTTTCCAACCTCTACCAACCCTTCGCCCCTAACCTAAGAAGGTATAGGGTGCACTTGACCTTCTGGTCATCCGAGCATGAACATGTGGAGAAGAAGACCCCTAAATCATACAACCACCTCATTGCTACAATCAGGTCCTTGAACCCATAAACCTCTGGGGGCTTCATGTTGCTGAAGTCCCGATACTAGAATGATCTCCCCCCTGAATCCCTACAGCAGCAACAACTGCGGTAGCTGCAGCATCAGCAACCTCAGTCACAGCAGTATACTGCTCATCAAACAGCTTAATCATAGCAGTCTTGATAGACCTAAATACCTCGAGGATGGCACCCCGGATAACATCGGCTACCTCAGTAGTGATCAAATCATGGATGTCATCATCTATCAATCCCGGCTTATCCTGGCCACCAGCTCCAGTACTACATCCTCTCGTGATCACCATACTGAAAATGAACCAAAATATATCAAAAATGCCCCAATTCTTACTATTACAATCATCACAAAGAGACTAAACCCTCGGGGTTTGTGACTTCCTTGCTACGCCTACGGGTCATGTGCTTTTAGTAGTACGGACCATACTACCTTCAACGCCTACCCATATTTTTCTCAATGGATCATCATAAACTAACGGAAAATAAACCGACAACTAGGATACAAATACATCCTACACTCACTCTCTCGATAGTGGCTAATCATCCTCCATCTGGTCGTCTACTCACATACTCACTCATGGAACTTCCACCAACCATGTAGCCGCTCGTGTATGATAATCATACATAACGTTGGATTCCATAGACAATCGGATACTTGATTCTACCCTAAGCCCATAATCAAATAAGGAACATGAAATAAGGTTAGATCAAATATTCTTAGGCTATAGAATCTAATTTATGTACAACTATGATGCACACAGTAAGCAACTATAGTAATGATGTCAATTCCATCTAGCATACAAGAGATTCTCCTAGGCTATCAAACATCATAATTCAGGTAATTCTAAATAGAACGCAGTTCTATTAAAATCATCATAAATAAATAATAGATTTGGAGACGGAGCTTAAACCCGTCCTCTTCCTTTCTTCTTTCCCACTCGGATACATGATAACCCTAACCCTACATTTGGGAGCCAGCCGGCCACCAAGAGACCACCGTTGACCATATTTCTTTCCCCATGACAGAATAGCTCGAGACCGATGTGGAGTGGTGGACAACCTTCGCGTGTTGTTGTTCTGTCGACCACCGTTCTCAGCTGACGCCTTGCCGCCGATGTGAGCCGTCAACCAGGACCGCCGTTGCACTCGTTGCCGGCGACGATGAGGATCGCGAGCGGACGACCTTTTCTGATGCTGCTGCTGCTATACTCGGTAGGAATCGCACCACCTTCTCCCTTTTCCATTTCATTCTGGGACTGCGCCGCCGTTGTCGCTCCAACGACTGTTCCGCCTTGTTATTGCCCTCCGACCACTGCCTGCCTCCACGAGGATAGGTGGGTGTCGTGTTTCATGTATGTGTGTGTGTCACTGTAGCAAGTCGAAGGCGTGTGTACGTGTAATTATTGGCCGGAAAGCAAGTGAACCACCTGGCAGCCACCATGCTGGTAGCCACCATTCTGCCGCCAACAGCCACCACCTTGGGTGGTTGTGTGGGTGTGTGTGTGTGTGTGTCGTATGGATGTTAGTGTACCAGAATGCTTTGATATTGTTTTTGTTTAAAAATTATATCGACCACCATTGAAAGTGGTGGTTGCCGCCACAGACCGCCGCCGACCACCATTGCCCGAGTGGCAGTGGGTGGTGCATGGCTTATTTATCACTAATTAACCTAAAAGCCTAACCTGGAACCTAGTTGGTACGTATTTGGGTTGGAAACCCTAATTAGGGTTTATAAAATCCTATTGTCAAGAAACCCTAGTTTTGGAGTTGGTCGGGACCCGCGTTAAAGCCGTTAATTAAATTCTAAATAATAATTAATAATGCCCCTACAATTAACGTAATGCAATATTTGGCTTAATGTATTAAGTCCTTAATGGGTTAAGTGTTCTTATGTAACCCTAATCGTCATTTTATGTGAAAACCCTATTCGTGTTTAGGCTTCGAGTTGGGCCTTTATTTTGGGCTTAGGTGTTTTGGTTCTTGTTGGGCCATGTAAGAACAAGTGTATGGACTAGGAAAATTGGATGGGCTTTAGGGTAAGGCCCATGTAAGGGGTTTGGGCCCAATTTGGAAAATTGGGCGATAATTGGGCCTTGGTTGATTATTTGGCTTTTGGGCCTTCAGAATGAGAGTTTGGGTCTTGGTCTTGGACCAAGCTAGGTTAGGGGTAAAATAGTCTTTTAACCCGAAGTATGGATGTATGGTTATGCATTGGAACCCAAATGTTAATTGGGTGTTGTTTTGATAATTGAAAACTCGGGGATCTGTCAGCCAGCAGCCAGGGATCGTTTGTGTGATTTGATAGTATGAGGTGACTATCCTCACTAGGTTTAGCGGGTCGAAGGCACCAACACCGACCCACGATTTATATGTTAGGATGCTAGATATCTACGTGACTCTTGCATGTATTGTATGATGGTATGCTTGTCGGGCAAGGCCCGATACCAGGCGGGGCCTGATGAGTAGATTGTATGGTAGTTATTAGTATCTGATTTTATGCTTACCAGGCGAGGCCTGATGCCGTGCGGGGCCCGATGACTGTATGGTGTGTTATAGTCTTTGTGATTATTGCATGTGCTAGTATGGTTATATGTCTCTATGATTATATGGTTATATGGTAATGTGTGTATCGGGCAGGGCTCGATGGCGGGCGAGGCCCGATGACCGGAAGATATGCTAGTGTTTATGATCATTTATGTGTTAGCATGATTAAGTGATATTTTGTATGTGTCTAGTGGGAAAGGCCCAGTGACAGACGAGGCCTGAGAATAACATATATGTAATCTAAGGGGGCTCGATGCCAGGCGGGGCTCGATGTCGGGCGGGGCCTGAGGCCGAGTGGGACTCGAGATCGGCACTACTAGAAAACAACCCTTTAATGACACGCAAATAATGACACGCACTGATAGAGGACACGTATTTGTGCGTGCCCTAAAAATCAATGTCAGTTTTCCAAAATTTGAAGGATAGAGGACACACATTTATGTGTGCCCTAAAATTAGTGTCCAACAAAAAAAATTAAAAACAAGGAGGGCACCTATCATAAAAAAGTGTGTCGTGTAAAACTGTCGTTTTATAATTTTTTTTCATGAATGCGCGTTCTTCCATTTTCTTAATTGCCAAGTGGGGGGAATTAAATCCCAAAAAAATTGAAAACCCCGCCTGATACTCTCCTCCTTCTTCTTCGTATTTTGTAAAATCCTCTTCCAAAGAAACCCTAAAAGGATTGTGTGGTTGTCGATCTTTGTCCCTTTCATATTTTTGGAGCTCTACAGCCATACAGAGGTCAACGACGAAAACTATCCTCTTTTCTCCACCATTTTCTTCCCCTGAGTCATCTTTATTTGCCTAATAGCGTTCCCTAAGAATTATAAGTATTACAATGGTTTTCAGCCATTCGATGCTTCCTTATATGGCATCTCACCACAAAACCTCCCTATTAACATTTTCTGTCGGTTCTTCGTCCCTCCCCCATTCTCCTACGCTCCTCCATCTTCTCCCCACGTTCGCCTTCATGATTCTCTCAACCACGTTCCATATAAATAGATGGTTTGTTGACTAGAGACCGGTTTTAGCTCTCTCACCCTACATTCAAGTGATTCTCTCCAACGAATACCAGGTAAAACTTAATTTCATGATCTTGTGCAACATTTAACCTTCTAGTCTGTGTGACTGAATCTTTTAGGTTCTCTTTGTTCCACTTTTCTTTGTTTCATCAGAGCTTACAAAAGTTTCTCTGGGTTATCATATGCAGGGATCAAAGGAGTGAACCCAGATTGTACCTCTAGAAGCAAGAGTCGTAGCAACTCTTAGGACACTTGGATAGTTTGAATTTTCTATGAAAGTTTTAAATAGAGAATGGGAGTGTGGAAGCCTAAATTAAGTTTCGTTTTCAATTGTGTACAAGAAAGTCAAGTCGTCTTCTTCTTCTTTTTCTTTAGGAAAGGGTAATTTAGGGTTTTTTAGCTTGGGTTCGTATATGACAATGATTTTATGTGTATGAGTTGTAGAAGCGAGCTATATGGCAACTGTAGAGTCTCTTTTGCTTGGATCCTGCATATTCAGATTAACTCGACCCATGGAATTAACATCAAGGTTCATTGCAGGATCACCACCTGGCATACATAACGAGCGTTCATAAACACTCTTCTGAAGTCTCTCTTGCATTGAAAGATTCCGCTCAAAATAACTCAAATCATTTAAAGGCAGTCTCCGTTGTTGTTGATAAACATCTAAAGGGTTGAGTCCACTGGAATTGACTCGGTGAATCCCACTAGCACTTCTTAGAAACTGAGTGGTTTCATAAACAGGCCTAGGCCAGACAGAACCAAGATGCCTCTCTTCTTCCATCTCCATCCTCTGCCTTAAACCCAAAGGCAAAGCCAGCTGTTGCCTTCCCTGAAACTGCTCCTACTGAAGCATATGATGTTCCATCTGGCCGTGCTTCGTATGTGCAATGAGCTCCAACAGCTCGTTTGGATGTCCTTGTCTTTGAACTTGACGACCATACTTTGCTTGACTCAGATCCTTTATCGATGATGGATCAACATGTTGTGAACACTGGTGAAGTTCATTCAAGATTTGATGCTTCAGAAGAATCTATTTAAGTGCATTATTTGATCTTACAGCATCCACACGTGATTGATCTTGTGCTGCACGCATTATTTGATCTTGTAGCATGTTGACATGATTGTTTGTCTCACGTTGAATCAATCAAATCTTCTTATAACCATTTATTTGATCTGAACTGTATATTATGCTTGATCTAATTTCGTTTACATGATTTGGTATTTATAGCTGGGAATTCAATTGGGTCAATGATTTGCAGGCGATGTGACAAAGACTATGCTGAAGAATGAGGGAGTCGGTGCCTTCTATAAGGTTTGTCCTCTTCTGTGCCTTATATATAATATTGTAGAATTCATACTCAGAAGAAAGAATTGTAGCTGCACTTATGTCGAAAGATTGGTCCAGGCTAGAATTTCTTTTCTTACTCTTTGATGAAAAAATATCATGCACAATGGATGAAGCTTTTGGATTCAAATCAAATAAAATTTTTATTAATAAAAATACCATCTTAAAAACCATTTGTATGTTTAGTATCTATTTAAAAAACCATTATTACAACGTGGATAATAAAAACTCTTATCTATATTAATAACTTTTCATCTATCAAATATATATGATCAATATAATTATTTACTATTCACCTTACCCCACTTTGCATATTTGTAAAAAATATGAACTAACATATTAAAGATGTGAACAGATGTGTTTCGCTTGCTTCTTACTATCTTCCCACATAGCTTCAATGTTCAACTGATTTTATGCTTACCAGGCGAGGCCTGATGCCGTGCGGGGCCCGATGACTGTATGGTGTGTTATAGTCTTTGTGATTATTGCATGTGCTAGTATGGTTATATGTCTCTATGATTATATGGTTATATGGTAATGTGTGTATCGGGCAGGGCTCGATGACGGGCGAGGCCCGATGACCGGAAGATATGCTAGTGTTTATGATCATTTATGTGTTAGCATGATTAAGTGATATTTTGTATGTGTCTAGTGGGAAAGGCCCAGTGACAGACGAGGCCTGAGAATAACATATATGTAATCTAAGGGGGCTCGATGCCAGGCGGGGCTCGATGTCGGGCGGGGCCTGAGGCCGAGTGGGACTCGAGATCGGCACTACTAGAAAACAACCCTTTAATGACACGCAAATAATGACACGCACTGATAGAGGACACGTATTTGTGCGTGCCCTAAAAATCAATGTCAGTTTTCCAAAATTTGAAGGATAGAGGACACACATTTATGTGTGCCCTAAAATTAGTGTCCAACAAAAAAAATTAAAAACAAGGAGGGCACCTATCATAAAAAAGTGTGTCGTGTAAAACTGTCGTTTTATAATTTTTTTTCATGCATGCGCGTTCTTCCATTTTTTTAATTGCCAAGTGGGGGGAATTAAATCCCAAAAAAATTGAAAACCCCGCCTGATACTCTCCTCCTTCTTCTTCGTATTTTGTAAAATCCTCTTCCAAAGAAACCCTAAAAGGATTGTGTGGTTGTCGATCTTTGTCCCTTTCATATTTTTGGAGGTCTACAGCCATACAGAGTTCAACGACGAAAACTATCCTCTTTTCTCCACCATTTTCTTCCCCTGAGTCATCTTTATTTGCCTAATAGCGTGCCCTAAGAATTATAAGTATTACAATGGTTTTCAGCCATTCGATGCTTCCTTATATGGCATCTCACCACAAAACCTCCCTATTTAGCATTTTCTGTCGGTTCTTCGTCCCTCCCCCATTCTCCTACGCTCCTCCATCTTCTCCCCACGTTCGCCTTCATGATTCTCTCAACCACGTTCCATATAAATAGATGGTTTGTTGACTAGAGACCGGTTTTAGCTCTCTCACCCTACATTCAAGCGATTCTCTCCAACAAATACCAGGTAAAACTTAATTTCATGATCTTGTGCAACATTTAACCTTCTAGTCTGTGTGACTGAATCTTTTAGGTTCTCTTTGTTCCACTTTTCTTTGTTTCATCAGAGCTTACAAAAGTTTCTCTGGGTTATCATATGCAGGGATCAAAGGAGTGAACCCAGATTGTACCTCTAGAAGCAAGAGTCGTAGCAACTCTTAGGACACTTGGATAGTTTGAATTTTCTGTGAAAAGTTTTAAATAGAGAATGGGAGTGTGGAAGCCTAAATTAAGTTTCGTTTTCAATTGTGTACAAGAAAGTCAAGTCGTCTTCTTCTTCTTTTTCTTTAGGAAAGGGTAATTTAGGGCTTTTTAGCTTGGGTTCGTATATGACAATGATTTTATGTGTATGAGTTGTAGAAGCGAGCTATATGGCAACTGTAGAGTCTCTTTTGCTTGGATCCTGCATATTCAGATTAACTCGACCCATGGAATTAACATCAAGGTTCATTGCAGGATCACCACCTGGCATACATAACGAGCGTTCATAAACACTCTTCTGAAGTCTCTCTTGCATTGAAAGATTCCGCTCAAAATAACTCAAATCATTTAAAGGCAGTCTCTGTTGTTGATAAACATCTAAAGGGTTGAGTCCACTGGAATTGACTCGGTGAATCCCACTAGCACTTCTTAGAAACTGAGTGGTTTCATAAACAGGCCTAGGCCAGACAGAACCAAGATGCCTCTCTTCTTCCATCTCCATCCTCTGCCTTAAACCCAAAGGCAAAGCCAGCTGTTGCCTTCCCTGAAACTGCTCCTACTGAAGCATATGATGTTCCATCTGGCCGTGCTTCGTATGTGCAATGAGCTCCAACAGCTCGTTTGGATGTCCTTGTCTTTGAACTTGACGACCATACTTTGCTTGACTCAGATCCTTTATCGATGATGGATCAACATGTTGTGAACACTGGTGAAGTTCATTCAATATTTGATGCTTCAGAAGAATCTATTTAAGTGCATTATTTGATCTTACAGCATCCACACGTGATTGATCTTGTGCTGCACGCATTATTTGATCTTGTAGCATGTTGACATGATTGTTTGTCTCACGTTGAATCAATCAAATCTTCTTATAACCATTTATTTGATCTGAACTGTATATTATGCTTGATCTAATTTCGTTTACATGATTTGGTATTTATAGCTGGGAATTCAATTGGGTCAATGATCTGCAGGCGATGTGACAAAGACTATGCTGAAGAATGAGGGAGTCGGTGCCTTCTATAAGGTTTGTCCTCTTCTGTGCCTTATATATAATATTGTAGAATTCATACTCAGAAGAAAGAATTGTAGCTGCACTTATGTCGAAAGATTGGTCCAGGCTAGAATTTCTTTTCTTACTCTTTGATGAAAAAATATCATGCACAATGGATGAAGCTTTTGGATTCAAATCAAATAAAAATTTTATTAATAAAAATACCGTCTTAAAAACCATTTGTATGTTTAGTATCTATTTAAAAAACCATTATTACAACGTGGATAATAAAAACTCTTATCTATATTAATAACTTTTCATCTATCAAATATATATGATCAATATAATTATTTACTATTCACCTTACCCCACTTTGCATATTTGTAAAAAATATGAACTAACATATTAAAGATGTGAACAGATGTGTTTCGCTTGCTTCTTACTATCTTCCCACATAGCTTCAATGTTCAACTGATTTTATGCTTACCAGGCGAGGCCTGATGCCGTGCGGGGCCCGATGACTGTATGGTGTGTTATAGTCTTTGTGATTATTGCATGTGCTAGTATGGTTATATGTCTCTATGATTATATGGTTATATGGTAATGTGTGTATCGGGCAGGGCTCGATGACGGGTGAGGCCCGATGACCGGAAGATATGCTAGTGTTTATGATCATTTATGTGTTAGCATGATTAAGTGATATTTTGTATGTGTCTAGTGGGAAAGGCCCAGTGACAGACGAGGCTTGAGAATAACATATATGTAATCTAAGGGGGCTCGATGCCAGGCGGGGCTCGATGTCGGGCGGGGCCTGAGGCCGAGTGGGACTCGAGATCGGCACTACTAGAAAACAACCCTTTAATGACACGCAAATAATGACACGCACTGATAGAGGACACGTATTTGTGCGTGCCCTAAAAATCAATGTCAGTTTTCCAAAATTTGAAGGATAGAGGACACACATTTATGTGTGCCCTAAAATTAGTGTCCAACAAAAAAAATTAAAAACAAGGAGGGCACCTATCATAAAAAAGTGTGTCGTGTAAAACTGTCGTTTTATAATTTTTTTTCATGCATGCGCGTTCTTCCATTTTTTTAATTGCCAAGTGGGGAGAATTAAATCCCAAAAAAATTGAAAACCCCGCCTGATACTCTCCTCCTTCTTCTTCGTATTTTGTAAAATCCTCTTCCAAAGAAACCCTAAAAGGATTGTGTGGTTGTCGATCTTTGTCCCTTTCATATTTTTGGAGGTCTACAGCCATACAGAGTTCAACGACGAAAACTATCCTCTTTTCTCCACCATTTTCTTCCCCTGAGTCATCTTTATTTGCCTAATAGCGTGCCCTAAGAATTATAAGTATTACAATGGTTTTCAGCCATTCGATGCTTCCTTATATGGCATCTCACCACAAAACCTCCCTATTTAGCATTTTCTGTCGGTTCTTCGTCCCTCCCCCATTCTCCTACGCTCCTCCATCTTCTCCCCACGTTCGCCTTCATGATTCTCTCAACCACGTTCCATATAAATAGATGGTTTGTTGACTAGAGACCGGTTTTAGCTCTCTCACCCTACATTCAAGCGATTCTCTCCAACAAATACCAGGTAAAACTTAATTTCATGATCTTGTGCAACATTTAACCTTCTAGTCTGTGTGACTGAATCTTTTAGGTTCTCTTTGTTCCACTTTTCTTTGTTTCATCAGAGCTTACAAAAGTTTCTCTGGGTTATCATATGCAGGGATCAAAGGAGTGAACCCAGATTGTACCTCTAGAAGCAAGAGTCGTAGCAACTCTTAGGACACTTGGATAGTTTGAATTTTCTGTGAAAAGTTTTAAATAGAGAATGGGAGTGTGGAAGCCTAAATTAAGTTTCGTTTTCAATTGTGTACAAGAAAGTCAAGTCGTCTTCTTCTTCTTTTTCTTTAGGAAAGGGTAATTTAGGGCTTTTTAGCTTGGGTTCGTATATGACAATGATTTTATGTGTATGAGTTGTAGAAGCGAGCTATATGGCAACTGTAGAGTCTCTTTTGCTTGGATCCTGCATATTCAGATTAACTCGACCCATGGAATTAACATCAAGGTTCATTGCAGGATCACCACCTGGCATACATAACGAGCGTTCATAAACACTCTTCTGAAGTCTCTCTTGCATTGAAAGATTCCGCTCAAAATAACTCAAATCATTTAAAGGCAGTCTCTGTTGTTGTTGATAAACATCTAAAGGGTTGAGTCCACTGGAATTGACTCGGTGAATCCCACAGCACTTCTTAGAAACTGAGTGGTTTCATAAACAGGCCTAGGCCAGACAGAACCAAGATGCCTCTTTTCTTCCATCTCCATCCTCTGCCTTAAACCCAAAGGCAAAGCCAGCTGTTGCCTTCCCTGAAACTGCTCCTACTGAAGCATATGATGTTCCATCTGGCCGTGCTTCGTATGTGCAATGAGCTCCAACAGCTCGTTTGGATGTCCTTGTCTTTGAACTTGACGACCATACTTTGCTTGACTCAGATCCTTTATCGATGATGGATCAACATGTTGTGAACACTGGTGAAGTTCATTCAAGATTTGATGCTTCAGAAGAATCTATTTAAGTGCATTATTTGATCTTACAGCATCCACACGTGATTGATCTTGTGCTGCACGCATTATTTGATCTTGTAGCATGTTGACATGATTGTTTGTCTCACGTTGAATCAATCAAATCTTCTTATAACCATTTATTTGATCTGAACTGTATATTATGCTTGATCTAATTTCGTTTACATGATTTGGTATTTATAGCTGGGAATTCAATTGGGTCAATGATCTGCAGGCGATGTGACAAAGACTATGCTGAAGAATGAGGGAGTCGGTGCCTTCTATAAGGTTTGTCCTCTTCTGTGCCTTATATATAATATTGTAGAATTCATACTCAGAAGAAAGAATTGTAGCTGCACTTATGTCGAAAGATTGGTCCAGGCTAGAATTTCTTTTCTTACTCTTTGATGAAAAAATATCATGCACAATGGATGAAGCTTTTGGATTCAAATCAAATAAAATTTTTATTAATAAAAATACCGTCTTAAAAACCATTTGTATGTTTAGTATCTATTTAAAAAACCATTATTACAACGTGGATAATAAAAACTCTTATCTATATTAATAACTTTTCATCTATCAAATATATATGATCAATATAATTATTTACTATTCACCTTACCCCACTTTGCATATTTGTAAAAAATATGAACTAACATATTAAAGATGTGAACAGATGTGTTTCGCTTGCTTCTTACTATCTTCCCACATAGCTTCAATGTTCAACTGATTTTATGCTTACCAGGCGAGGCCTGATGCCGTGCGGGGCCCGATGACTGTATGGTGTGTTATAGTCTTTGTGATTATTGCATGTGCTAGTATGGTTATATGTCTCTATGATTATATGGTTATATGGTAATGTGTGTATCGGGCAGGGCTCGATGACGGGTGAGGCCCGATGACCGGAAGATATGCTAGTGTTTATGATCATTTATGTGTTAGCATGATTAAGTGATATTTTGTATGTGTCTAGTGGGAAAGGCCCAGTGACAGACGAGGCTTGAGAATAACATATATGTAATCTAAGGGGGCTCGATGCCAGGCGGGGCTCGATGTCGAGCGGGGCCTGAGGCCGAGTGGGACTCGAGATCGGCACTACTAGAAAACAACCCTTTAATGACACGCAAATAATGACACGCACTGATAGAGGACACGTATTTGTGCGTGCCCTAAAAATCAATGTCAGTTTTCCAAAATTTGAAGGATAGAGGACACACATTTATGTGTGCCCTAAAATTAGTGTCCAACAAAAAAAATTAAAAACAAGGAGGGCACCTATCATAAAAAAGTGTGTCGTGTAAAACTGTCGTTTTATAATTTTTTTTCATGCATGCGCGTTCTTCCATTTTTTTAATTGCCAAGTGGGGAGAATTAAATCCCAAAAAAATTGAAAACCCCGCCTGATACTCTCCTCCTTCTTCTTCGTATTTTGTAAAATCCTCTTCCAAAGAAACCCTAAAAGGATTGTGTGGTTGTCGATCTTTGTCCCTTTCATATTTTTGGAGGTCTACAGCCATACAGAGTTCAACGACGAAAACTATCCTCTTTTCTCCACCATTTTCTTCCCCTGAGTCATCTTTATTTGCCTAATAGCGTGCCCTAAGAATTATAAGTATTACAATGGTTTTCAGCCATTCGATGCTTCCTTATATGGCATCTCACCACAAAACCTCCCTATTTAGCATTTTCTGTCGGTTCTTCGTCCCTCCCCCATTCTCCTACGCTCCTCCATCTTCTCCCCACGTTCGCCTTCATGATTCTCTCAACCACGTTCCATATAAATAGATGGTTTGTTGACTAGAGACCGGTTTTAGCTCTCTCACCCTACATTCAAGCGATTCTCTCCAACAAATACCAGGTAAAACTTAATTTCATGATCTTGTGCAACATTTAACCTTCTAGTCTGTGTGACTGAATCTTTTAGGTTCTCTTTGTTCCACTTTTCTTTGTTTCATCAGAGCTTACAAAAGTTTCTCTGGGTTATCATATGCAGGGATCAAAGGAGTGAACCCAGATTGTACCTCTAGAAGCAAGAGTCGTAGCAACTCTTAGGACACTTGGATAGTTTGAATTTTCTGTGAAAAGTTTTAAATAGAGAATGGGAGTGTGGAAGCCTAAATTAAGTTTCGTTTTCAATTGTGTACAAGAAAGTCAAGTCGTCTTCTTCTTCTTTTTCTTTAGGAAAGGGTAATTTAGGGCTTTTTAGCTTGGGTTCGTATATGACAATGATTTTATGTGTATGAGTTGTAGAAGCGAGCTATATGGCAACTGTAGAGTCTCTTTTGCTTGGATCCTGCATATTCAGATTAACTCGACCCATGGAATTAACATCAAGGTTCATTGCAGGATCACCACCTGGCATACATAACGAGCGTTCATAAACACTCTTCTGAAGTCTCTCTTGCATTGAAAGATTCCGCTCAAAATAACTCAAATCATTTAAAGGCAGTCTCTGTTGTTGTTGATAAACATCTAAAGGGTTGAGTCCACTGGAATTGACTCGGTGAATCCCACTAGCACTTCTTAGAAACTGAGTGGTTTCATAAACAGGCCTAGGCCAGACAGAACCAAGATGCCTCTTTTCTTCCATCTCCATCCTCTGCCTTAAACCCAAAGGCAAAGCCAGCTGTTGCCTTCCCTGAAACTGCTCCTACTGAAGCATATGATGTTCCATCTGGCCGTGCTTCGTATGTGCAATGAGCTCCAACAGCTCGTTTGGATGTCCTTGTCTTTGAACTTGACGACCATACTTTGCTTGACTCAGATCCTTTATCGATGATGGATCAACATGTTGTGAACACTGGTGAAGTTCATTCAAGATTTGATGCTTCAGAAGAATCTATTTAAGTGCATTATTTGATCTTACAGCATCCACATGTGATTGATCTTGTGCTGCACGCATTATTTGATCTTGTAGCATGTTGACATGATTGTTTGTCTCACGTTGAATCAATCAAATCTTCTTATAACCATTTATTTGATCTGAACTGTATATTATGCTTGATCTAATTTCGTTTACATGATTTGGTATTTATAGCTGGGAATTCAATTGGGTCAATGATCTGCAGGCGATGTGACAAAGACTATGCTGAAGAATGAGGGAGTCGGTGCCTTCTATAAGGTTTGTCCTCTTCTGTGCCTTATATATAATATTGTAGAATTCATACTCAGAAGAAAGAATTGTAGCTGCACTTATGTCGAAAGATTGGTCCAGGCTAGAATTTCTTTTCTTACTCTTTGATGAAAAAATATCATGCACAATGGATGAAGCTTTTGGATTCAAATCAAATAAAATTTTTATTAATAAAAATACCGTCTTAAAAACCATTTGTATGTTTAGTATCTATTTAAAAAACCATTATTACAACGTGGATAATAAAAACTCTTATCTATATTAATAACTTTTCATCTATCAAATATATATGATCAATATAATTATTTACTATTCACCTTACCCCACTTTGCATATTTGTAAAAAATATGAACTAACATATTAAAGATGTGAACAGATGTGTTTCGCTTGCTTCTTACTATCTTCCCACATAGCTTCAATGTTCAACTGATTTTATGCTTACCAGGCGAGGCCTGATGCCGTGCGGGGCCCGATGACTGTATGGTGTGTTATAGTCTTTATGATTATTGCATGTGCTAGTATGGTTATATGTCTCTATGATTATATGGTTATATGGTAATGTGTGTATCGGGCAGGGCTCGATGACGGGCGAGGCCCGATGACCGGAAGATATGCTAGTGTTTATGATCATTTATGTGTTAGCATGATTAAGTGATATTTTGTATGTGTCTAGTGGGAAAGGCCCAGTGACAGACGAGGCCTGAGAATAACATATATGTAATCTAAGGGGGCTCGATGCCAGGCGGGGCTCGATGTCGGGCGGGGCCTGAGGCCGAGTGGGACTCGAGATCGGCACTACTAGAAAACAACCCTTTAATGACACGCAAATAATGACACGCACTGATAGAGGACACGTATTTGTGCGTGCCCTAAAAATCAATGTCAGTTTTCCAAAATTTGAAGGATAGAGGACACACATTTATGTGTGCCCTAAAATTAGTGTCCAACAAAAAAAATTAAAAACAAGGAGGGCACCTATCATAAAAAAGTGTGTCGTGTAAAACTGTCGTTTTATAATTTTTTTTCATGAATGCGCGTTCTTCCATTTTTTTAATTGCCAAGTGGGGGGAATTAAATCCCAAAAAAATTGAAAACCCCGCCTGATACTCTCCTCCTTCTTCTTCGTATTTTGTAAAATCCTCTTCCAAAGAAACCCTAAAAGGATTGTGTGGTTGTCGATCTTTGTCCCTTTCATATTTTTGGAGGTCTACAGCCATACAGAGTTCAACGACGAAAACTATCCTCTTTTCTCCACCATTTTCTTCCCCTGAGTCATCTTTATTTGCCTAATAGCGTGCCCTAAGAATTATAAGTATTACAATGGTTTTCAGCCATTCGATGCTTCCTTATATGGCATCTCACCACAAAACCTCCCTATTTAGCATTTTCTGTCGGTTCTTCGTCCCTCCCCCATTCTCCTACGCTCCTCCATCTTCTCCCCACGTTCGCCTTCATGATTCTCTCAACCACGTTCCATATAAATAGATGGTTTGTTGACTAGAGACCGGTTTTAGCTCTCTCACCCTACATTCAAGCGATTCTCTCCAACAAATACCAGGTAAAACTTAATTTCATGATCTTGTGCAACATTTAACCTTCTAGTCTCTGTGACTGAATCTTTTAGGTTCTCTTTGTTCCACTTTTCTTTGTTTCATCAGAGCTTACAAAAGTTTCTCTGGGTTATCATATGCAGGGATCAAAGGAGTGAACCCAGATTGTACCTCTAGAAGCAAGAGTCGTAGCAACTCTTAGGACACTTGGATAGTTTGAATTTTCTGTGAAAAGTTTTAAATAGAGAATGGGAGTGTGGAAGCCTAAATTAAGTTTCGTTTTCAATTGTGTACAAGAAAGTCAAGTCGTCTTCTTCTTCTTTTTCTTTAGGAAAGGGTAATTTAGGGCTTTTTAGCTTGGGTTCGTATATGACAATGATTTTATGTGTATGAGTTGTAGAAGCGAGCTATATGGCAACTGTAGAGTCTCTTTTGCTTGGATCCTGCATATTCAGATTAACTCGACCCATGGAATTAACATCAAGGTTCATTGCAGGATCACCACCTGGCATACATAACGAGCGTTCATAAACACTCTTCTGAAGTCTCTCTTGCATTGAAAGATTCCGCTCAAAATAACTCAAATCATTTAAAGGCAGTCTCTGTTGTTGTTGATAAACATCTAAAGGGTTGAGTCCACTGGAATTGACTCGGTGAATCCCACTAGCACTTCTTAGAAACTGAGTGGTTTCATAAACAGGCCTAGGCCAGACAGAAGCAAGATGCCTCTCTTCTTCCATCTCCATCCTCTGCCTTAAACCCAAAGGCAAAGCCAGCTGTTGCCTTCCCTGAAACTGCTCCTACTGAAGCATATGATGTTCCATCTGGCCGTGCTTCGTATGTGCAATGAGCTCCAACAGCTCGTTTGGATGTCCTTGTCTTTGAACTTGACGACCATACTTTGCTTGACTCAGATCCTTTATCGATGATGGATCAACATGTTGTGAACACTGGTGAAGTTCATTCAAGATTTGATGCTTCAGAAGAATCTATTTAAGTGCATTATTTGATCTTACAGCATCCACACGTGATTGATCTTGTGCTGCACGCATTATTTGATCTTGTAGCATGTTGACATGATTGTTTGTCTCACGTTGAATCAATCAAATCTTCTTATAACCATTTATTTGATCTGAACTGTATATTATGCTTGATCTAATTTCGTTTACATGATTTGGTATTTATAGCTGGGAATTCAATTGGGTCAATGATCTGCAGGCGATGTGACAAAGACTATGCTGAAGAATGAGGGAGTCGGTGCCTTCTATAAGGTTTGTCCTCTTCTGTGCCTTATATATAATATTGTAGAATTCATACTCAGAAGAAAGAATTGTAGCTGCACTTATGTCGAAAGATTGGTCCAGGCTAGAATTTCTTTTCTTACTCTTTGATGAAAAAATATCATGCACAATGGATGAAGCTTTTGGATTCAAATCAAATAAAATTTTTATTAATAAAAATACCGTCTTAAAAACCATTTGTATGTTTAGTATCTATTTAAAAAACCATTATTACAACGTGGATAATAAAAACTCTTATCTATATTAATAACTTTTCATCTATCAAATATATATGATCAATATAATTATTTACTATTCACCTTACCCCACTTTGCATATTTGTAAAAAATATGAACTAACATATTAAAGATGTGAACAGATGTGTTTCGCTTGCTTCTTACTATCTTCCCACATAGCTTCAATGTTCAACTGATTTTATGCTTACCAGGCGAGGCCTGATGCCGTGCGGGGCCCGATGACTGTATGGTGTGTTATAGTCTTTGTGATTATTGCATGTGCTAGTATGGTTATATGTCTCTATGATTATATGGTTATATGGTAATGTGTGTATCGGGCAGGGCTCGATGACGGGCGAGGCCCGATGACCGGAAGATATGCTAGTGTTTATGATCATTTATGTGTTAGCATGATTAAGTGATATTTTGTATGTGTCTAGTGGGAAAGGCCCAGTGACAGACGAGGCCTGAGAATAACATATATGTAATCTAAGGGGGCTCGATGCCAGGCGGGGCTCGATGTCGGGCGGGGCCTGAGGCCGAGTGGGACTCGAGATCGGCACTACTAGAAAACAACCCTTTAATGACACGCAAATAATGACACGCACTGATAGAGGACACGTATTTGTGCGTGCCCTAAAAATCAATGTCAGTTTTCCAAAATTTGAAGGATAGAGGACACACATTTATGTGTGCCCTAAAATTAGTGTCCAACAAAAAAAATTAAAAACAAGGAGGGCACCTATCATAAAAAAGTGTGTCGTGTAAAACTGTCGTTTTATAATTTTTTTTCATGCATGCGCGTTCTTCCATTTTTTTAATTGCCAAGTGGGGGGAATTAAATCCCAAAAAAATTGAAAACCCCGCCTGATACTCTCCTCCTTCTTCTTCGTATTTTGTAAAATCCTCTTCCAAAGAAACCCTAAAAGGATTGTGTGGTTGTCGATCTTTGTCCCTTTCATATTTTTGGAGGTCTACAGCCATACAGAGTTCAACGACGAAAACTATCCTCTTTTCTCCACCATTTTCTTCCCCTGAGTCATCTTTATTTGCCTAATAGCGTGCCCTAAGAATTATAAGTATTACAATGGTTTTCAGCCATTCGATGCTTCCTTATATGGCATCTCACCACAAAACCTCCCTATTTAGCATTTTCTGTCGGTTCTTCGTCCCTCCCCCATTCTCCTACGCTCCTCCATCTTCTCCCCACGTTCGCCTTCATGATTCTCTCAACCACGTTCCATATAAATAGATGGTTTGTTGACTAGAGACCAGTTTTAGCTCTCTCACCCTACATTCAAGCGATTCTCTCCAACAAATACCAGGTAAAACTTAATTTCATGATCTTGTGCAACATTTAACCTTCTAGTCTGTGTGACTGAATCTTTTAGGTTCTCTTTGTTCCACTTTTCTTTGTTTCATCAGAGCTTACAAAAGTTTCTCTGGGTTATCATATGCAGGGATCAAAGGAGTGAACCCAGATTGTACCTCTAGAAGCAAGAGTCGTAGCAACTCTTAGGACACTTGGATAGTTTGAATTTTCTATGAAAAGTTTTAAATAGAGAATGGGAGTGTGGAAGCCTAAATTAAGTTTCGTTTTCAATTGTGTACAAGAAAGTCAAGTCGTCTTCTTCTTCTTTTTCTTTAGGAAAGGGTAATTTAGGGCTTTTTAGCTTGGGTTCGTATATGACAATGATTTTATGTGTATGAGTTGTAGAAGCGAGCTATATGGCAACTGTAGAGTCTCTTTTGCTTGGATCCTGCATATTCAGATTAACTCGACCCATGGAATTAACATCAAGGTTCATTGCAGGATCACCACCTGGCATACATAACGAGCGTTCATAAACACTCTTCTGAAGTCTCTCTTGCATTGAAAGATTCCGCTCAAAATAACTCAAATCATTTAAAGGCAGTCTCTGTTGTTGTTGATAAACATCTAAAGGATTGAGTCCACTGGAATTGACTCGGTGAATCCCACTAGCACTTCTTAGAAACTGAGTGGTTTCATAAACAGGCCTAGGCCAGACAGAACCAAGATGCCTCTCTTCTTCCATCTCCATCCTCTGCCTTAAACCCAAAGGCAAAGCCAGCTGTTGCCTTCCCTGAAACTGCTCCTACTGAAGCATATGATGTTCCATCTGGCCGTGCTTCGTATGTGCAATGAGCTCCAACAGCTCGTTTGGATGTCCTTGTCTTTGAACTTGACGACCATACTTTGCTTGACTCAGATCCTTTATCGATGATGGATCAACATGTTGTGAACACTGGTGAAGTTCATTCAAGATTTGATGCTTCAGAAGAATCTATTTAAGTGCATTATTTGATCTTACAGCATCCACACGTGATTGATCTTGTGCTGCACGCATTATTTGATCTTGTAGCATGTTGACATGATTGTTTGTCTCACGTTGAATCAATCAAATCTTCTTATAACCATTTATTTGATCTGAACTGTATATTATGCTTGATCTAATTTCGTTTACATGATTTGGTATTTATAGCTGGGAATTCAATTGGGTCAATGATCTGCAGGCGATGTGAGAAAGACTATGCTGAAGAATGAGGGAGTCGGTGCCTTCTATAAGGTTTGTCCTCTTCTGTGCCTTATATATAATATTGTAGAATTCATACTCAGAAGAAAGAATTGTAGCTGCACTTATGTCGAAAGATTGGTCCAGGCTAGAATTTCTTTTCTTACTCTTTGATGAAAAAATATCATGCACAATGGATGAAGCTTTTGGATTCAAATCAAATAAAATTTTTATTAATAAAAATACCGTCTTAAAAACCATTTGTATGTTTAGTATCTATTTAAAAAACCATTATTACAACGTGGATAATAAAAACTCTTATCTATATTAATAACTTTTCATCTATCAAATATATATGATCAATATAATTATTTACTATTCACCTTACCCCACTTTGCATATTTGTAAAAAATATGAACTAACTTATTAAAGATGTGAACAGATGTGTTTCGCTTGCTTCTTACTATCTTCCCACATAGCTTCAATGTTCAACTGCTAATAAAGATAAGCTTTTATATATAACGAGGCAACAAATTCCATCATGGGTGCATATGAAGTTCTTTAACTAAGACCTACAACATTGTCTGAATATTTGTTTATTAAGCTCGAGCATTTTAAGTATAAACTAGCAGAGCTTGGTTAGATCATGATTGGCTTGGTTTGATTACAAGTTTTACTAAATGGGTTCTTTCTCATGGATTACTTAGACAAGCTACATACACAAATTTTTTAGACAAGCTATAGGCAACAAATTGTTTTGAACAGGTTCTTTCTGATGGATTACTTAAACAAGCTACATACACAACAACCAGACTTGGTACATTCAGGTACACCATTAATGATTCATTAACCAAAAAAACACATATTTATTGTTTTAGGTTGTTTATGTGACTCTTTAATTACTTGATAGGATTCTGACAAACAAGGCACTTGAAGCCAACGATGGAAAGCCACTACCTTTATATCAAAAATCTCTCTGCGGGCTAACAGCTAGTGCAATCGGAGCCTGTATAGGAAGCCCTGCTGAGCTGGCACTCATCCATATGTAAGCTGATGCCAGCCAAACGTAGTAACTACACAAACGCATTCCATGCTCTCTACAGAATCACTGCAGATGAAAGAGTTTTAGCTCTCTGGAAAGGTGTTGGTCCCACTGTGGTTAGGGCAATGGCATTGAACATGGGCATGCTTGCTTCCAATGATCAGAGTGTTGATTTCTTCAAAGACAATTTTGGTTTTGTGAGGCAGCTACAATTGTAGGTAGGATCAAATCACAAAACCATAAAACCATAAAACTGTAATAAAACTACTAAAACAGAACTGGATGATTTTTTAATTTTGGGAATGATTTCAGGGGCAAGTTCTATATCAACGTTCTTTGCTGCTGCATGTAGTTTACCCTTTGACTTTCTGAAAATACAAATACAGAAGATGCAACCTGATGCTACAGGGAAATACCCGTATACAGGATCTCTAGATTGTGCCATGAAAACACTCAAAGCTGGAGGACCTTTTAGATTCCACACAGGGTTTCCAGTATACAAAATGGGCTTCTTTGGAGGTGGGTCTAGGAACTGGAGTTCCATGGGTCATGTACAAGCAAGATGATGCCACTCATCCATTTGTAAGTGACCCGACCTGATTGTACTTATTATTTATTTTATTTTTTTGCAATTTTATTGGTTGATTTAATTTATATATAATGTAGGTTCACTGAGTTTGGAGGTGTGGTTCCTTATAGACCAGCTGAAGATTTGACATATTTAGTTGCTAAATTTATTCAAAGTGGTGGATCTTTTATTAATTACTATATGGTAAATAATAGTGTTTTTCTTGTAATATTATTTCTTAATTCTTCATTACTTGATAATATCACATTGAAATTAATTCTTTTGTTGTATTTTGATTTTGTAGTATCATGGAGGAACAAATTTTAGACGAACTGCAGGTGGCCCATTTATTGCAACAAGTTATGACTATGATGCCCCTCTTGATGAATTTCGTATGTTTTAAAGCTATTTTACATTTCATAATTCATATTAGCATGCATGTGGAAATTATCATACTAATATAAATTTGAATATTAAGTTGGCGGGGTTTCTATTCGAGTTAAGTATGGTTTATTTAACATACTTTAAAGCGTTATTCAGTCAAAGGGTTTTGACTTTGGATCATAAGATTCTTTCTTCTACTCTTTCTAAAAGGGCATTTTAGATATTTCACAAAACAATTACTATAAGTAGAAATTTTTTTTTATGTAATACACAAATTTTATTTTCATATTCCACCCTTCCCATATTATAAACCACAAAAAAAAACAGTTTCAGACACCTCTGCTATTGGAGACATTGGCTAAGTGCAGGAAATAGCAATGTACTTTGCTATTTCTTGCAAAATAAGTTGTTGTTTCATGCATTTAGGCCTTTTTTGGTTAAAATGCAAGAAATAGCAGCATACTTAATTTATTTGAGTTGAAAAAAAAAATAGAATTTACTTTTTGTTAACAAGATAACTCATTTTATATCTCCAAGTGCAGGAAAATTGTAGAAAAATAGTCGAAATTGGATGAGTTGATGCATCTTTAAGTGGTGAAGTTGCAAGGCTTAAAGCTGCCATGGAGATTGTCAAATGAGAACTTACTCATGGGTTCGTTTTAATTTTGTACATGTTTTGTTTTTCTATAATAAATATTATGCAATATTAGCAATGTGTTACATTTACTTACTATTGGATGATTATTTGTATTTGACATATTAGTGCGATGAATTATCTTTCTTGTTTATGGTATTTTATTTTTTATTATGAGACTTTTAATGAGTATCGTAAAGACGCGTCGTAAATGTATATCGTAAATGGTTGCTGAAGTTTATGACACACAAATGTGTGTCATCTTCATTTATGACAGGGGCTTTAATGATACGCAATGCGTGTCCTAAACATACGTCGTAAGGTTACGACACGCAAATGTGTGTCGTCTTCCTTTATGACAGGGGCTTCCTTGATACGCATTGCGCGTCGTAAATGTCTGTCGTAATGCGTGTCATAAATGCGCGTCGTAAATGCGCGTCGTCTATAGACGACGCACAAAAGCGTCTCGTCTCTCGTTATGACAGGTCCTTCCTTGACACATATTTCCGCGTCGTCTGAGCGTTTTACAACACACATTACGCGTCGTAAAAGGCTGTTTTCTAGTAGTGCGGGCGAGGCCCGATGGAAGGCGGGGGCCCAGTATGTGATTTATGTATGTGTGGTATGAGGTATCTTGGGGAACTCACTAAGCTTTGTGTTTATGATTTTTAGTTTATGTTTCAGGTACTTTGGTTTCAAATGGAAGAGCTCAGGATGATTGCAGAGCACACACCACATGTTTCCGCAATATGTGATTTACTCTGATTTAATGGTGTTTCGATGAATCTTGTTTACCTTTGTTTTATGGAAATGATATGTATCAATGAATTATTAATCTAAAACGAAAATTTTATGTTATTATTTTTGGGATGTTACAAGTTGGTATCGGAGCCATGGTTTGAGGAATTCGGACATACTCTCGGGTGTGTCAGAACTCAAACTAAGGATTTGGTAAAGTTTTCAAAAGAAAAGTATTTTTATGAAAAGAGTTTTTGAAGATAAGAAAGGGTGTGGTGCAAGCAATCAAATGAACTCAAGTAAGTTTCTCCCAAAATATCCATACATGTTATCTGATATGATTTGATTTATGAATCTGTGAATCACATGCTAGTTAGGGATAAGGATATGCTCAGTTTTTGCATGGTAGAATGCTAGGAGAGATGCCTTGTATGCCTATTGTTTAAGCTTGTAGACTTGCATGCTAGTTATGATTAGCCAGTGATAGGTTGGCCTGATATGTGATACGTTGTAGTCTAGGAAGCATGGGATGCTAGGTTGGGTATAGTTTGTATGCGTAAGGCAATTAGTTGCAGGAGTGGGAGCTCCTAGTTTGAGTTGTAGTGTGTGGGATAGGAGTGCTACTGCTCGAATGCTACTTGTTTTGTGATTTGTGGAACTCTTAAGTGATGGGAGTTAACTACCAAGTGAATATCTCAAGTCACATGTGACAAAGGTTGAATAATCTCAGAGTGATGGATTTGACCCTACTGCGCAGCTCTTGTCTGAGTCCAACCGTTATAGGGATGAGACTGTATCTTGAAGGATTATCTAAGCTTTGTTGATTGTATTCATGAGGTGGGTGACTGACATTATGGGGAGTTCTTTAGCAACTGATGGCATGGTGAGGTCAGGAACCTAGGAAAGCCTAGGGATTTCTTCAGTGGGTGTTAGTTGTGCTAGTTAGCGAGTGTTTGGAGTTTGGATTTGAGAAGGTGACTTAGAGGATTCGGGAGGATTGTTGAGGAAAGTATGGATATGTGTGGAAGGTAGTATTGGGCCCGTACTACTGAAAGCACAAGATCCATACTCGAATCAGGGAGAGTCTTGGAGAATCTAGGAAGCCTATGGGATGCGGATTCTTGGGTATATTCAGATCTTGTGCATGTTGTTTCTGTATGGTGATGATCACTCAGGAATGGGATCCAATTCTGGTTCCGGCTCAGGAGCAGGTACCGAGTCGATTGATGCACGGACGCGGGAGTTCACTTCATCGGAGATTACCTGTAGTGTTTTGGAATAGACCCTGGTGGTCTTTGGTTCCGTCAAGGAAAGGAATTTGGATTTCTTGGATGGTCATCTCGGGGCCTTTCGGACCGAAGTTGTAGTAGGGCAGTTGGGGGCTCATATGGAGCCCAAAGCTTGTGGATCTTTAGAATCCTTCAGGAAGGAGGATCTTATTGTTAGTTCTTGTCAGTTGGGAGTAGGAGTGAGTTTTGGCATCATGTTCTTAGGATGGTCGGGGTAGGAGGTCGGGATTCCTTCTGATGCTTTTCGGGTATGTCCTTTTCTATTTTCTTCTGGGTTGTTATTGGTAATTTCTATTGCATTCGAATTTTGCTTGGGTTGGGTAAGCAATATCTCGGGTTGATTTTTCTGCTATTGTCTGGGTTATATTATCAAGGATTGTGATATGGTGTTCTGCATGCCAGGAATCTTTGATGAATCTTCAGAGGGTCGTATCTTGTTGGGTGGGTTCAACATGTCCCGTTGTTGTTTCGGGTCTTTGTCAGGATCACTTCAGGAGTATGGCTTAGAGGACCTTTCGTCAGGGTTAGCGGGATAGTTCTCCAGTAAACTTAGGGTTCAATGGTTTCATCATCCGTTCGGGCATGATCTGTGGTTGCCCATGGAACAACTTTTGAGTTCCAGCACTACCGTTGCTTGGAGAGGAGCGGTAGCAGGAAGATGATGGTGTCAGTTGTGTGAGTTGTTTGATCATTGGCATGATATCAAGGGAAGTGATTGGATTATCAAATTGGTTAAGATTTCGAGAGTATTCTTCAGGACATTAGGAATTGGGCGATCATTTAGTTTTCCTAGTGATGGAAAGTTAGTATTGATAAGCACAGGTCATAGACGGTTCATGCTATATAAGGTTGATGCGTTGGGAATCCATCAGATTTAAGGAATGAGAGAACTTTGTCGAATCCAAGTGGGGGAGAATCGATCAGGTTTTTCCGGAAGTCAGGAAGCATGTGAACTAGGGCAAGTTTCACATCCTGGCCAGAAGGAGAGACGGCTCAAGCGGTCGTTTATATTGAGGTAGTGAAAGTGGGAGTTCAGAAAACTTCCAACAGTTGGTCGGCGTTTTCCTTATTATGCATAGCAGGCTTGTGGTTGAGCCTAGGTTGAGGTCTTCGGAATTCGAAGTATGATCCGAGCACCTGATTGGATGCAGTTGGGTACAGGATTTGGCTCAGGGTGAGTAGGGTGTGATGATTAGGGTGTGGATAGGCCATGGGTGATAATCATAGTTGGATTGAAGTGTTGTAAGACTATGATGGGATTGTAGAATTCACCCGACTGAAGTAGACGAACGTTGGGGTGGTCATGAGTGAAAAGGGGGAATCAGTTGTGCCTTGGGCACGCCGACCAGGATTGCCGACGAGTACTTCCCTGTTCAGGGTTGAGGACCACTGGGGTTCGAGGCGGAGTCAGGCTTGTGTAGCTCTAGGCGGGAAGGACTCGTGAGTAAGGCTGCTCCGTGGTTTACTTGGGTGGGACCCGTGGGCAAGGCCCACATGATTACAGCAATGCAGGTGGGACCTAGTAGCGACCGTTGGGTCAAGATTTTGGATCTTGAGTTGCAGGATTAAGCTGGTGGTCAGTGTGTGACGCAAAGGGGTTTATAGGTTGGGTAGCCTTGTTATTTGGACTCTTAGGAACCTTATGGTTGGACTAGGTGCAAGATTGGTCAGCTCAGCGATGGTTGGGAAACTTTATATCTTGGTCTAATGAGGGGTTGTCATTAATCAGAAGTTTTTGGGTAAAATGAAAGTGCAGATCTGTGGATCTCGGGTTATGAGTTGAGTATCAGGTTGGTTTTTGGGTAAGATCTCGAGTCGGGTATCGCGAGTGTTTTGTGCAGGATTTTTGTTTCCGTGGGATAAGGATCGGGGTATCTATATGCCGAGGGCATCAATCGAAGGGTTCAAGGGTAATGAATGGATTCAGTTTTGATGGTAGATCAAGCTCTTGTGATTGTGTCTTGGATTGGCTCTATTTGTGAAGGGCATCAAGATAAGTCAAGGCAGTATTGTTGATTTGGAACTCGTGTGTGGAGTAGCTTGTTATTCGGAGGAGATTTTAGGTCACTTGTAGTTGGGTTTCGATAATATCATAGTAAATGATTTGCTCCAGTTACGTAGCTCTCGTTTGAGTCTAACCGTTTCAGGGACAAGTCTCCTACTCGACGGATTATATGAGCCTTATGTCGATTATAAGTGCTCTGCAGGGATATCTGGTCTGTGATTTCGTTTTCTAGTGGGAACTTTAAGTTATCATAAGTTGAGTAGTCAGTTGGAAGATAAGTGGAATGGATTTAGAAATGGTTCAGTATGGGCGGTTTGTCAGGGAGTCAGACCATCTCGAGACTTCAGACTTCGGATTTAGTGGATGTGGTTATTTTGCAAGGGATTATTTTCTGGTGGTGAAAGGACTTGTTCATCTTCGGGTTGGAGAGCCCTGTCAGAGTTGGTGTCGGTTGCCTTGGGAGGTTGTGGTATGCTCGGGGTTGTTGCTGTGTTGCTCAGGTTGTTTGGCGTGTCAGGGATGGTAAGAAATGATTTCGAGGACAAAATCTAATTTAATTTGGGGAGAGTTGTAACACCCCATTTCGAAAATAAACCCTAAATCCGGGAATGTATTTTAAGTATTATTTTATTCCGATAAATGAAATTTAAATAAAGGGTTTGGTGATGAAGGGTGTAATCGACATTATTAACTGTCTTGGAGGACTAAAGGGGTACTTTCAGGGTTTGTTGTGTAAAGAATATTTGAGCATGCGGCTAAAGATAAAAACATTTGGACTTATTTTGTAGCTATTGGGCTTAAATTGAAAGGAGTTTGGAAGTTGAGGGCTGAATGGAAATTTATGGATTTATTTGAACAAATTTTTTGGAGAGGAGGGACCAAAAGCATGTTTTGGCTTAAGAGTTTGATTTGGAGACGGGGCTTAAACTCGTCCCCTTCCTTTCTTCCTTCCCACTAGGATACATGATAACCCTAACCCTACCTTTGGGAGCTAACCGCCAATCGTGACTCTCCAGCCGCCACCATGGTTCTTTTCCCGTTTTTCCGATCAGCCAAGGCCACCAAGCGACAACCGTCGACCTTCTTTCTTTCCCCCACGACGGAATAGCTCGAGACCGATGTGGAGTGGTGGACAACCTTCGCGTGTTGTTGTTCCATCGACCACCATTCTCATCCAACGCCTTGCCGCCCATGTGAGCCGTCAACCAGCACCGTTGTTGCTCTCGTTGTCGGTGATGACGAGGACCGCGAGCGGACGTCGTTTTCTAATGTTTCTGCTATTGTACTCGGTATGAATCACACCCCTTCTCCCTTCTCCATTTTTTCTGGGACTGCGTCGCCGCTCCTGCGACTGTTCCGCCTTGTTAGTGCCCTCCGACCACCGCCTGCTGCCACGAGGATAGTTGATTTGGGTGTGTGTTTCAGTGGGTGTTGTGTTTCATGTATGTGTGTGTTTGTCACTGCATCAAGTCGGAGGCGTGTGTGAGTGTAATTGTTGGCCGGAAAGCAAGTGAACCACCATGGCAGCCAACCATGGTGGTTGCCGCCGTTCTGCCACCACTAGCCACCACCTTGGGTGGTTGTGTGGGTGTCCGTGTGTCGGATGGTCTTTTTACCCCAAGTATGGATATATGGTTATGCATTGCAACCCAATTGTTAATTGGGTGTTGTTTTGATGATTGACAGTTCGGTTGCCTTGACCAAGGAACCAAGAGATCATGGTAGATCGAAACATATCGACATAAAATATCACTTTATCAGACGTAGAGTAGAAGAAGGACACCTCGTCGTAAAGAGGGTATCTGTAACAACCAAAAATTTCAACCAAATTAAAACATTTTAATTCATTCAAAAACCATTAAGTTCATACTTCTCGTTTTCAAAATAGTTTAAACATCAGAGTATCCCCCAGAACCATATCACATAAATCATAAAACATGAGGAGCGGTACGATCACGCCTTCGCCTTGCCACGATCTCCTGAAGTACCTGAAACAATACACTAAACTGTAAGCCCGAAAGCTTAGTGAGTTACCCCCAAAATACCAACCACACATAAACATACTCAATACATATCACAAATAGAACAGCCATGCACATCGGGTCTACTGTGTGACTGGTCCGCCAGCACCGGGCCTTCAGTCCACCTGGTCCACCCTCCGAGTCTAGCCATGTACATCGAGTCTACAGTGTGATTGGTCCGCCCACACCGGGCCTTCAATCCACCTGGTCCACTCTCTGAGTCTACAGTATGACTGGTACGCCCGCACCGGGCTTTCAGTCGGCCTGATCCACTCTTCGAGCCTCGGCACGTCTGGTCCGTCCTCTTGGGGCCTTCAGCCTATCCGGACCGCTCGTTGAGCCTTCGGAATATCCGGTCCGCCCTGGGTATGTTGGCCTACAGCACAAAGCAGGACCCGCCTCAACCCATCCCCCGTCAAACAACCATGTCCACATAAAACAATTAACCACATAACAAATCCTTAACCAGTAAACAGTCTAACAGATCACATAGCAAATCAACATCCTAACCAGGATTCCGACCTATCCGGTCACTAGCATAACATTACCCTATATACCGGGTACCGACCTTAACCAGGTCACTAACATAACATTACCCTATATACCGGGTATCGACCTTAACCAGGTCACTAACATAACATTACCCTATATACTGGGATGCAAATCTAGCAAGGAAATAATATAACAACAATACCCGGATTTCCATCCGATAAAGGGCCGGCCTTGGTGCCATAGACCCTGTCGATATAGTGAGGATAACTCACCTACAATTGCCGATTGAAGAGATACGACAAAGCTGCTCCGACCACCGCCACGAACTTCACCACAGCACACTACCAAAGATCCAATACCGAAATTACCAAAATACCCTTGGAAATCAAACTGGTCAACTCTTGGTCAAAGTCAAAGTCCTCAGTCAAAGTCAACCTTCCTGGTTGACTCTACTCGCCGAGTCAACCCGTCGACTCGTCGAGTTCTCATACTCAGAAAACTCCCAAAACACGACTCAACTCGCCGAGTCACCCCAAGACTCGTCGAGTCCAACGATCTCCGAGTCCCATCCTGTCCAACTCACTGAGTCACCCCTCGACTCACTGATCTGCGTCTTAACCAGAAGAGGTTAGGGGTTCTGCGACCTGACTCGCCGAGTCCAAGAACAGACTCGCCGAGTCCAAGGCAATCTTCAACAGACTCGCTGAGTTGTTCTTCCAACTCGTCGAGTCCATGCACATGTTCATACAACTCGTCGAGTACACCCATGTGACTCGCCGAGTCTCTCCAGTTCTCAATCCATACAGAGGCTTTTCGAGCCATGCAGGGGCTCCAATCCATAGATCCACTCTTCTATAGCCTAACCCTCCCATAAAGTTGCAAACTTTACGTGAAACCAAGGAGATATAAGCCCAAAACACTCAAGGGCTAGGGTTTATGACAAAGGGGCTTCACCAATAACTCTTAGACAGGAGCTTTATTACATTAAGGACCATCAAAAGCCTAGATCTGAAGTAGCAACCTCAGATCTAAGCCTCTAACTCGAAATGGCTCACAATCATACCAAAATGCCCCAAATCTCAAATGATAATAGATCTAGATACAAAAGAGCCCAAGCAACAGATTAATACCTCCAATATATGCTCCAACTGAAGTAGATCCCGGATCTACACCACTCCTTTGCAGCAAGTCTCTTGATATTCAAGCCCCTTTCCAATATTTTCTCCTCCAAGGCTCTATTCTCTCTATTAATGGAGACTCACTCGAATCTAGGGTTTTTCTGGAACTCTCTGGGGGGATAGGAGGCTGGGAGAAGGACATAAAGTCCTTTAAATAGGGTGCAACCCTCAGGATTAGGGTTTTCTCATTCCAGCACCAACTCGTCGAGTATGTCTTCCGACTCGGCGAGTTGGCCACTTAACCCGTGATCAATCCTGCTCCGACTTGACGACTAGCATACCTACTCGTCGAGTAGCTTCCTTAATTTACACTTAGCACCCTCCAACTTCTTGCTTCCGAACTTGGGATGTTACAGTATCATCTGAAGAGAATCCTGCAGATCCTCTCACAAAGGGTCTGAGTAGGGTTAAGCACGTTTAGCATGCAAAGGGCATTGGTCTGAAGGATGATATTAGTTTTAGTGATTAGATAGATATTTAGAAACTTGTAACAAATAAATGTAATCGACATTTTATGATTAAATAATGGAGATTTATTTATGAGTATCGTTTACTATCTTTTGTCAATTGTTTATCATTCGGTTTCACGTTTGCATGTTTTACTTCCTGAATAATTAGATTATTCAAATATCGACAGTCAATCATACTTTGGAAGTAAGTAATGAATTAAGACTATCATGAATCAGACTGTATATTATCTAAGGAGTTAGACATAGCAATGGTATGCTACAGTGTTCATGAGTACTTCTGAAATGGAGATTAAAGTATTGGATTAACCCACGCTCAGTGAATTACTTCATGGAATTTATCACGAGTAATTTTGAGATGATAATATCGTATAATCTTTAAACGGAGATATATGAGTTGTTGTTTACGAGTTGGTTGTGCATTGATAATGCGTAAACGTATCAGTAACTTGATGTTATAAAACGTATTGTTGAGCATGATTTGATGAGTAAATAGTGCAAGCATATAAATAAAAGTTTATCTGTTTCTTTTGCTCTAATGGGAAAAGTGATGTCTTGGGTCCCTTGATGATTTGGTGTTGACTTATGTGTCGGTCCCAGTCAGGACTGAATTGATGTGTTCAACTTAAGTTATTTTTCATTACAAATATGAAATCAGGAAACAAATAGTTGGAAAATGAGAATGATTCTATTCCATGTCATTTTTCCACATGATATCTTGTAGAATGGAGGATTATATGATCAGTTATCTTAGGACACGTAACTGACTAGGTTAGAGTTCGACAGCGGATTTGAGAGCTACAATTTGCTAATTAATTTTGAAGTTATACTTGCAATTATGGTTAGTAGACTTATCCAGGCGACGCCCGATGCCGGGCGGGGTCCGATGACTGTATGGTGTGCTATAGTCTTTGTGATTATTGCATGTGCTAGTATGGTTATATGTCACACCCCAAAACCAAGAATGGCGGAAACGTTCAGGGGTGGAGGACGTCATGTAAAGTATCATAACATTGCAAAGTAGTAAACAAGCAACAAAATCATCCATTGCATTGAAAGTAAAGTTTTAATACATGAGTGTTCTTTCATTGTAATAAGACACCAAAATATGTAATCAAAATAAAAGACGAGTCTTGTCTGTGCTCCGTCTTCTCAAAACCTAGTCATCGTACCTGTCTACTGGTGACCTGAGAATACAAGTTATTTTGAAAGCGTAGATCAGCATAAAGCTGGTGAATTCATAAGTATTATGGTGTCATTGATTAGAAAAGCTGTTATGAAAGACTTGTAAATGTTTAATAAAACATTTAGTATAAGTGTGAAAACCCTAGAAAATCCCATATTTCCTACTAGTATAAAATGTAGTCTTCTACCAAGACCCGAATGCTTTGAAGGTTTGCATTTCTGTATCAATGAAGATTTTTCCCTGTACAACTATTATTATAAAAATATAGTCTACCTCATCGTTTATGTGAATGTGTCACAAAATAAAAGTAATAGGGAAAATTATATAATCATTGAAATCGTATCCTGTTGCCATAGGATAAACACGGCGTGGAAACTCGCCGAACAATACAACCGAGATCATCCGTCGATGAACAGGTCCCGCTGTAGCTAGCAGCCAGGTGTAGGATGGTCAGTCCCGTATAGTATATATATATAGTATTTCTCTCTGGAAACATGTAATAGTATCTCTTCATATAGTAGTATAGACTCATGAATGAACTGACTCTTGTGTAATTCCTTGTAATAGGAATAGTAATTTGTATAGACTCATGAATGAACTGACTCTTGTGTAATTCCTTGTAATAGGAATAGTAATTTGTATCCCCTAAATTATACCTATAATAGTTTACTGGAATGTAAATTGAATGTCCAAGTAGGTTTATACACCCTTGCTACTCAAGAGTGTTGGAACTGAAGAAAGAATGAAAGCTCTCATATCAATACATATATACATGAAACATAAGTGTATAGATATGGTTTTTAACAGTAAATTGAAAGAGGTTTTGTAAAACATTTAAGAGTTTTGAACAATAAATAATAATGACTTGATGTCAGTTTATAAAATAATTCAAAAGTAATTTGTTGATAACAAAGTAAAAATAACTGAAAAGCATTGTGTTTATCACATTTTGAAGTATGTGAAATCAGTTGGTTGAAAACATAGTTATAAATCACATGCGATTGATTCTATAACTTCCTGTTTTCTACTTGTATTCCCCCCCCCCCCCAATGAAAGCATTTAAAATCATTTAAAAGATTGATTAAGGGGGTATGAACTCACCTGTAGTGAGTGGTTTGGATGAACGGAATGTATAGGATGCTAGGTGTCAAGTGAAGACTTGTACACACACGATGATCCTAGTTAACATATAATATCACATATATGTATCCAATTAGTCTTTAAACAACTAATTAACAAAGTTAAGACATCCTATGACATGTAAAACACCTTATTTAAGTGTTATAAGTCCTAAGGATTGCATCTAAGTGTTGTAGGACATTGCTATTGAGTTTAGGGTTCAAGGGAACCCTTTATTGGAGTTTACGGTTTTGTGACCATAACTCATTGAGTTTATGGTCGTAAACCCATAAGTTTACGGCCGTAAACTCATGTTTCTTTGACCATCTTGTGTTTTGAAGCCTTAAAGATCACAAGAAGCATTCCTACTTCATGTTTAAGCCTTAGGAAGAGATTAGGGCACCATTTCACTCCTTTTAGGAGTTTACGATCCTTGGACCATTTCCCTTTCGGTTTACGGCCGTAAACCCAAATGGTTTATGGTCTTTTGATGTTTTCAAGTACTAAGCACATCAAGGAATGGGTCTAGGCTAGTTTCCAAGGCTTAGAAGGGACTAGGGCACACTTTGGCACCCTTTTGGGGTTTACGGTCCAAGAACATCTTGGACCGTAAACACCTTTGATCCTTGGTTTCTTGGGTGTTTTCTTGATGTTTAGAAGTGTAACAAGCTCTATAATACTCTAGGATAGAAGTACTTACTAGGTAGAAGCTTGAAAAGGTGCTAAAAGTCCAAAAACACTAGTGTGTGTTCTTGGTGTTCTTGGTGAAACTTGAAGATCTACACTTTTGGAATGATTTCACGGATGGAATCATGTTAGATCACTAGATTAAGGTAGATATCAACTTATTAGGGCTAGAAACAGTTACAAGTTGAAGATCTTGAAGAAATGTTGGACTAAGTGTCATATTTATACCCCCTTTTAGGGTTTACGGCCGTAAACACCTTTGTTTAGGCCGTAAACTCCAAACTCTTGGAGTTTTGGAATAATATTGTTGCACAACAAACCCTAGGGCATCCTCTCTCCTGTTATCCCCTGAAGTACTAATCTTAAAATACTCAAACTTATTCCAAAAAGCTTGAAAATTAGCAGAAACAGTTTTGACTCCTTTTGAAGTGAATGGGTGTACAGAATAGAAATTTCGGGTTGTCACATCATCCCCCCGTTAGAAGGAATTTCGTCCCGAAATTAGAATTTAAGCAAATAAGTAGTTACAAATAACTAAGTAAAAAGACGAGGATATTTCAGTTTAATCTGATCCTCTCGCTCCCAAGTGAATTCAGGTCCTCGCTTGGCGTTCCAGCGAACCTTCACTATCGGGATACGGCTTTTTTTCGTTTGCTTGACCTCCCGGTCCATGATCTATACTGGTTCTTCCACGAAGTTGAGGCTCTCGTTGATCTCGATCTCGTCGAGTGGGATTACAAGAGTCTCGTCGGACAGACACTTTTTCAAGTTCGAGACGTGGAAAGTAGAATGTACGTTACTGAGTTCGCGTGGTAAGTTAACTTTGTAAGCTACAGGGCCGATTCTGGCAAGAATCTCGAAAGGCCGTATGTACCTTGGATTTAGCTTTCCATGCTTTCCAAAGCGTATCAAGCCCTTCCAGGGTGAGACCTTCAATAGAACACGGTCGCCCACCTGGAATTCCAACGGTTTCCTTCGTTTATCAACGTAGCTTTTCTGTCGGTCTCTAGAGGCTTTCAATCGTTCACGAATCTGAACGATCTTCTCTGTCGTTTCCCAAATGATCTCCGGACCTGTGAGAGTGATTTCAGGAACTCGTCCTTTAGCTAACTGGGTATCACCCACCTCAGCCCAGCACAGAGGGGATCTGCACTTTTGGCCATAGAGGGCCTCGAATGGAGCAGCCTTTATGCTCGTGTGATAACTGTTGTTGTAGGAAAATTCTACAAGGGGTAAATGAGTATCCCATGCTTTCCCAAAGTCGATCACACAGGCTCGCAGCATATCTTCCAAGGTTTGGATAGTCCTCTCACTTTGCCCGTCTGTCTGTGGATGGTAGGTTGTACTCATGTCCAGCCTAGTTCCTAGGGAACTTTGTAACGACTGCCAGAACCTCGAAGTGAATCTACTATCTCTGTCTGAGATAATGGATATGGGAACACCGTGCAGTCGTACAATCTCCCTAATGTAAGTTCTTGTAAGCTTCTACATCATGTCTGTTTCCTTGATAGGCAGGAAGTGTGCGGACTTGGTCAATCTGTCGACGATGACCCATATGGTATCAAGTCCACCCGTTGCCTTGGGCAACTTGGTTATGAAATCCATAGTGATCCGCTCCCACTTCCATTCCGGTATCTCTGGCTGTTGTAGTAGACCGGAGGGTTTCTGGTATTCGACCTTGACCTTGGCGCAAGTAAGGCATTTACTCACGAAGGTAGCAATCTCTGCTTTCATGTTAGGCCACCAGTATAGCTTTTTAAGATCCATATACATCTTATCTGAACCTGGGTGGATGGAATAACGAGTGTTGTGCGCCTCGTTCATGACCAAGTCTCTGAAACCACCAAGTTTCGGGGTCCAGATCCGATCCATGGGAAAATAAGCTCCTCCACCTTTAACCTCCAAGTTCTTATCCATCCCTCTCAAGGATTCACCCGCCACATTTTCAGCTTTCAAACTGTCGAGCTGAGCCTCCTTAATTTGCGTGGACAAGTGTGAATGGATAGTTAGAGTCAAAGATTTGACTCTACGACCAGAGTATTCTTTCCAACTTAGGGCGTCGGCTACTACGTTGGCTTTACCCGGATGATAACGAATTTCACATTCTTAATCACTGAGTAGCTCGACCCACCGTCGTTGTCTCATGTTGAGCTCCTTCTGGTCGAATATATGTTGTAGGCTTTTATGGTCTGTAAAGATAGTACTTTTTGTACCATACAGGTAGTGTCTCCAGATCTTCAGAGCAAACACAACTGCTCCTAGTTCAAGATCGTGTGTGGTGTAGTTGACCTCGTGTGTTTTTAGCGGTCTTGAGGCATAGGCGATGACCTTACCTCGCTGCATCAGAACACAGCCGAGCCCTTGATTTGAAGCATCGCAATAGACAACGAAGTCTTCTATCCATTCGGAGAGGGATAGTATTGGTGCGGTGCACAAGGCTCGCTTGAGCGTTTGGAACGCTCTCTCTTGCTTCTCTTCCCAGTCAAAGGCCACGCCCTTCTGGGTCAGTGTTGTAAGAGGTTTCGCTATGCGGGAGAAGTTCTGAATGAACCTGCGATAGTAGCCAGCTAGACCTAGAAATTGACGAATTTCTGTAGGTGTCTTCGGTGGTGACCAGTTCTCAATGGCCTTGATTTTGGAAGGGTCCACGTGAATTCCCTCTTCACTAACTACGTGGCCCAAGAATTCGACTCTTCGAATCCAAAATTCGCACTTGGAGAACTTCGCATAGAGCTTCTCCGATCGTAATGTTTCTAAGACTTGACGAAGATGTTGACTATGTTCCTCCTTACTACGAGAGTAGATGAGTATGTCATCGATGAAGACGATGACGAACTGATCCAAGTAAGGCCGACACACCCTATTCATTAAATCCATGAATATTGCGGGCGCATTAGTTAATCTGAATGGCATCACTACGAATTTGTAGTGCCCATAACGAGTTCGGAAGGCTTTCTTGGGAACATCCTCCTCTAACACTCGTAGTTGGTGGTACCCGGATCGTAGATCTATCTTCGAGAAGTAGTTGGCTCCTTGAAGTTGATCAAATAAATCGTCAATGCGGAGTAAGGGATAACGATTTTTAATGGTAAGCTTGTTGAGTTCCCTGTAGTCGATGCACATACGAAACGATCCGTCTTTCTTCTTGACGAACAAGACCGGTGCTCCCCATGGTGAGAAGCTTGGCCTAATGAATCCCTTCTGAAGAAGTTCGTTAAGCTGACTGGAAAGTTCCTGCATCTCTGCCGGTGCCAGACGATATGGAGATTTAGCTACTGGAGTAGCTCCTGGCACTAAGTCGATTCTGAACTCGACTTGGCGTTGGGGTGGTAATCCTGGAAGTTCTTCCGGAAAGATGTCGAGAAAGTCGCGTACTTCTGGGATGTTCTGAATATCTTTCACTTCTTGACTCGTATCGACGATGTGTGCGAGGAATGCATGATATTCCTTTCGCAAGCACTTCTGAGCTTGTATGCACGAAATGATGCGAATGTTCGTACTAGGTTTGTCGCCGTAGATAACTAGAGTTTCGTTGTTAGGAAGGTTAAGACGAACTGCTTTTTCAAAGCACAAGATGTCGGCGCGATGAAGACTCAACCAATCCATGCCGATAACGACGTCGAAACTTTTAATTCGGACCGGCATGAGGTCTATCTTGAAAGTATGGCCATCTAAAGTTAGAGTACAACCTACGTATGTGCAGTTAGTACTTTCCGTTTTCCCGTTTGCCATTTCTACAGTGAATGATTTATCTACTACACGTGGTTTTTGTTTAAGCAAGTGTGCAAATTTCTGGTTTACGAAGTTTTTCTCTGCTCCACTGTCGAAAAGTATGCAAGCATATGAGTTATCGAGGAGAAACGTACCAGTAACTATTGTAGGATCAGCTACGGCTTCCTCGTGGCCTATGGCCAGAACTCTTCCTACTCCTCCAGCTATCCCTACCTTAGGGCAGTTCCTCTTGTAGTGGCCCACTTCGCCACAACCGTAGCAAGCTTGGCCCACACCGACGTTAGGAACTTAAGCGGTCGGCCTTGCTGGAGTCTTGCAGAAACGGGCAGTATGCCCCCTTCTGTTGCAGTTGGTGCACTGCATTTCCCGACAAGGTCCGTTGTGATGGAAGGTGCATTTGTTGCACTTCGGAAGATTACCGGCATAAGGCTTCGCTGGTAAGGGATTAGCAGGGACAATAGGAGTTACCGTGGCAGCATTAATTGTAACTAGTTGTTGTCTCTTTGAGGATTCTTGCGAAGTCCCGCTTTTCCTCTTGTTCCACCCCTTTTTCTTGTTGTTGTTGTTGTTTCCCTTTTGTTGCTCGGGTGTAGAAATCGTTGGGTTCTGGTAGTTTCCGTGATCTATAAGAGATTGTGCCAGCTCTTTAGCGCTGTCAAAAGTAACAGGCCTTGATGCTAACACACTTGACTGGATCTGGGGCGACAGTCCCCAAATATATCTCTCTATTTTCTTGCTCTCTAGAGCAACCATATCAGGGCAAAGAATTGCCAGATCACAGAATCTATTAGTATAGGTTGATATGTCAGAACCAACCATTACAAGACCCCATAGTTCCTGCTCGAATTTTTAAATTTCCCCTCGTGGGCAGTACGCTCTCATCAGCATGGCTTTCAAGTTCTCCCAGCTTATCGAATTTGCCACTATCAGAGTCAGTGACTTAACGTGGCCATTCCACCAAGTTAAAGCCCTGTCAGAAAAGGTACAAGTAGCAAACTTGACCTTATTGTTCTCTGGGCAGGCGCAGATTTCAAAGACTGCTTCTGTCTTTTCGATCCACTGCCTTAATATCATAACCCCTCCAGTTCCATTGAAATTTATGGGTTTGGCATTCGTAAAATCCTTGTAGGTGCATTCCCGGGGGCGCCCATGGCTATCGCCATGGTTAGAAATAGGTGCACCAGTTCCTGATCCACTAGGGACAGGATTATTGATGTGGGACATGGCAGCCGCTACGGCCGCCGTGACAGCTGCTTGGAACATAGCAGCGTCGAACTGAGGAGGTGGTGGTATCGGTGTTTCGTTATTATTGTTACACCTCGGATTTCTGCGAGGAGGCATCTTTTAATTATAAGTTTAGAAAGAGGAAGATATTGATAAGAATTCAATAGGAAAGTTGATGAAAATGACTCATGGACTAACTCTTCATAGTCCAACAGCACGATTAAATGTAGATCTAGAACTAACATATGATAGCATTTGGATAATAATTTCCATGAGATCAAGTACCTGTCAATATTACTGGAATTACAGATGTAACAAGTTCGGGAAAAATGGCCTAGTAGGAGGCTTTACATCAACCAAGATGGAAAATTTTGACAGGACTACGACCTAATCAAGACCTAACAGGTCTAAGATTTACAAAGATAGGAAATTAGACCAGAGTATTACATAACTAGGTTATATCCAAAAGAGAAGTCGATGAGATTCTATCGGCGACGAGAATTACTAGAGTGAGTTCTTGATTCCGACAGAAGGCGTTCTATGTCCCTTACATGCCTGTCAGATCTTACTTGCTGAGCTCGAAGTTCCCTGACTTCAGCTTGAGTTCCAACAAGTTCTCTCTGTAGAGCTGCATTGTGGACCAGAGTCCTTTCATGAGCAGACTCTAGTTGGCGAATGCGGACTGTGTTAACGCCAGAGTTGGCGTCAATCTCTATGACTCGGTCGATAGCGGCTCGACCCTGTTTGGTGTTCCGAGAAATCCTACGAACCATGATGGGTAGGACCCTGTCAGCTGAACCTCCCTCAGTGAGGTTGTAGAACCTTTTGTCCCCATTGTAGGGGATGGGTTGACTTTGTTCCTGACTCCATCTATTCAAGTTTGTGGCCCACAGAGGTGTGGATCCTTGAAATGTTGGACGAGGGTTTAGGTTTGGGTTTTGAGCAGCTGGGGGTAGATTGTTGACTTCTGGTTCTGAGTCAGAACTATCAGAAAAGCCTTCAGCTTCGTGATCATCCAAAGGGATTGGGTGATCATCTTCTGGCTCTTCTCCCATCCATCCTGCATTGCCGTTGTTGGGGTAGTACGGGTCTCCGGGGATATGGAATCCAGCCATGAAATCTACGCGAGAAAAGGGATAACGAAATAACTAAATAGACGAACTAATTAGATAATTATAAGATGATCTTTATCAGTTACTTCAACATTCGCGTAGTGCATACCAGTCATATGTAACCAAGACAGGATAGACCTTCGAATAAGCGACCCTAACTCTAAGCCCACAACCAAACAAGGAACAGGAAGTAAAGCAAAGATCACAGATTCTAAGTCTATGATATCCTAGACACATATAACCTTAGCGTATCCACTCCGCAACTATTGACATACTTAATAAAGACCTTTAGTTCTCAGATAGGTAATTAATAGCAACACAAAATACTCCTATAGTATTTTAAGTTTATGTTCTGTTCTACTGTTCTCGTTATAGTAGTGTTGGTAGGTTTTTAGACTTGTTGCAACCTCACAACCACACTTAGGCACATGCTAATCACTCCTCGGATAATGTAGTTGATCAAGCTACATCTTCCCAGGGTTGACCATATGTCTCTAAGTCTACTTGTGCTGCCCAACAATCGTAATACTTTTGTTCTGTCCTAGTGACACTGATTTTAGTATGAATGCAGGTATGTATACTTGGTTAAATATTTTATTATTTAAAAGTATAAACTCTTTATCAGAGTATTTTAATCCCGCTGTGTTTATAGTCTGTATATCTTTTATGGGTTGATATACTCAATTCACTATAAACAAAGCTCTGATACCAATCTGTCACACCCCAAAACCAAGAACGGCGGAAACGTTCAGGGGTGGATAACGTCATGTAAAGTGTCATAACAGTGCAAAGTAGTAAACAAGCAACAACATCATCCATTGCATTAAAAGTAAAGTTTGAATACATGAGTGTTCTTTCATTGTAATAAGACACCAAAATATGTAATCAAAATAAAAGACGAGTCTTGTCTGTGCTCCGTCTTCTCAAAACCTGGTCATCGTACCTGTCTACTGGTGACCTGAGAATACAAGTTATTTTGAAAGCGTAGATCAGCATAAAGCTGGTGAATTCATAAGTATTATGGTGTCATTGATTCGAAAAGCTGTTATGAAAGACTTGTAAATGTTTAATAAAACATTTAGTATAAGTGTGAAAACCCTAGAAAATCCCATATTTCCTACTAGTATAAAAAGTAGTCTTCTACCAAGACCCGAATGCTTTGAAGGTTTGCATTTCTGTATCAATGAAGATTTTTCCCTATACAACTATTATTATAAAAATATAGTCTACCTCATCGTTTATGTGAATGTGTCACAAAATAAAAGTAATAGGGAAAATTATATAATCATTGAAATCGTATCCTGTTGCCATAGGATAAACACGGCATGGAAACTCGCCGAACAGTACAACCGAGATCATTCGTCGATGAACAGGTCCCGCTGTAGCAAGCAGCCAGGTGTAGGATGGTCAGTCCCGTATAGTATATATATAGTATTTCTCTCTCGAAACATGTAATAGTATCTCTTCATATAGAAGTATAGACTCATGAATGAACTGACTCTTGTGTAATTCCTTGTAATAGGAATAGTAATTTGTATAGACTCACGAATGAACTGACTCTTGTGTAATTCCTTGTAATAGGAATAGTAATTTGTATCCCCTAAACTATACCTATAATAGTTTATTGGAATGTAAATTGAATGTCCAAGTAGGTTTATACACCCTTGCTACTCAAGAGTGTTGGAACTGAAGAAATAATGAAAGCTCTCATATCAATACATATATACATGAAACATAAGTGTATAGATATGGTTTTTAACAGTAAATTGAAAGAGGTTTTGTAAAACATTTAAGAGTTTTGAACAATAAATAATAATGACTTGATGTCAGTTTATAAAATAATTCAAAAGTAATTTGTTGATAACAAAGTAAAAATAACTGAAAAGCATTGTGTTTATCACATTTTGAAGTATGTGAAATCAGTTGGTTGAAAACATAGTTATAAATCACATGCGATTGATTCTATAACTTCTTGTTTTCTACTTGTATCCCCCCCCCCCCCCCCCGAATGAAAGCATTTAAAATCATTTAAAAGATTGATTAAGGGGGTATGAACTCACCTGTAGTGAGTGGTTTGGATGAACGGAATGTATAGGATGCTAGGTGTCAAGTGAAGACTTGTACACACACGATGATCCTAGTTAACATATAATATCACATATATGTATCCAATTAGTCTTTAAACAACTAATTAACAAAGTTAAGACATCCTATGACATGTAAAACACCTTATTTAAGTGCTATAAGTCCTAAGGATTGCATCTAAGTGTTGTAGGACATTGCTATTGAGTTTAGGGTTCAAGGGAACCCTTTATTGGAGTTTACGGTTTTGTGACCATAACTCATTGAGTTTACGGTCGTAAACCCATGAGTTTACGGCCGTAAACTCATGTTTCTTTGACCATCTTGTGTTTTGAAGCCTTAAAGATCACAAGAAGCATTCCTACTTCATGTTTAAGCCTTAGGAAGAGATTAGGGCACCATTTCACTCCTTTTAGGAGTTTACGGTCCTTGGACCATTTCCCTTTCGGTTTACTGCCGTAAACCCAAATGGTTTATGGTCTTTTGATGTTTTCAAGTACTAAGCACATCAAGGAATGGATCTAGGCTCGTTTCCAAGGCTTAGAAGGGACTAGGGCACACTTTGGCACCCTTTTTGGGGTTTACGGTCCAAGAACATCTTGGACCGTAAACACCTTTGATCCTTGGTTTCTTGGGTGTTTTCTTGATGTTTAGAAGTGTAACAAGCTCTATAATACTCTAGGATAGAAGTACTTACTAGGTAGAAGCTTGAAAAGGTGCTAAAAGTCCAAAAACACTAGTGTGTGTTCTTGGTGTTCTTGGTGAAACTTGAAGATCTACACTTTTGGAATGATTTCACAGATGGAATCATGTTAGATCACTAGATTAAGGTAGATATCAACTTATTAGGGCTAGAAACACTTACAAGTTGAAGATCTTGAAGAAATGTTGGATGATACTTGAGAGAGAATTGAGATTTGGATCTTGAAAATGTGAAAAATGGTAAAATATGACTAAGTGTCATATTTATACCCCCTTTTAGGGTTTACGGCCGTAAACACCTTTGTTTAGGCCGTAAACTCCAAACTCTTAGAGTTTTGGAATAATATTGTTGCACAACAAACCCTAGGACATCATCTCTCATGTTATCTCCTGAAGTACTAATCTTAAAATACTCAAACTTATTCCAAAAAGCTTGAAAATTAGCAGAAACAGTTTTGACTCCTATTGAAGTGAATGGTTGTACAGAATAGAAATTTCGGGTTGTCACATTATATGTCTATATGATTATATGGTTATATGGTAATGTGTGTATTGGGCGGGGCCCGATGACGAGCGAGGCCCGATGACTGGAACATATGTTAGTGTTTATGATCACTTTAAGTGTTAGCATGATTTTGTGATATTTTTTATGTGTCTGGTGGGTGAGGTCCAGTGACAGGCGAGGCCTGTGAATAACATATTTGTAATCCGAGCGAGGCTCGATGTCGGGCGGAGCCCGAGGCTGAGTGGCACTCGATACCGGGCTAGGCGCGATTGAGGGCGGGGCCCCAATATGTGATTTATGTACGTGTGGTATGAGGTTTCTTAGGGAACTCACTAAGGTTTGTGCTTATGGTTTTCAGTTTAAGTTTCAAGTACTTCGGTTTCAAATGGAAAAGTTGGGGTGATTGCAGAGCACACACCACATGTTTCCGTAATTTGTGATTTACTCTGATTTAATGGTGTTTCGATGAATCTTGTTTACCTTGGTTTTATGGAAATGATATGTATCAACGAATTATTAATCTAAAACGAAAATTTTATGTTATTATTTTTGGGACGTTACACCCTAAAAATAATATGTATCAACAACTTATGTCTGGCTTGCTCTCGGGTATTGCTCAACCCAACCGTACTATGTCGACATATGCAACAGATAAACATATAACCAGCAAACAGATAATCATACAGATCTAACATATCACTACAGCATAACAACATCCTATATACCAGGATAGAGAACCAAATGGGCCAGCATTGGTGCCTTCGACCCACGAGTACAGTAAGGAAACTCACCTCAAAATATGCAAAGATAGCAGAAAAGAATGTTTCTCCAAGTGTCAACTCTATAGGTCACCTATACAACAAACAGAGACCTAAATTCAAGCTACAGCTCAAAATACCCAAAATACCCCTAGGTCAAACTTGGTCAAAGTTTTAGTCAAAGGTCAAAAGTCAAAAAGTCAACGAGTCAACTTAGATTAAGTACGCTCGGCGTACTCAGCCACTACTCCCTGTTGGATTAGATGTCTAATCTCATAACTATAATTGGTATGTACTTGAATTGATGGTAGCATAGTCTTTTTGGGTTACCTTCATACTAGCAACTAGACAAGATGACTTTTGGAGAGAGAGAGAGGTTGAATTTATTATTTGATTAATAAATTGAAATAAATAATTTATTAATATATTATGGAGTTAATATATTAATTACTATTTAATTAATGTTTAATCAGAAATTAATTTGGAATTAATTTTGGGATTAAAGGAATTAATTAAAAGTGTAGGGATTAAGTGTGAAATTGTTCAATAGTTGAGCAAAAAGGTCCAGAACCTTCCAAGGGAAGGAGGTGGACGAAAATATATATATATATATATATATATATATATATATATATATATATATATATATGTATATATATATATATATATATATATATATATATATATATAAGATAATTCTAGAATTTCAAGAATTATCCTATCTTATATGGATAATTGAGAAGGTAGATAATTACAAAGTTTGAAATATTAATACTTTATTCAGATAAGGCTTATCCATGATATCCTTGGTGCACTATATACATGGCCCTTCACCCATAGAATTTCGGCCATCATTCTAACCCTAAGAAGAGATGAAATTTTGAAGCCTCTCACCTCTCTCATATCATCCTCTTGCTAAGTGTGTTTGTGAGCCATTAGAGGTGTTGCACTTGTGACACTAAGTTCTTAATCTTCAACAACTTCAAGGATTGGTTTGTTATTACTATATAACATTCAAAGGTTAGTCTACTTTCTCTTAATGTGAATTTCGAAAATAGTAGATGCTTCCTAGGGTTTATTTTGTGTTCAATACTTGCATGTCCAATAGTGAAAACATAGATCTTAAAATTTAGGGCTGCATGCACACATAGGAATTGTTTGTTATGCTCAAAACCCATCAGTGGTATCAGAGCGTAGGATTGTTTTCCATTGTATTTGATGCAATTGGTTGAACTTGACAAATTAGGGTTGATGGCACGTAAACCCTTAGGCCTTGTAATTTTCTCAAATTAGGGTTTCAAAACCCTTGTTTTCTATTTTTTAGGTTAGGGTTTTAAACCTTTCCTTTGGCCTCCCAATTTCAAATTTTTAGGGTTTCCTAACCCTAGGGATTTTCGAATATATGGCAAGGATTGAAAACCTTGCCTTCCTCCCCAAGATATAGTGATTTCGAAATTTAGGGGATATCGATAGTGTTCTTATTATTGGTAATTATCCTCTTAATTGTTTAACTAGATAATTATAGAATTTTGTAAATATCCCTCCCATATTTTTGAAAATAGGGGATAGGCTTTAGGTTAAATTATTTTGATTAATTTAATGGATAATCCTTAAATAATTTAATAAATTAATTAAATGTTTCATTAATAGTAATTATTAAATCAATTTCTTTTAATTTTAAATTAATGCTAGTTTTCGAAAATTAAAAGAAAAACCCTAGTATTTTGAAAAGTTTAAAATATATATATATATATATATATATATATATATATATATATATATATATATATATATATATATATTATAAAATTTAATGTTTAATATTATATATATATATATATATATATATATAAGAAAAGTGAATCTTACCGTTAGTGGGACTCATTCACGAGCTGGTCTATAAGTGGGTATAAGGAAATTGCCTATAAAATGACGAATGAATGGGTGTCCACTCTCACCCACTGCTTCCTTGACTACTGGAGGGTCGTTAGCCGAACAGGTTTGATAGGACAAATAATTCTCCTTAATAAGTATAATGAAATTAATAAAGTAACTAAATATTTTTTATTAAATTACCAATATTTGTTACTTTAGGAAAAATGTGAATTTGATGCTAATCCATGAAATTGCACATTGCACTTTATATAAGTCATTAGTGGAGCGTGTGTGGTTAACAGGCACACTAATATGGACTAATAAAGGGTGGCAATGGGTATCTCGTAAATTATCATTGATTAATGGAGCATGTGTGGTTAACCGACACATTAATTAAGTGATAAATGACAACGAGAGTACCAAGCTAATTTGCATGGTTATTCACACCTTGTTTGTGATCCTCGGTATCCCAGTCACAAATGGAAAGGGCATAATCAAGATTAAACATGTCATTGAATAGTTCAATGTATCTCAAAAGATCTAAGAATTTCATTTAAAACCTAATTCGTTCAAATTTCGTTTTTCGTGGTGAAATTGGTGAATCGTCATTTATCTACCTTTAAATAATTTATAATTAGATTACGGCATCCCTTTTCTGAATTATGAATTATTTAGTTGGGTCCTAGACTAAATATTTCATTTGGGTGTTATATTAAGGATTTTCTTATCTAATCAAAACTTGTCCTTCTTCTTTTTTAGATGTCAACTTCCAAAAATGCTTCTGGTTCCTCCAACAACAACAACTCCTCCAACAACTTCTCGCTATTGGGCATTTGCTCAAAAGTCACCTTTGATGGCACAAATTACAATGATTGGATGTGAAACATCAACATGGTTCTACGCTTCGAGGACAAGGAGTATGTGCTCGAAAAAGAACTAGTCGAGATTGATGAAACAAAAGCTACTCATGACTAACTAGTTGAGTATAGGAGGCATTGCAATGATGCTACCAAAGTGTCGTGCATCATGGTGGCTACTATGACTCCTGAGCTACAAAGGTTCTATGAGGATTACTGGTTGTATGAGATGAACAAGGACTTGATGGAAAAGTACCATCAACGAGCTCATCAAGAGATATACGAGATAGTAAAGTCCCTCATTACCAACAAAATGAAGGATGGAAAGTCCGTCACAAGCCACTTGCAGTGCATGCAACGACTTATCATTTGAACAAGGAGGAAACCACATTGAGTCAGCTTCAAAGCTTGTTGAGAACTGCTGAAGGTGTATTTAAGGGAAAGTATGTCGCTCCACTACTATTTTTGTTGCTCCCGTCTTGGCTATTGGGAAAGGGAAGGGAAAGAAGAGGAAAGCTCCTCCAAAACAGAATTGGAAGGGAAAGTCCCAAGCAGGGTCCTCTAGCAATGTACCCAAAGGAAAGGCCAGTTATAATGCTCCTCCTGCCTCTAATCCTAAGGAGGCCACTTGCTTTTACTGCCATGACAAAGGGCATTGGAAACAAAGCTGCCCTAAATACTTGCAAGATATAAAGGATGGCAAAGTGAAGCCAACCTCGGCAGGTATTTACATTATCTTATCCAAAAACTCATCACATTCTAATTATTGGGTCCATGATACATGTTGTGGTTTTCACATTTGTTCTGACTTGCGGGGGCTAAAAAGAAGTGAGGATATGGAGCATGGGAAGATGAATCTGATTATGGGCAATAGGATATTGTCACATGTTACCAAAATTGGTGTTTATTTTTTAGTGCTTAGTAGTGAGTTGTGTTTGGATTTAAACAATTGTTGTTATTCGTCCGAAATGACGAGAAACATTATTTCATTTCATGGTTTGTACAGACAAGGTTTTAGATACTCTTTTAATAATGAGAATGGCTCTATTTGTGCTTATAATAATGGTATTTTTTTATTTTGAAGCATTACCTTGTGATGGTGTGTATGAAACTGTGATGGTTGTAGACAATTTAGGAAATAGTGTATTGAAAATTGATTCGTCTAATGGTTTGGACAATACATGCTTGTGGCATTGTCGTCTTGGACATGTCAATAAGAAATGCATTGCCCAACTCCAAAAGGATGGAGTATTGGAATCATTTGAATTAAGTTCGGATGATACATGTGAGTCTTGTTTGCTTGGAAAGATGACTAAATCACCTTTCATTGGTTCTTGTGAAAGAGGTGAAGAATTGTTAGATCTCATTGAAGGGTTTTGAGCATTCTAACACTCCTAAGTGTACATGCAACCCTAAATACCTTGGATCTATGTTTTCTCTATTATACATGCAATTATGAACTTTCCAAGGTATTACCCTATCTAGCATACAATACTTGATACTTGGGTAATCAAATGGATAGAATACATACCTTTGTTTCATGTAGCTTGTCTCCATAAAGCTTGAGTGCCTAGTGCCCCAAGTGTGACACCTCAAATGGTTCACACAACACCAAATGCACATGGAATGACTTGAGAGAAATGGAACACTCCTTGAAATCGTCTAGCCCTCATATTCACACATTAGTGCACGATTTCTTGAGCCATGTGATTCTTTTATATGGTGGCTATTAGGGTTACACCATGTAACTCATAACTTTACCCATTCCTTATGCTCCATGGATTTTAACCTCCATGGAGTATCCATGGGTCACCCCATGGACTTAGTCCAACATAAGGAATCTTGGATCACAAGCCCACATATATAAGAATGAATGATTTACACAATCAACCCATATATTTAGTCTCCTTTTGATCACTTAATTAATTCCAAATTAATTCTTGATCAATACTAATTAAATAACCTTATTAATATATTAGAACTTATAATATATTAATCAACCTTAAGTGTTATTTCTCTCATTATAGTCTATCCAAATGCATGATGCCATGCAACCCAAATGGACCATGCCGGGTCGGGTCAAGTCTTACCAATTATAGTTATGGACTTAGACATTAATCCAACAGTCTCCCACTTGGATAAGTCTAAAACTATTATTGCGTATGACTTTAGGAACCAATCAACAATCGTAGCTCTCAAAAGCTTCTGTCGAACTCTGACCTTGTCGATGAACTCTGACCTTTGTCAATGACTTGTCCATTAGATAAGGGATCATATATTCCTCCATTCTAGATATCATATGGACTGAGACATGGATTATCAATCATTCTCTCTGTCCATTTGTTGTTTCCCGATTTCCGATTCATGATGACTGACTGATTGAACAAATCAAATCAGTCCTGGCTTGGCCAAGCACTCACATGTATCATCTTTAAATCATCGAGGGGCCCACATATATCGCTTTTATCCCGAAGGTAAAAGGAATGGATAAACTTCGACTCATATGGCTTGTTCTACTACTTGTTGAATCATACACAAAGGCACGTTTTATAACATCGAGTTACCAATGCGTTTTCGTGCAATCAATGCATAACCAACTCATAGTAACAACTCATATCTCTAGGTTTGAAGAATATAAGATATTATCGTCTCATGATCACTCGTGATAAAATCCATGAAGTGATTCAAATGAGCGTGGGTTGAATCCAATACTCAGAACTTATGAGCACTCATGAGTGTTGTAGCACCACTTTGTCCACCAACTTGGACCTCTACAAACCAACCCATGACAGTCTTGATTCATATCAACTTCCAACATATGACCGACTGTGGATGGTTTGAATAACTTAATCATTCAGGAAGAGCGACTTAGTTATTCTGGAAGTCAAAACATGCAAAGTGAAACACAAGAATAAATGATTCAAATATGGTATCAAACCCTATGAATATAAATAAACACTTTTATTTATCACCATACTGATTACTCATTATTCATTGTTTCGGTTTTATCAACTTTATACTTGAATTAAAAAAACTAGTTGTCCCATGCTCCAAGCATGTACACTATGTTTTTCTTAAACAATAGCTTTGCCATACACCAAGTATGCACTCTATGTTTGTCTATGATACTTACTTTGTGAAATAAACCAATTGAACATAATTTCAATGATTCTAATTTCACACTCCCAAATCCTTATCGAAAAATGTGAGAATTTCAAATTCATATCATTTATCGAAATCTGTTTAGATTTTAAACTTATATGCACTGACCCTCCTGTAATGAATATGTACAAAGTCACAAAGACTTGTCAACAGTCATTATAAGGTATTCCAATGGAGATCAACTCCATGGAAACTAAGTCTCATATTCAAAGTACATTGCTTTGGACATGCTTCTTCCATTAAGTTTTCTAATCTTACACAAATAACTTCCACCTATGGAGACAACTCCATATTCTCATTTTGACTATCACTTCTGAATAAGAGATGCCTCTTTTCAGAATATGTCAATATGGTCCTTCCAAAATTAGCACTATACTTCCAACTGTCCCTGAGCAACCAATCTTTGGTAAACCTCAGATTATCCTCGACAATTGCTTAATCATTTTAGTCATATCCAATTCTAGACCTTTTCACTTCTTAATGCCTCTGGGCATTTGGAAAAATTTAGAAATGACAAATAGTATAGCACATGCAATCGATCCTGTACCCAAAGCAAATGGTACACGATTCATGATGTCTCACATAAAGACATGATTCTAGACTAGTCTTTTGCTACAATATTTTTATTTGCCATGTTTTCAAAATTTGACTATGAAGAGGGATGCCGTAATCATAATCGAATTTTGAGAACGCAATATATAGAATTTCCTTAAGTTGAACCAATCCAACATGAAATTCATATATATATTCTTGACTAAAGATGATTAAGGTCTCAATCTAAGCCTTTAGAACTGAAATGAAGTATATCCTCTCCCTTAATTATAGCAAAACAACTTTTTCAATCCCTGCAGCCTCACGAATTGAAACTTTTGTTTTCTATAATTAACATTGCTAACTTGCAACACTAATAATAATTATCATGCTCCCACTAACATGATGATTATTAGCATAACACTTATGCTCCCACTAGCTTTAACATGTACTCAGAAATCAGCTGGACTTCTAGAAACCAATACTTTATTGACTTCCTTACCAAAGTTCAGATTTCTGATACGAGATGCTTTGATAAAACTTTATCAAAATCATACACCTTTCCTTAGATAGCATGCATGTGTGTCTAAACAATTTCAGAACTATGAAAAGGGATGCCGTAATCATAGTCTCAATTGTTTAGACCTTTTGCCATCTGCTTCAAATCTACTTGGTGGAAGTGTTTCTTCACCATCATTTTCATGAATCGGAGAGAAACCTTATGACCCTTAGATTTTATGGTGTATGTGTTCTTATCCATGTGAATCGTCAAAACCATAGTCACAAGACAAGGATAATGACAAATCCAAACTCATATGGACTGAACTTATGCAATCTTAACTTCTTGCCACCTAGCAGTACAGGGCCTTCCATTGCTTCCAAGTTGTTATGCAACCAATTGAGAACTTTCAGAACTCCTATGCAAAGCCAACTTTAACTGGAATGGGCACAGAATATGTCAACATGATAGGTTATAAACCTCAAGTCGTGTGCTAGTGAAGAACCTCAGGTTTTATTCTTGATTAGTTCTTGAAATTCTTTTTAGGATCTTTAAGACTCCCACTGTCCTCTTGACATATAAGACTATCTTGCCAAATATTCAAGAGATAGTGCGGATTCTTTATCAAGACAAACACTTCACACAATTGGCCTTAGTTGGTCTTTGTTTAATCCAAAACATCACAACTTACCAACTTCAAATGTACAAGACTAGGACACTTTTACTCTTACATTTGACAAGTGTTATAAACCTTTCTTTAAGATATGTCACTCAACTTATAGTCTTGGAGTATGACTCTAAGACTTGTTTTGAAACGAAGTATGACTCATCTTCTTGATTTGACCATTTCAACAATTCATGACTCCTCTTCTTAGTCATAAGAATGCACTAAGATGTCCTTAGAAGACCAATTGTGATGTGGTTCTTTAATCATTAAGATGATCACAAAACATGATACTAAAGTACTCTTCCATCTTTTCAGATTTGAGAAACTTTTATCTGTCTGCCTAATTTGATTCTTCCCATTCGTTCTGCCATACATTGAGACTTTTCCAATGTTTTAGAATTATACTTAAACTTGTAAGTATAACCATATTTACTAAAATTTAGTAAATCATGATGAATAGTCTTAACGAGCTTTGTGGTGGACTTGACCAGTGCACAAGAATGTGTACTCGATCCCTTTAGTCCTTAACTTGACTCACACATCCATGTGAACAAGTCTTAATTTTCCAATGCTTGAAAGTTCTCATTCATCATACTATTCAACTTGCATGATTCCAAGTTTCTATCCAACCGAAGCCTTGGGAATGAGAATCTTTCCTTATTTGGTAAATTATGACACTACCACAAACGAAAGAATCAAGTCCATTTTTTTTCAAATATTGCTATCAATGGAATCATCTAAACAACCATTTTCCACAAATGCCACTTGTAAGGATATTTAAAATAAATATAAAATTAAAAACTTTTATTTTATTTCAAAACTTTGCGGAAAAAACTTATCCTTATAGTGCAAATGCATACGGAAAAACTTGTTGTTATCTATTCCTAAGCAATATATCATAACTCCTAAGTAACAGCTTCAAAATTCTGATGCGATCGAAATCCACCTACGCGATCAGAATCAGCATATACTTCCTTTAAGCTTTCTCTCTATTCTTTGATTCTTAAAACATCAACATGTGACCCAGTCACATCATGTAATGAGGATCTTAGAATAGAAACTTAACAAAGTTAGATAATGGGCTCTACCTGAAGTAGAGTCAGACTTATTGACTTTAACATCCTTAGGTAAACTTGGCAGCTTTGCAATCAACGCCCCTTCCTTTGGCAAAATAAACATATGGACCCTTTGGTAATGGGACTATCTCAGACTTAGCATTTCTCTTTACCATTTGGTCAACAGGGTTGACTATGGCCAATCCCTTTCCATTGGGAAGAGAATGCTTTTTCTGGATTTCCAGTGTCACCATTGTCACTGTCCATAAAGTTTTTGGGAAGTTGATCTTCTAATCAAATTTGCTTTACTATCGTTCCAAATCATTGTTGATTCAACAGCACCAAGCAAATAGATATGATCATTAAGGTTCATGTCATAGTCTATTTCATAGTAGTCCCAAAGGAACTCACTATGTGACTTAGAAAGTGATTGAACATCCAACTTTCTCAAGACTTTGACACCCAACTCTCCCAGCTTGTCAATATGTGACTTCATCTCTAAGATGTGATCACACATAGACCTTGCTTGCCATTAGGGCTTGAGTGACCTTGAACTTGTGGGTTAGGGAGAATAATTGGAGGAGGTGGAGGAAGTAAAGTTCCAAGAGATTTGGGAAGATCATAGATGTCTGAACTAGACATCTTTTGGGAGATATTCACGATAGTTGATCTAAAGTCCTTAATATAACACCCAATATGAAATATTAAGGCTAGGATCCAACAACCTATTTATAACTGGAAGAGGGATGCCGTAATCCGAGTTATAAAATAGTTGAAGGTAGGTAAATGACGATTTACCAATTTCCACCATGAAAAACGAAATAATGTAATTAGGTTTTTAATTGGATTTGAAACTCCTAGATCTTTTGAGATTCATTGAACTTTTCAATGGCATGTTTCAATCTCGAGTGTGCCCTTCAGGTTTTGTGACTGGGATGCCGAGGATCACAAAACAAGGTGTGAAGTAACCATGCAAATATACTTGGTACCCTTAATATTTACCCCTCAATCGATGTGCCGGTTAACCACACGAGCTCCACCGATACTATGATAAATATTAAGTTACCCTTTGCCTACTTTGTTAAATCCAGGTTAGTGTGCCGGTTAACCACACACGCTCCACTAACGGTTTAAACAAAGTGCAAAGTGTAATTTCATGGATTAGCACCTTATTCACATTTTCCTAAGTAACTAAGATTGGGAATTTATAAGTGTTTAGTTACTTAGTATTTATCATTAATACTTTTAATGAAGGGAGAATTATAGTCCTTGTCCTACCCGTTCGGCTAACGACCCTCCACCAGTCAAGGAAGCGGTGGGTGAGAGTGGACACCCATTAAACTGCCATTTTATAGGCAGTAACCTTATACCCCCCTTATAGACCGGCTTCGTGAATGAGGCCTACTAACGGTAAGACTGACTTGCTCTTATACATATATTTATTATTAACTTATAATACTATAAAGTATAAGGGTTGAAGTTTAACTTTTAAAATTCTAAGGGCTAACTTGGAATTAAAGTATTCATGGGGAAAACTTTACAAATTCCAAAACTTGAGGACAAGTTTTGAAAATATTCAAAACTAATTAATTCCATAACTTATGTGTTTAAAGTAGTTTTAATTAAAAAAAAACTCTTCAAGTTCCATAACTTGAGGACAAGTTATGGAAGACTTTAAACTAATAAAAGAATGTAACTTTTCTTTATTTTTGTAACTTATGGAACTAATTAAGGTTACACATTTTATCATTTAATGAAGTGACTCTTGAACCTCCATAACTTGAGGACAAGTTATGGAGTCATAAAACCATTTAATGAGGACAAGACTCTTCATTTTTGTAACCATTGCCAACGTTTTATGAGTTTTATGAAACTTAAATGTGACTTTTCATATAACTTGAGGACAAGTTACAAAAACACATTTTAGAATCAACTCTTAGATTAAAATGGATTGAAAACACATAATCAATTAACTTTTCTATTAATCTAATAAACTCATATGAACAAAGATAATTCACATCAAATTTTTTTTCCAGCTAATTTTGCAAGTATAACAAGAAAACAAAACCTGGCTCTGATACCACTGAAGGGTTTTGAGCATTCTAACACTCCTAAGTGTACATGCAATCCTAAATACCTTGGATCTATGTTTTCTCTATTATACATGCAATTATGAACATTTTCCAAGGTATTACCCTATCTAGCATACAATACTTGATACTTGGGTAATCAAAAGGATAAAATACGTACCTTTGTTTCATGTAGCTTGTCTCCATAAAGCTTGAGTGCCTAGTGCCCCAAGTGTGACACCTCAAATGGTTCACACAACACCAAATGCACATGGAATGACTTGAGAGAAATGGAACACTCCTTGAAATCGTCTAGCCCTCATATTCACACATTAGTGCACGATTTCTTGAGCCATGTGATTCTTTTATATGGTGGCTATTAGGGTTACACCATGTAACTCATAACTTTACCCATTCCTTATGCTCCATGGATTTTAACCTCCATGGAGTATCCATGGGTCACCCCATGGACTTAGTCCAACATAATGAATCTTGGATCACAAGCCCACATATATAAGAATGAATGATTTACACAATCAACCCATATATTTAATTAGTCTCCTTTTGATCACTTAATTAATTCCAAATTAATTCTTGATCAACACTAATTAAATAACCTTATTAATATATTAGAACTTATAATATATTAACCAACCTTAAGTGTTATTTCTCTCATTATAGTCTATCCAAATGCATGATGCCATGCAACCCAAATGGACCATGCCGGGTCGGGTCAAGTCTTACCAATTATAGTTATGGACTTAGACATTAATCCAGCACTCATACACACAGATGTGTGTGGGCCCGTTAGATCCACCATAAGGGATGGAAATCGATTCTATGTGACTTTTACTGATGATTATAGTAGGTATGGATATATCTACTTCATCAAGCATAAGTCGGAAAACTTTGAAAAGTTTAAAGAGTTTAAGCAAGAAGTAGAGAATCAATTGGGCAAGAAGATAAACATGCTTAGATCTGATAGAGACGGTGAGTATCTTAGTATCGAGTTCCACGACTACCTCAAGGAATGTGGAATTTTTTCACAATTGACACCTCCTAGGACACCACAACTTAATGGTGTGGCTGATAGGCGTAATCCAACCTTGTTGGACATGGTTTGTTCCATGATGAGTCGAGCTTCACTTCCAATCTCATTCTGGGGGTATGCCTTAGAGATTGTCGCCCACATTCTTAATCTTGTCCCAACAAAGAAGGTTGCCAAAACACTTCACGAGATGTGGACAGGGAAGGTTCCCTCATTTGCACATATCAAGGTTTGGGTTTGTGAAGCTTTCGTTAGACGAAAGAATCACAAAAAGCTTGAACCTAGAAGTGAGAGATGTATTTTCATCGGCTACCCACAAAAGTCCTTTGGATACTTGTTCTACAGACGTAGTGAAAACGTGGTTTTCGTAGCACGAAGGGGAGTCTTTCGCGAGAGAGAGAGATCATATGCAAAGAGGACAGTGGGAGTACAATTGATCTTGAAGAAATTCAAGAGTCAAATGATGAAGGAACCTCTAACACTAGCACTCAACCTGAGGAAGAAATTCTAGTTGAACCTATTGACGAGTCATTACCTCTTAGACGTTCCAGTAGAGTTAGAATGGCTCCTGGGTTTTATGGTTTCCATATAACTATAGATGGTGATACGTTTATCAGTGATAGTACACTGGTAAATTTGGATGAGCCTTCTAACTATAATGAAGCTAGAGCGGGCCCTGAGTCTGCCAAGTGGAAAGAGGAAATAGACAACGAGATCAAGTCCATGTATGACACCCAAGTTTAGAATTTGGTTGAAAATGTACCAGGTCGTAAGACGGTTTGGTTCAAATGGATCTTCAAGAATAAGATTGGCATGGATGGAAAGGTACACGCTTTCAAGGCTAGACTGGTTGCGAAGGGCTTTACTCAAACCCCAGGGTTGACTATGATGAGACCTTCTCACCAGTGGCTACGATTAAATCTATTAGGGTTATGCTAGCCATAGTCGCGTTTGATGATTATGAAATTTGGCAGATGGATGTCAAAACCGCTTTCCTTAATGGAAAGTTGGCTGAGGATGTTTACATGAGTTAGTCAGAGGGTTTTGTGGATGCTAAGTACCCCAATAGAGTGTTTAAGCTTGAGAAATCAATCTATGGATTGAAACAAGCTTCTCCCAAATGAAATCTTTGCTTTGACGAAAAGGTTTAAGAGTTTGGATTTTCTAGAATTGAATATGAATCTTATGTATATGTTAAAGCTAGTGGGAGCATAGTCACCTTTCTGGTATTGTATGTTGATGACATACTACTCATAGGGAACGACATTCCAACCCTGCAGGAAGTTAAGTCTTGGCTTGGAAAGTGTTTTTCTATGAAGGATCTAGGAGAGGCTGCTTATATTCTGGGAATAAGGATTTTGAGAAATAGGAATAAAATACTAATTGAACTTAGCCAAAGTATATATCTGGATAAAGTGCTAAAGCGTTTTAGCATGGAAAATACCAAGAAATGAGAGTTATCTATCTAGAGTAATACCAAACTAAGTAAGACTTAGAGTCCGAGTACTGATGTAGAAATAGCAGAGATGAGTCGAGTTCCATATGTTTCCGCCATTAGATCGATCATGTATGCTATGCCATGTACTCGCCCTGACGTGGCCTTTGCTTTGAGCATGGTTAGTCGATATCAGGGAAATCCGGGTAAGGCTCATTGCATAGCTGTCAAAAACATTCTTAAGTATCTGCGAAGGACTAAGGATTGGGTCCTTATGCTTGGTGGCAGTGATGACTTAAGAGTTATTGGGTATAGTGACGCCAGTTTTCAGACAGACAGAGACAACTTTCGTTCTCAGTCTGGTTGGCTGTTTACCCTTAATGGAGGAGCTGTGACTTGGAAAAGTTCCAAGCATGAGACGGTGGCTGATTCTAACCGCGAATCAGAGTACATTGCGGCAAGCAAAGCATCAAAGGAGGCTATATGGTTATAGAACTTTATCGGAGACCTTAGAGTAGTATGAAGGAGCAGTTGCCTTGACCAAGGAACCAAGAGATCATGGTAGATCGAAACATATCGATAGAAAATACCACTTTATCAGACATAGAGTAGAAGAAGGCCACCTCGTCGTAAAGAGGGTATCATCTGAAGAGAATCCTGCAGATCCTCTCACAAAGGGTCTGAGTAGGGTTAAGCACGTTCAGCATGCAAAGGGCATTGGTGTGAAGGATGATATTAGTTTTAGTGATTAGATAGATATTTAGAAACTTGTAACAAATAAATGTAATTGACATTTTATGATTAAATAATGGAGATTTATTTATGAGTATCGTTTACTATCTTTTGTCAATTTGTATCATTGTGTTTCATGTTTGCATGTTTTACTTCCCGAATAATTAGATTATTCAAATATCCATAGTCAATCATACTTTGGAAGTAAGTAATGAATTAAGACTGTCATGAATCAGACTGTAGATTATCTAAGGAGTTAGACATAGCAATGGTATGCTACAGTGTTCATGAGTACTTCTGAAATGGAGATTTAAGTATTGGATTAACCCACGCTCAGTAAATTACTTCATGGAATTTATCACGAGTAATTTTGAGATGATAATATCGTATAATCTTTAAACGGAGATATATGAGTTGTTGTCTACGAGTTGGTTGTGCATTGATAATGCGTAAACGTATCAGTAACTTGATGTTATAAAACGTATTGTTGTGCATGATTTGATGAGTAAATAGTGAAAGCATATAAATAAAAGTTTATCTGTTCCTTTTTCCCTAACGGGAAAAGTGATGTCTTGGGCCCCTCGATGATTTGGTGTTGACTTATGTGTCAGTCACGGTCAGGACTGAATTGAAATGTTCAATTTAAGTTCTGTTTCATTACAAATCTGAAATCAGGAAACAAATAGTTGGAAAATAAGAATGATTCTATTCCATATCTTTTGTCCACATGATATCTTGTAGAACAGAGGATTATATGATCACTTATCTTAGGACACGTAACTGACTAGGTTAGAGTTCGACAGCGGATTTGAGAGCTACAATTTGCTAATTAATTTTGAAGTTATACTTGCAATTATGGTTATTAGACTTATCCAAGTGGGAGATTTTCGGATTAGATGTCTAAGCCCATAATTATAATTGGTATGTACTTGACTTGATGGTAGCATAGTCCTTTTGGGTTGCCTTCATACTAGCAACTAGATAGGATGGCTTTTGGAGAGAGAGAGGTTGAATTTATTATTTGATTAATAAATTGAAATAAATAATTTATAAATATATTATGGAGTTAATATATTAATTAGAAATCATAGTATTTAATTAATGTTTAATCAGAAGTTAATTTGGAATTAATTTTGAGATTAAAGGAATTAATTAAAAGTGCAGGGACTAAAAGTGCAATTTTTCAATAGTTGAGCAAAAGGGTCCAGAACCTTCCTAGGGAAGGAGGTGGATGAATATATATATATATATATATATATATATATATATATATATATATATATATATAATTGAGGAGGTGGATAAGTACCAAGTTTGAAATATTAATATTTTATTCAGATAAGGATTATCCATGGTATCCTTGGTGCACTATATAAATGGCTCTTCACCTATAGAATTTTGGCCATCATTCTAACCCTAAGAAGAGCTGAAATTTTGAAGCCTCTCACCTCTCTCATATCATCCTCTTGCTAAGTGTGTTTGTGAGCCATTAGAGGTGTTACACTTGTGACACTAAGTTCTCAAGCTTTAACAAATTCAAGGATTAGTTTATTATTACTATATAACATTCAAAGGTTAGTCTACTTTCTCTTAATGTTGATTTTGAAAATAGTAGATGCTTCCTAGGGTTTATTTTGTGTTTAATACTTGAATGTCCAATAGTGAAAACATAGATCCTAAAATTTAGGGTTGCATGCACACATAGGGATTGTTTGTTATGTTCAAATCCCATCACGCCCAACGTAGTGCACTCTTGGCCAGAATACGGGGTCTCGACCAGGTACGCCTAGCATACCCGACTAAAATCTTTTCTTTTCTCTTAAGGGCTTAATCTATTAAGACACTACATCCAAAACTCATATCTAGTTCCAAATAACATTCTAAGTTATAAAGTTTCCAGCTTTATGAATATCCAAGGCTAGAAAGGGTCGAACAACTAAACCCTAACTTAATACACAACCCAAAACCTCATATCTCATGCATGAAGAAGGGAAAGGGGCCAAGATCACATTTTTATGGTTCTAAGCACCTAAAAACGCTTGGAAGGTCCTTATGGTTAGAGTAATCCATACTCATGAACACCAAGATTATGGGAATAAAAGCATAAAAACCTAAGAACTAGAAGGATCCAAAGAAAACATCCATCAAGATCCGAACTTCATACCTCCAAATGATGCTTGAGGGCAAGATATTTCTGGATCCAAGATGCCTTGAGCTTCCAAGTTGATTCCACTTCTTTCTTCTTCCTTCAAGATCACCAAAAGCACACTTTCAAGCTCAAAATGCTCACACAATGGATTACGGTTAGCAAGGGACGATTTGGGAGATGGAGGCTGATGTGGGAAAAGGTCTTAAAGAGATAATGTCGTATAAATAGGGCGCAAACCCAAAAATTCAGGTTTGACCACAGCCACGTACGCCTTGCTTATGCTGAGTATGCTTATCGTACTTGGCAAACCATACGACATCACTTACATAGCCAAGGGACCAAATTTTCAATGTAATTTAATTCTACGTGCAAAAATGGAAAATACCAAGATCAAGATGTTACAATTGGAATATAGCCTCCCCCCCCCCCCACCCCATCAGGGTCTCCAGATGCTCCCGCAGATGATCCTCATGTTGCTCTTGGGTCTTAGAATAGACCAAGATATCATCAATAAACAAAATGACTGATCAATCCAGCATCGGTCTGCAAACTCTGTTCATGATATCTATGAACGTTGTTGGTGCATTGGTGAGCCCAAAAGGCATCACCACGAACCCGTGATGACCATATCGAGTCCTAAAACCGTCTTCTGGACATCCTCATCCCTAACCCTCATCTGATGATAGCCTGAACGCAAATTAATCAAGGAGAACCAAGATGCACCTTGTAACTGGTCGAACAAATCATCAATCCTCAGAAGCAGATAACAGTTTTCACCGTTAGTTTGTTCAGCTTTTGATAATCGATGCACGTCCTGTGGAATCCATCTTTCTTTTTCACAAACAGAATCGGCGCTCCCCAGGCCGAACTACTCAGTCTGATAAATTCCTTATCTAACAGCTATTGTAGTTGTGTTGACAACTCTTGCATCTCCGACGGTGCTAAATAATAAGCCCCTTGGCTAACAGAGCCCCACCTGGAACCAGATCAATACGAAACTCCACCTTTCTCTCCGGAGGCACTCTAGGAAAGTCCTCCGGGAACACATCTGAAAACTCTGGAACGACCGGAAGATCATCAATCGTCCTCTTTCTTTCCTCCCTGGTGTTCAATACACAAGCCACAAAAACAGAACAACCATGTTGTAGGTATCTCTTAGCTCTCGCAGCTAAACAGAAATTCGGTCCGCGCTGAGCACCCTCGCCATGAATAGCTAGTTCTCTCCCACTTGGGATTCGAACCCGAACTAACTGGTGCCTGTAATCAATCATCACCCCATTAGGTCTCAACCAATCCATCCCCACAATCACCTTTCTCTCGCTCAAAGGAATCGAAACCAAATCAATTGAATACCGCTCGTTAAATAGCTCCATAACACAACCTCAATGAACCCTTGATACCCGTAACGGACGCTCGTCTGCGATCTCTACCTCTAATGGATAATCAACGTACCCTAGAGCGTCACTGAATCTCTTGCTGAGCGCAAGAGATACAAATGATCGGGTGGCGCCCGAATCAAACAGAACTAAAGCTGGAACACCGTTCACTAGAAACGTCCGTATATAACATCAAATATATAATAAGCATAAACATCAAACCAATAAATTATACATACCCATAACCACATCTCATGCTGAGTAAGTCTCATCGGCTGACAACTAGAACGCTTGGCTTCTCACAACTGGCGTATCCGCCATGCCATGGTGACCGTCGGTGATCCTCAATGTAGTTAGAGCAGGTGCTACCACCGCTCCCCCCGCCAAACTCGGACAATGGGCCTTCTTGTGGCCCCTCTGATTTTAATGGAAGAAAATTAGATCGGACTCCTAGGTGGTGGGGCAATCCTTGCTAAAGTGACTGGCCTTGTCGCACTTGTAGCAGTCGGACCCACCCATCCTACAAACTTCATCGTGCGCCTTTCCTCACTTGCCACAGCGGCCCCGACCCTGCTGGTCTCTTGGTCGCAAATCAACAACCTTGGGCTTCTTACCGGAGCCCTCCGATACCTGCGCCTAAACTGGCTTCCTCTTCCTAACAGTCTCCAGATCAATCTCCGCTCACGAGCCTGAAATATCATGTCCTCCAATGTCTTACATCTATACATGCTCACAAACTCCAATATCTCATCCTTCAACATATCACAGTACCTTGACTTCTTCATCTTCTCGTCTACCATATATTGCGGAACCAACAAAGCCCTCTCTCAGAACATGCCAGTAATCTCTACCACTGACTCTGTGGTCTGGCGAAGGTCCTGGAACTCCCTCGCCAGCTGTTGGACATCGGTCATTGGTGCAAAGTCAGCTCTAAACCTTGTAACAAAATCATCCTAATTCTTCGCCTCAACAGCCTCGCTTCCCAAGGCATGGCCTACCTCCTCCCACCAGTCACGGGCTCTGTCTTTCATAAGACAAGATGCAAGATTGACCTTTGCCTCCTCGTGACAGAGGTTGTACCGAAAGGTGTTCTCGATGTCCGCTAACCATGTCTGCTAGCAATGGGGTCCTTCTTCCCAAAGAACTTAAGAGCCCCACATGCACGAAACTCTTGAAATGTCAAAGAGTGTTCACCCACCATAGCCACCATCTCAATAAGGAATACACCCAGACACTCATCCATCAACTCCATAATGCCCTCCTTGATCAAACCAAATATCACAGGAGTCTGCTCCAGAATGTTGCGGGTAATCTTAGACAAAATGAACTCTTACATCTGATCATCCAAGGGTCCGGCTCCAGAGCCCGAACCCGATCCCTCACCAGGACGTGAACCACCTCGAGTGACCACCATACTGAAAATAAATAATGCAAGCCATCATAAAACCCTGAAAGAATCTCACACCCAACGAGTTACTTAATATCCTTGTGACTTCCCTTGAATCGAGTACGGATCCTATGCTTTCTGTAGTACGAGCACAATACTACATTCCGCACTTTCCTCGAGGGTCCCCCTAATTTCCTTAAGTAACTCCCATACCCAACATTCTAAATTCCCACTAAAAACGCATCCGCTAAACTACATTTATTCCTAGATTCTCCTAGGATTCCCTTCACGCCACTCTCCGCCGTCAGCTGCAGAAGAAACTCCCGCTAACACCTTCTAACTATCTTACAAATATAAATTACATTCAACAGACACTAGATAATTCTTTGACTGCAAGGTCTCACGCTACAACGGTTGGACTCAAACCAGAGTTGCACAATAGAGTTAAACCTAACCTTCTAAAATTATCTAATTTCTGTAACATGTAACCTAGCATATTCGCTTGATAGTTAACTAGTATAAATAGTAGTTCCTAAAAGCACAAAGCAAGCAACATTTAAGCATCGATTTCTAGCTAGTGCACTTCCTAACAAGCTATCCTATCATATCATATGTATTCCATACTAGCATGCTGTTCTAGAGGCTCATACAGTAGGCATACAAAAACATCTCTCCTAACATACAATTTTGAGCAGATCCTTAGCCTAATCTAGCATGTTATTCAAATATTCACATAATAAATCAAATAAATATGTATGGGTATTTTGGGAATACTTACTTGAGCTCGGCCGATTTCATGCATCACATCCCATTTTATAAAAATCTTTTTCTTTTCACTTAATATTAAGTAAATCGTTTTCCTCAGTTTGAGTTCAGACACACCCAAGAGTGTGCCTGAATCCCTCAAACCAAGGCTCTGATACCAACTTGTAACATCCCAAAAATACTAAGTAAAAATTTTTGTTTAAAATCATCCCAACCATCAATCATATATTTCAAAAACCATCATGTATGTCATAGTATAAAAATAGTTATCAAAGTACAATCCAAAAATCATAAAATGCCAAACACAGGTGGATGCGATGCGATCATGTCGAGCCCTTCACTTTTGAACCGGAAGTACCTTAAAAACATTTAAACATAACCGTAAGCACAAAGCTTAGCAATTTCCCCAAAAATACCACATACCATACATACATATTATACTAAAGCATCTAACGGGTCTATTTCACACTTGAGTCCCTTTCGACTCTCGGAGTCCCTTCTGACTCATTGAGTCCCTTCCGAGTCCATCAATATTATTCAATCGGTACGGGTATATGTCACCCCCTAAAACTAAGCATACAATCATACTAGCAAGAGTCATAAAGAAAACGAGCACATACATGCATACCAGTAAGTGTCATGAAGACAACTATTCTCCTACAACATAATCCAAAGGGCCGACATTGCTGCCTTTGGCCCACAAGTATAGTGAGGATACTCACCTCATTCTAATGATAAACAAATTACTCTCAGTTGCTGCTACCACGGCTCCTCACACTGAACATATCAAAATCAACCCTATTTAATAATCAGGGTAATAATCTCTAATCAATGGTCCAAAATCATATTCTATCTTACTAAGGGTAAAATACCATTTTACCCTTCCCTACTTGACCCATCTAATCATGGCCCAAACCTAAAATAACCCAAGGCCCAAAAGTGGCCCAAATGGCCTTCTGGTGAGTACGCGATGCGTACCACCTCATTACGCCCTGTGTACTGGGCTTCAACAGAAAAGGAAATCGAGCTAAACTCGTTACGTCGTGCGTACCTAGAAGGTATGCCCAGCGTACTCCACTGATGACCAAAACTTATCATTAAGCTCTCAATGCTTAAAGTCCAAACATCCAATTCGCAGATCTAACTCTTGAGAAGGTCTTAACTAATAAAGTTGGTAACTTAAGCTTTTTCATGGATTAATAGGACCCAACACTAAACCCTACGTCCATATCTTTATAAAAAGACCAACAACTCATGCATGGGTGGACTACAACCCTCAAGATCTTATTTTTATGACTTTTTAAACTCAGAAATGGCTAGAAATGATGCTCAAAGGTTATGGAGTAATTTCTACTCACAAGATCCATTCCATAGACCAAAACATAACCCAAAACTAGACCTACACTAAAGAGTCATAAAGTTTGAAGCTTTATACCTCCAGAAGATGCTAGATGAAGAACCAAGTCTGGATCCATAAGCTCCAAGCTCCCAATACCACACCAATGGACTCCTTCTTCTTCAATATGCACTAAAACACACAAAGTTTCACTCCAAGAGCTCAAGAACCTCACAAGGTGGTTAGGGTTTTGAAATTGATGGGTTTTGAGCATAACAAACAATCCTATGTGTGCATGCAACCATAATTGTCCCGATCTATGTTTTCTCAAATTGAACATACAAGTATTTGAACATCAATTGGGAAACCCTAGGAATTCTATATAATTTTTGAAATTCATATTTAGGGTTAGAAAAACATACCTTTGATTGCTATGTAGTAATAACAATCTTAATCCAAGCTTGAAAACCTTTGGTAGCAAGCGCCACAAGTGTCGCGCCTCTAATGGCTCACAAACAAACCCTAGCAACCAAGGAAAAATATAGACAGAGAAGGAAGGAGCGAAGATTTTGTCCAAGGCGCTTAGAAAGAAGGCATGGATAAAATTCAACCCTAAGGAGGGTTTATATAGGTGTTAGGAAGGTATTGGATAAGGCAGGTATCTCCAAGATAACACTAATCCCTTAAATTCCTCCCTAAGGCATCCAAGGCACCCTTAGAGCCCAAGGAAACCGTAGAGACACTCTAGATTTTGTTCCCCCATATTTCGGGCGGTTCTAGAATTGCCCAATGCTCAACTATTGAGCATTGTCACCTTTAGTCCCTGTACTTTTAATTAATTCCTTTAATCCTAAAATTAATTCCAAATTAAGTTCTAATTAAATATTAATTAAATAATATGATTTCTAATTAATATATTATTTTCATAATACATTAATAAATCATTTATTTCAATTTATTAATCAAATAATAAATTCATCCTTCTCTCTCTAAAAGTTATCCTATTCAATTGACAGGTTTGAAGGCAACGTAGAAAAGGATTGTGCTACCATCAATTCAAGTTTATAACAATTATAGTTATGGGCTTAGACACCTAATCTAACAGAAATAACAGAAAAATGGATAGTGGAGGCTGGTTATGAAGGGGCCTTGAGGTTTTAAGGTGTTTAAATAAAGTTCAAACCCTAAAAACTAGGGTTTGAGACTTGCATAAGTACGCCTTGCGTACCTAGCACATACATGCAACGTACTTGAGGGAACCTGCGATTACATTAAATGACCTACGTCCGAAGTACCTATCACGTAAGCCCAGCGTAGGGACCAATTTTTCAAACAAATTTATAATATGATCATTTATGAAAAATGTCTGGAACACGAGCGATACACAGAGTGCGCGGAGCGCATTGATTTTCAGCCCTATAAATTGATCAAAATTCAACTCATTCTCCATCCATTTTCCTCTGATTCTCTCTGGAGCTTTTCTATCCCTTAGCCCCTTTTTACTCCCTAGTTTCGACTACTTTAGTGGGCCCCTGGGGTGTCAGATAACTGGAAATTAGAAGCTCTCGGGTCAGAGTTTTGCCCACATCATTCCCGGTTTTCATCAGAACACTCTATAAGTTGAGCTACACTTACTTTGATTTAAATAATTATAGTTATAGTCATTATTATGAACCTATAATTAAGATTTATCAGTGATTCCAAAGTTATTATACTGATTGATCTGCTTACGCGAGTGAGGTCTAGGCTAGATTTATTGAGGTGTTTTTAGTGGGAATTCCAAATAGTATACTTTGTATACCAACCAAACCCTACCTCTGATATGTACCTACCTGGTTATTCCTTACTTGATAGATCTGAATGTGCACATTGGGATTAGTAAGGAATCTATATTATCATTATATAGTTACTAGGATTATGAAACTAGACTAAGACTTAGTGCTTTATATGTTTACGTTTTTGAGAAGTGTTAAGGCGCAATGTTGCCCTAACCTCGAATGACCTACTTTTGTCAAGTGGGTGCATATTTACTTTCAACTTACATATAGATACAAGTATTCTAAATGCCTAAATGTTATGTGCAATGTTTTTGTTGTGTTTAATATATCTGTACAATATGATATGCTTGTTACTTGATCTAATCGTATATTATACTTAATAATATGATTGGGTAGCAAATGACTGTGTGAAATAATAAATGAGAGATTGTGATAGGGCTATGTGAGATAGTGGATGTGATAGGTTAGTAAGAGTTTTGCGAAATAATAAGTTGTGACTTTTCGTGCCTATCTAAAGTACTATTGTACTGTAGTGCCTACCCAAAGTACTAATATACTGTCGTGTTTATCCAAAAGTACAATTGTACGGTCGTGTTTATCCAAAAGTACTCTTGTACTGTCGTGATTATCCAAAGGTACTCCTGTACTGCCGTGTTTACCCAAAGTACTAACGTACTGTTGTGTTGTGTCCAAAATATTATCGTACTGCCATGCATAATAATTTTGTAACGCAATAAATTTTCAAATAAATTTTTCATTTTTAAGCCACATAAAAACTCGATATCACATTTTCTCAAAACCACAATGTATCAATCGTCAAAGGCACAAATCAACAAAACAACTGATAATATCCAAGAATTCTCAAACATAATCTCAAACAGGTGTATACAATCAAGTCGGCGCCTTCCCGTTATCCTGAGAAGTACCTGAAACACATATCACACAACACGGTAAGCACAAAGCTTAGTGAGTTCCCCAAATACCACATACACAAATAATAAGCCTCTCATGGCTATAGCTCAGCATGGACCCTCCGGTCATGCGTCTCGGTGAGGACCCTCCGGTCTCACGGCTCGGTGTGGACTCTCCGGTCATGTGTCTCAGTTAAGACCCTTCGGTCTCATGGATCGGGTTGGACCCTCCAGTCCTGTATCTCAGTAAAGACCCTCCGGTCTCCCAACTCAGTTTGGACCCTCCGGTCCTAACTTAGTAAAGCACAGAATATATAGCATATATCACAAAGATAAAATGCATAATATCACATAACTCAGTATAAGCACATAGGACACTCCGGTCAATAACTCAAATAAGACCCTCCGGTCACACAGCATTACCGTTCAGGTAAGTATAGTGAGAAGACTCACCTCGTAGGTAAGCAAGTAGATCTAGTACCCCACGAACAGTCTAGACTCCGCCTACATAATATAATTATCTCCAATAAGCAAATTGTAATAACCACTCCGAGATGTTAAGCTAACCCCTCCACTAAATCTCAAAAAGGGTGAAAAGACCATTTTACCCTTCCATGGTCTTCAAATCTATCACTTGACCAAACCCTAAAAGTCAACGGAAGTCAACACTCGAGTCAACAGTCCATGTTGACCCAACTAGTCGAGTACACCTATGCAACTCGTCGAGTTCCTCCTATTCTCAGAAAAATCGGGAAAACCCCAACTCAACTCGTTGAGTTGTCTCATCAACTCGCCGAGTTGTAGCGCGTCCAGACTATCGGGGAAAACACTAGCTGACTCCTCGAGTTGGCTCATGCACTCGTCGAGTCCCTCTAGACCAATTCTCATTCAGACGATTCTAAGCAGAAATAAGGTCCCAAACTCTAGATCTAGCCTCCAAAGGCTGAAATACCACGTAAAGTTGCAAGCATCTCGTCCATGCATGGCACCTAGGGCTCGAAATACCAAAACAAGCTCTCTATAGGGTTTAGTGCATAAAATCTTGCCACTAGCTTTATAAAGCTTGGACCTTTGGGCTCAATGGACTTTATATTGTCCAGATATGAAGTCCCAACTCCATGGCAAGCTCAAACAACTCCAGAACCCAAAGAAGGATGGAAAAAGGCCCTAAACTCCCTAGAAAAGGGATCTAACCAAACAATGAGCAAGCTGGTGACTTTTTACCTTCAAAAAAAAGCTAGGAACGAATAAACACCGGATCCAAAAGCTCCCTCTCGTCCCAAGCCTTTTGCTCCTCAACCTTCCTCCAAAAATGCACTAAAACACACAATATTAGCCACTCTTTCTTTCACACAAGGTTATAGATCAATTAGGGTTTCTCTCAGAGTGTTAAGATGATAAGGGAGGCGGAAATGAATGTTAAGGTCCTTTAAATAGGACACAAACCCTGAAAATTTGGGTTTTCTCACTCAGCTCCTAGTCGTCGAGTTGGGGTCCTCCAACTCGTCGAGTAGACTCTAAAGATCACGCGTCCATTAACTCCTCTACTCGGCGAGTTGGGGCATCCAACTCGTCGAGTTGCTCTGACATCATGAATGAAAATTAATGAAATATTATACCTAGGAGTCGGGATGTTACAAATCTCCCCCACTAGAATCAGATTTTGCCCTCAAAGTCTTCCTCCGGAAACAACTATGGGTACTGCTCCCGCATCTCGGACTCCCGCTCCCAAGTCCACTCGGATCCCCTCCGATGTTGCCACTGAACCTAAACCAAGGGCACATCTTTATTCCTCAAGACCTTCACCTTCCTGTCCAAGATCGTTATCGGCCTCTCAATGTAGTTTAGGCGTTCTTCAACCTGAATGTCCTCTAAAGGGACCATTTTCGTCTCATCGGCTACATACTTCCTCAGCTGGGATACATGGAAGGTGTTATGAATCTGGCTCAACTCTGCAGGAAGCTCCAACCGATAAGCTACCTTACCCACTCGAGCGATCACCCTAAAAGGACCAATGTATCTAGGACTCAGCTTGCCCCGCTTCCTGAATCGGACCACCCCTTTCCACGGGGATACCTTCAGGAGGACATAATCCCCGACCTGGAACTCTAGCTCTGAACGGCGTCGGTCGGCATAATTCTTCTGACAACTCTGGGTCATGAGTAACCTCTGTCTGACCTGTTCGGTCTGCTCTGGCATCTTGAGCACTATCTCAGTGCTCCCCATCACTCTCTGCCCTACCTCTCCCCAACATATGGGAGTCCGACACCTCCTCCCATATAACAGCTCAAAGGGAGGCATACCAATACTGGAATGATGGTTGTTGTTGTATGAAAACTCAGCCAAGGGCAAGTAAGTGTCCCAACTTCCACCGAAGTCCATAACACATGCGCGTAGCATGTCCTCAAGCGTCTGAATCGTCCGCTCACTCTGCCCATCGGTCTGTGGGTGGTAAGCGGTGCTGAAATGCAACCGGGTGCCCAACTCCTCATGAAATTTCTTCTAGAACCTGGAAGTAAAACGCACATCCCGATCTGACACTATTGATGTTGGCACCCCATGTCGTGCCACCACCTCTCGCACGTAGAGCTCGGCCAACTTCTCCGCAGAAGAGATCTCATTGATAGCTAGAAAGTGAGCACTCTTCGTCAACCGATCTACAATCACCCATATCGCATCGACGCCTCGCGCGGTCCTCGGTAATTTGGTGATAAAATCCATGGAAATTTGTTCCTACTTCCACTGGGGAATCTCTAAAGGCTGCAACGGGCCATGTAGACGCTAGTGCTCCACCTTGACCTGACGACAGGTCAAGCATCTCTCGACTACCCATGCCACATCCCTCTTCATGTAGGGCCACCAATAATCCCTTTTCAAGTCCAAATGCATCTTGGTGGCTCCCAGATGGATCGAGAATCTCAACCTATGGGCCTCCTCCACCAAAATACGTCAAGCTACACCCGTATACGGCACCCATATCCGCCCATTATAGGCATAAGCCCACGACTATCGGTCTCAAACTCATAAATCTTCCCAATCACCCGCTCTCGCTTACGGTTCTCTGGTCTCCTGGCCACCACCTGGGCCTCTCGGATGGTATCTAAGACTGGAGTCATCACCATCATCCTCATACACACGTCTTGGATCGGAGCACTCGCTGCTCTACGGCTCAGGACATCGGCTACCACATTAGCCTTGCCAGGATGATACAAAATCTCACCATCATAGTCTTTCACTACATCCAACCACCTCCTCTGTCTCATATTCAGGTTGGGCTGATCCATAAGGTACTTCAGGCTCTTATGGTCCGTGTATATGGTACATCGGACACCATAAAGATAGTGGTGCCAAATCTTGAGGGCGAACACCACCGCCCCCAACTCTAAATCATGGGTGGGATATCTCGTCTCGTGAGGCTTTAGCTGCCTCGATGAATATGCTATCACGTGTCCCCTCTGCATCAACACATCACCCATCCCCGATATAGATACATCACAGTAAACTAAGAAGTCCTCCACTCCCTCGGGAAGGGCTAACACTGGAGCTTTGCTCAATCTCTAGCGAAGGGTCTCGAATGAGGCCTGTTGCTCGGGCCCCTAAGCGAAAGTAACACCCTTCCTGGTCAATCTAGTAAGAGGAATGGAAATCTTGGAGAAATCCCTGATAAATCTCCGATAGTAGCCTGCAAGGCCAAGAAAACTCCTGATCTCGGATGGGGACCTCGGCACCTCCCATCGCATAACTACGTCAATCTTGGCTGGTTCGACCAAAATCCCATTCTGGTTAACGAGATGTCCTACGAACTGGACCTCTCGTAGCCAGAAATCACACTTGGAGAATTTGGCATAAAGCCTCTCCATCCTCAATACCCCAAGAATCTCCCGAAGATGCTCCTCGTGCTGCTCTCTGGACCTCGATTATACCAAAATATCGTCGATCAACACGATTACCGACCTGTCCAACATGGGCCTGCACACCCGGTTCATGAGATCCATGAACGCTGCCGGTGCGTTGGTGAGTCTGAAATGCATCACCATAAACTCGTAATGCCTATAACAAGTCCTAGAGACTGTTTTATAGATATCCTCCTCGTAAACTCTCATCTGATGATATCCAAATCTCAAATCAATCTTGGAAAACCAATACGCCCCCTGCAACTGATCGAATAAATCGTCGATCCTCGGTAGTGGATAACGGTTCTTGACCGTCAGCTTGTTCAACTCCCGGTAGTCGATACACATCCGGTGTGAACCATCCTTCTTCTTGACAAAAAGGATCGGCGCTCCCCACAGCGAGCTACTCGGTCTAATAAAACCCTTCCCCAGTAGCTCCTGAAGCTACAAGGATAACTCATGCATCTCGGGCGGTGCAAGGCGATAGGGTGCCTTGGCAATAGGCGCTACACCCAGAATCAAATCCATCCGGAACTCTACTTGCCTCTCGGGAGGAACACCCGGTAACTCCTTGAGGAAAACATTTGGGAACTCACACACAACCGGAACATCGGAGATAGAACTCGGCCTCTCAGTGGCAACTCTCGTATCCATCACATATGCTAAAAAGCCCATACATCCATGTTGTAAACTCTGCCTCGCCCTGGCGGCAGAACAGAAAGCTGATCCAGATCTGGTCCCCTCGCCATACACAGTAAGCACTCCCCCAGTAGGGTCTTGTATGGTCACCATCTGACGCTCACAGTTAATCACAGCTCCAAACCGGCTCAACTAGTCCATGCCTACTATGACACATACATCACTCATCGCTATTGGCACCAGATTTATCGGGAACTCAACACCAAAAATATCCAATACACATCCCCAGAATACATCAGTGGCAAAAACCGCATGCTCGTTGGCTATAGAAACCCTCAGTGGTCGACTCAACGCCTCGCGTCTGACACTAATGTGACGACTAAAGGATAAAGACACAAAAGATTGACTCGCACCCGAGTGAAATAACACCAAAGCAGACACAGAACTCATAAGAAAAGTACCTATATGCAGCACAATATAAGCATAAACAAATCTCAAAATAACATGAATAAAGGAGATACGTACCAGCAAAAACAACAGGCGCCGCGCGTACCTCCTCCGTCGTTAGCTGAAATGCTCTCCTACGAGCTCTCAGAGCCTCGGCCTTCCCCGGCCGACCATCAGTAACACGTAAAGCAGCAGGAGTAGAAGCCTGGGCTGATCCCTGAGTGAGCTGAGGACACTCGGCCTTCTTGTGACCAGTCTGGTTGAAATGAAAGCAAACCGAAAATCCCTTGGGGCAGTCCCTCGCCATGTGCCCCTGCTTGCCACATTTGTAGAAAGTCCATGCTCGGCAAGATCCCTCATGGATCTTACCCCACTTGCCACAAGTGTGGCCCTTCTGGCCTCCTGCTCTCGAATTAGTGGGCTTGGCCCGCTTTGTCGTCGGCTGCGACTGCACTGGTCTCCGATCTTGTCACATCCCCAAACCGGAACGGAGGAAACGATTGGGGGCGGAGGACGTCATGTGCAGTATCACAATAATATCATAATAGTAATCAAAGCAAACACAACCATTACATTGATAGAATATAATATTTACATTTGTTCAATACATAGTTTGTATGACATCCAAAACTGTATAACAAAAGTATAACAGACGCGACTCTAAAAGCTCCGTCTTCTCAAAAACCTACGGGTGTACCTGTCTACCGGTTCCCTGAAAATACAAGTGGTTTTGAAAGTGTATCAACATTTAAGTTGGTGAGTTCATAAGTATGTTTTTGCGATGGAAAACTTGTTATTGTTTCTTGAAATGTGTTAACATGCTTCTCCAGAAAATCCAATATTTTCTTTAGTGATGAAAAGTAGTCTTATTAATGAATAAAACCATATCATGTACGTTTTCCTTTTAACTGTATGTAGTACTAGTGTACTCAATACTAGGAAAGTAGTGTAACGTAGTAATGTTTGTTATGAAACCTTTGTATGAAAACCTGGATACCACCAGCTGTAATGTATAGTAGTTTTATTAAATAATATAAAACCTTTGAAGTAGTGTTACTCCCGTAAACAAATGTTTTAGGTAATACTATTGTGAGTTTCATATAACCATGCTTGATATGACCTAGTGACCTCTACGACGTTCTTCAGGCATCGGAATGTTATGACGTTTGTCACCACAGGCCTGTCGGCCTAACTGTAGCTAACAGTTTAGGTGTGGGGTTGTCAATCTCGTATAGATCTATACAAAAACTCACGCTCTCCCTATAGGAGACTCTAGTTATACTGTAAAGGATTTAGAACCGGTACCCTAATGGTTACCCCGAAGTAGTGCCTCACAACCCTGTATTTACTAGTTTATGTGTGGTGTTGTAGAGTTCTCTTGTACTTGAAAACTGTACGTATCCACTCATAGTAATATACTTTGTAATGTAGAATAATTTTACTTAAATAATTATTTAGTAGTGAATCCTTGTAATATTGAAATCTAGTAGTGTTCATAGACTATACTTATTATAGTTTATATACTTGTTCTTGTATAGTAATCTTGAAGTTGTAAAATAGTGTAGTGTTTCGCAAACTATACCTATTATAGTTTAAATGTATGTTCTTGTATCATGTGTTGTACTTGGGAAAACAATGCAATGATCCCCAAACTATACCTATTATAGTTTGTATGTATGTTCTGTAATGAATTGAGAACCTTTGTAATTTATCTGTATGCATAAAGCAGTAATAAAAGTTGGCAGTAATAAAAGTTGAATAAAGTTCCCTTTTGCTCGACATGTTACAAAAGGGCTAAATTATATATAAATATATTTTAATAGTTGCAGTGATAAATCATTTTGAAACAATTACAAAGGTTTAGAAACGTTTTGAAATCGTTTGAGTATTAACACAAAAGTCCTTGTGTTTTACTGTCATAACTAGCATTTTAGCTAGGAAATTCTATTCTCATGTAAACATTCATCTAGTGTAATGACTTGTACTCTAAATGAATATCATATTCTATGCTCATTCAAATACATCTCATATGTTCAAATAAGGGTTGGAAGCCCTAGAAATCCCGGTTCAAGTTCATTATGGACTAGGATTCTCTTATTGGGCCTAAGGGACCAATAAATCACCAATTCGACTATATTGGGCCCAAGAAACCCTAATTGGGTTCTAATTGGACCCACATTCATAAAACTTAACATTTTGGGCCATGTGGGCCTAAAATGGTTCATTTTATTCCTAATGGGCCAAATTGGGCCATAAATGATTTAATTAGCCCTAATGGGCCATAAACCCATTCCTTTCACCATATTGGGACGTGAACCCTCATAAGGGCCCAATGGGCCGAAACTATGTTATTGGGCTCCACAAATTCGAACAAGCTAAGAATGGGCCCAAAATCAATTCATCTCCATCCTTTTAAGCCCATTCTTGGTCCATTTATAAAGAAAGAGAGAGAGAGAGAGAGAGAGAGAGAGAGAGAGAGAGAGAGAAAACTTCATGGGATTAAGGGGTGACACCTCATCCTTAGCCATAGGATTTCCATCTAATTACATCCCATGTATCAACACATTTCACCTTAATCTCCTATGTATTACCCAACCATCAACTCACACTCCCTCTTTTTCTTCCCTATTCTCGGCCAAAGAACTCACACACACACATTCTCACATTCAAACTCTCTAAAAACTCTCTCAAGCAATCCCCTCATCTCCTCAAATTTTCGAGATTTTGGGTTGTGTTTCAAGAGTCTTCATCAAGTTTTTCAACCTCTTGGTAAGTTGTTATTATGCATAAACATCTACTTTCCATCTTAAAGTTAAGAACTCTTTCTTACATAGTTTCTTTCATGATCTAACCCCCTAGAACCCTTTAAGTTCGAAAATATCCTCAAGGAGTTGCTAGGGCCGAAAATCTTCTCACATCATCACCAAAAACCGAATCCAAACCTCAAGGTGAGTTCATACCCCCTTGATTTCGTTTTACTTTGTTTTGGGGAGAGAATACAAGTTGCTATGTGTTAGATCTATGTATTTGTGCATGTTTATGTGTGTTTTCTAAGTGTATGCTGTGATTGTGTAAAGAACTTCAAAGATCTAGACAATATGTGGGAACTACAACACTTTATACAACTTACTATAAGGATAAATGTGTTAAACATGTGAAGATTCACAAGTAACTAAACAAAATCTTGAAAAATGACCATTTTAGACAAATAATCAAAAAGATGATACCTTGGCATTTACGGTTTTACAAGGACTAAAAGAGTCACTTTTACACAAAAATGGGTTTTTATAATATTCATAGTTTCCAAGGGGCTAAAAGTGAAATTTTTCGCATAATGGGCCATAAAATGGGCCTTACGGTTTTCTTGGGCTTAAAGTGTAAAACTTTTGGTTTTTGTTGACTAAAATGTCATTCTATACAAATTTGAGTCAAAACTGTGAATTTACGGATATAGGGGCTGAAAATGTCACTTTCCTCGAAGTTGGGCCAAAAATGTTATTTTTATAAAATTTGGGCTGAAATTGTCATTTTTATCAAAAATGGGCTGAAAATGTAAATTCTCATAATAAAAGAGCCGAAAACATCATTTTTATAAAACTTGAGTCGAAAATGCCATTTTTATCAAAAATGGGCCAAAAATGTCAATTTCTACAAAAACGGGCCAAAAATAATATGTAATATATATTTGGGGTCGTAAACGAAATTTCTTGATATTGGGCCTAGCATATTCCTTACATGTCTAATTGGGCCTTGGTGGCCCATTTATAGGTTTGTTGGGCCTAATATGTTCATTACATGTCTATTTGGGCCTTTGTGGCCCAATTGCATGTTTAATGGGCCTAATATGTCTATTGCATGTAAAATTGGGCCTTTGTGACCCATTAATATGCTTATTGGGCCTAGTCTATACATCACATGCTTAGTGGGCCATAGCTGCTCCCTTACATGTTTGTTGGGCTTTATACATTCACATACCTACTTTCTGGGCTTTGCGAATCTTAACTATTTATATACGAAAACATTATGCATAGCGAATTTCAATACTCATGGAAAACAATAAATGATCTAGTGAGACTTGTTGGTTGACACCTTTAGAGTGTATGATCGTAGCCTGTAGTTATAACCAGAGTTTCCTGGAGGGAGAGCGAGAGTTTGTGTATAGATATATACGGGGTGACTCCCCACACCTGAGTTGTTCGCTACAGCTAGACTAGGCCAGTCTAGGGTGACAAACCTTACCGTCAATCAAATCGGCGCCTAAGAACGCCACGACAGGCGAACTCGTCAAAAATCAAGTATGGTTAAAACGGCTCACTTAGAGATCCTCTCCAACATAATTTTATAGAATACCTATAAAATCTTGTGGATACAAAAACATACATATACTGTCATTCGATCTTGGGGTTGAGACCACAACACTTTATAAACAGAAAATATCGGATTTTCTGGGGTAATAACCGTTAAACAATATATTTTATGTACTACAGAAAAATACGGCGTTTTTATCTGGATTACATTTTTATACATTCCAAATACGGAAAACACACATGCATTAATACTTGATTTTGATACATCACGTTCAAACCATTTTCAGAAAATATTGGATTTTCTGGTGTTTACAAACAATTCGAAACTTTTCATTCAAATATGCTTATGAACTCACCAACATTATATATGTTGACGTTTTCAAAATAACTTGTATTCTCAGGGAATCGTTAAGAAGAAAGGTCAACAGGAAATGGTGGAATTTGTTTTATTTTGTTATCCACATACATTAAATATTTTGAACATGTAATATTGTACTTGATGTAAACAATGTTGGTTGTATTTGATATGCATGATGATGATGTTATGTTTCATTTATATTCATTGTAATGATATTTCAAGATGAAGTCACGCTCAAGCCCCCCGGACGTTTCCACCGTCTGGTTCGGGGGTGTGACAGATTGGTATCAGAGCATTGTTTATAGTGAACTGGCATATCTAATCATACTTGATATGCAACTATAAATACAATGGGACTAAAACACTCTGAATAAAGTGCATACATTAAAACAATAACATTAAAAGTCTCTGGAGGAAATGGAACACTATGATTAAACCCGGGCAGTTATGTAGTCATATTGGGGGTAAATATAGCCTGATCAACTATATTTTTCAAAATATGACCAACATGTGTTTGGGGGTAATCATGGCGGGAAATTGACCTAGAAACTTACCTCGTATCCAAAACTTCTCAGGAATTCAAACACAAGTAATTAAAATATTATAGGAGTATTTTGGAAATACTATATGCATACATTTTCTTACAACGTCTTACACCCCTCGTGCAGACTCTATGGCCGGCTTTCATCATCCTGGAGATCCCTATTTCCCCAATCAGGGAAATGGTGGATGGTTAGAACCCGAAGAAGAACCCGAAGAAGAACCAGAAGAGGAGCCCATGAAAGGACCGGCAGAACCGGTAGCCGACTCGGACGAGGTGGAGGCAGAGGGCAGCGACACAGATGACTTGGACATGGGGTCCGAAGTCATCAATCCTTCGTACATAGCCAGGGTGCCCCCATACCGGATGGGCCCCAATGGACCTACGCCCCCATGGGCACACGACATCTGGATATGGAGCCGCCAGCAGGGGGTGCGGCCCCCATTTGGCATGAACCGGGACTACTACGATCTGAGTCATGGTGGACCCGCCGATCGAGCCTTGCTGGTGATAGTGAGGAGGACTCACGACATCGGCGAGCAGGTGCAGGCGACTTCTGGCCAAATGGTGGCCATGAGAGCCGCGATGGAGCGCACGGAGAGGATGACGCACGAGGTAGTCAGGGACTACCAGATGCGTCAGGCAACTTTGGAAGCCCGGCTTCGGGACGCTGAGTGCCACCTGGCTAGACTTCAGGGCGCATCCACCTCATCGTCAGCACCACCAGATCCACCCCGTCGCGACTAGCACTCGTTATGATCTTCTTTTTATGATTTACTCTATGTACTATCGACCATATGTTTAAGTGATTACACTACTCATAGGGTCGTCATGCTGCCGGATAATATGTTTCCCCATGTACTGTATGCCTTTCTTGGCAAATTTTCATGTATTAAAAACAATTATTATTAATAGAATAGCTCTATGTTTTTATCGTGATGTTGTTATTTGTTATGTGTTTTGTTTCCTTGTTTTATGTTAATACATGGAATCAATTAGATGCACAAATCGATTCGCCAAGTCTATGGAATTCTAAACTCGGAATACGATATGTACTCAATATCTTTCCGTTCTTTGACAGAAAGATGCCTCAAAGACCCAACCGTGGAAACAACACAACACCGACCCCACCAAAAATACACTCAGTTGCATTCCAAGCAGCAGTGTCCGCTGCGGTCACTGCAGCACTTGCGCAGATTCGCAATGGAAAAAACGGAGAGGGCAACGGAAAGGGAACCGGAAGCACAAATCAAGGAACAAACCACGGAACCAAACGAACCTGCACCTACAAGGACTTCACTAACGCCAAACCTCGAACCTTCAATGGAACAGGAGGCGTAATAGCCCTGAAGCGATGGATTGAGAAGGTGGAATCAGTTTTTGAAATCTGCAGGTGTCCGGATGGGTGCAAGGTCAAGTTTGCGGCCTGCACATTCATTGATCAAGCTCTCTCCTGGTGGAATGGTCACGTAGAGGGCATGACCCTCCCGGTAGCGAACGTGATACCATGGGAAGAGCTTAAGGAAATGTTGTTGGGTGAATACTGTCCAAGAGGCGAAATTCAGAAGATGGAACAAGAGTTGTGGAACCTCATGGTTCAAAATTCTGATATCGACGCATACATATCCAGGTTTAGCGAGCTATCTCTATTGTGTCCTGGAATGATTACCTCTGAAGAGAAGAAAATTGAGAGGTTTATCTGGGGATTGACCGCGCCTATCCAAGGGAATGTAATTACGGCAAAACCCTGAGACGTATGATAGTGCAAAGAGGCTGGCCAAGAAATTGTACGATCATGGCAACAAAAAGGGTGCCAAAACAGGAGAAGCGGAAGTTAAGAAAGAAGGTGAGAACAAGAAGGGGAAAAACAACAAGCGGAAGGGTAAACAAAATTCTGAATCATCAAAGAAACAACAAACTATGACTGTCCATGCTGCAACTCAAGCTACCACCACACCACATGCTCCAGCCTCATCCACACCAAATAATCCCAAGCAATACTCAGGTACCCTAACTAAGTGCAGCAAATGCAATTTTCACCATCAGGGAGAATGTAGAGAGATGCATTGCACAAGCTGCAACCGAAGGGGTCACACTGCAAGGTATTGCAGAACATATCCGCAACAAAACCAACAGTCAAACAACAACAACAATCGTAACAACACCAACAACAACAGAAATGCTAGGGCCAGTTACACCTGCTATGGGTGCGGAGAAACCGGCCATTTCCGGCGCAACTGCCCTAAAGCAAACAATCAAGGGGCAGGAGCAACAGGAAGAGTGTTGACAATGGGTCAAGGCGAAGCAGTGCAGGACCCAACAGTTGTTACTGGTACGTTCCTACTTAACGACTCGTACGCATGCATCTTATTTGATAGTGGGGCGGAGCGAAGTTTCGATAGTAATAAATTCAAACACTTACTAAATCAACAACCCCAGAAGCTCAACGAAGCCTTCACGATGGAAATGGCTAATGGGAAAACTGAAACAACCAAAGATATCTATGTAGGGTGCACATTAACACTAAACAATCACTCCTTTCAAATAGACTTGATGCCAGTAAATATTAGGAGTTTTGATGTGATAATCGGCATGGATTGGTTAAGCCCCCACCATGCTGATATTCTGTGTTGCGAGAAGGTCGTTCTCCTTCATCTCCCCAATCACGAAACCCTAATAATCTATGGCGATAAACCTGGCGCCAACCTTCGCCTTATCTCGTTTATTAAGGCACAAAAGTGCCTACACAAGAAGAACTGCGCATTCCTTGCTCATGTGGTGGATAAGACCAAAGAAGAAATGAACATTCAAGACATTCCAGTGGCATGTGACTTCCCGGATGTATTTCCAGAAGATCTTCCGGGAATACCCCCATAAAGACAGGTCGAATTTTGCATCGACCTGAACACAGAGCCACACCAATTGCCAAATCACCCTACAGGTTATCTCCCGCCGAAATGCAGGAGTTATCCAGTCAACTAAGCGAGCTTCTGAGCAAGGTATTCATCCGACCAAGCTTCTCACCCTGGGGAGCTCCGGTCTTGTTTGTCAAGAAAAAGGACGGATCCTTTAGAATGTGCATCGATTATAGGGAACTAAGTAAGCTCACCATCAAAAATCGGTACCCACTTCCACGAATCGACGATCTATTTGACCAGCTTCAAGGAGCTAGTTATTTCTCAAAGATAGATCTGAGATCCGGTTATCATCAACTCCGAGTTCGGGAAAAGGATATTCCCAAAACTGCTTTTCGAACACGATACGGTCATTACGAATTTGTCGTGATGCCCTTCGGTCTGACAAATGCCCCCGCTGCATTTATGGACTTCATGAATCGAGTCTGCCTCCCATTCCTGGATAAATTCGTGATCGTCTTCATAGAAGATATTCTCATTTATTCTCGAAGTGAAGAAGAGCATGTTCAACATCTCCGTCAAATCTTGGAAACCCTAAGAACTGAAAGACTTTACACGAAGCTTTCCAAATGCGAATTCTGGATCCGCAGTGTAAACTTTTAGGGTCATGTAGTCAGCAAGGAAGGGATTCACGTAGATCCTTCCAAGATAAAGGCCATTGAAGGCTGGGCTGTCCTGAGAACCCCAACAGAAATCCATCAATTCTTGGGTCTTGCAGGCTACTACCGGAGGTTTATCCAGAATTTCTCTAAGATAGCCAAACCCCTTAAAACGTTGACACAAAAGGGTGACTCTTTCAACTGGAGAGAACTGTTGGGTTTTGAGCATTATAACACTCCTAAGGTGTACATGCAACCCTAAATACCTTGGATCTATGTTTTCTCTATTATACATGCAAATATGGAGTTTCCAAGGTATTACCCTATACTAGCATACAAATATCATATACTACACAAGAATCTAGTTAGGATAACATACCTTATGGAGGAGCTTGAAGTCTTGATGTATCTAGCCTTAAGAGCTTAGCCCCAATAGTGTGGAAGCCTCAAGTGGAGTCACAACACATCATGGACAAAGAATGAACTTAAGAGAGAATCTCCATGCACCAAAAACTCCATGAACGATTTTTGGGCTAGAAGCATCTATTTATATGTGTGAGGAATCCAAGAGTCATGGGTATAACCCATAACCCAAATACATACCCATGGGTTTAATGATCCATGATTCATGTGGCCCAACTCTGTATGTATCCATACATAAACTTGGTCCAACATGGATCATAAGCCCAACACATATAAATATAACTAATTAACATAATTAGTCCCCATAGATTTAATTAGTCTCTTTTGATCACTAAATTAATTCCAAATTAATTCTTGATCAATACTAATTAAAACATATGATTTCATATTAATATGTTATAACTTATAATATATTAATAAATCATATATAACATCTTCTCTCAAAAGTCCATCCTAACAAATTGCCCTGATGATATGCAACCCAAATGGACCATGCTACTCTCGGGTCAAGTACATAACAATAATAGTTATGGGCTTAGACATCTAATCCAACAGTCTCCCACTTGGATAAGTCTAAAACTATTATTGCAAATACGACTTCATAACCTGACTAGTAATCGTAGCTCTTAAAGCCGATGTCGAACTCTAAACAAATCAAATGACGCATCCATTAGATAAGTGATCATATATTCCTCCATTATAGATATCATATGGACTGAGACATGGATTATAATCATTCTCTCTATCCATTTGTTGTTTCCCGATTTTCGATTTATGACAACTGGCTAATTGAACAAATCAAATCAGTCCAGGCTTGGCCAAGCACTTAGGGGTGTCATCACTAAATCATCGAGGGGCCCACAGATATCGCTTTTATCCTTATGAGGTAAAAGGAATGGATAAACTTCGACTCATATGCTTGTACTAACTACTTGTTGAATCATACACAAAGGCACGTTTTATGACATCAAGTTACTGATGCGTTTTCGTACAATCAATGTATAACCAACTCATAGTCAACAACTCATATCTCTAGGTTTGAAGAATATAAGATATTATCGTCTCATGATTCACTCGTGATAAAATCCATGAAGTGATTCAAATGAGCATGGGTTTAATCCAATACTCAGAACTTATGAGCACTCATGAATGTTGTAGCAACCATTGCTATGTCTAATGCACCTTAGACAAATCTTACAAGCCAGATTCATGACAGTCTTGATTCATATCTACTTCCAACATATGACCGACTGTGGATGGTTTGAATAACTTAGTTATTCGGGAAGTCAAAACATGCAAAGTGAAACACAAGAATAATACTAATCCTATATGGCCCCAACACTTTGAGAGTAAATAAAAACACCTTTTATCTAAGCACCATATTGATTACTCATTATTCAATGTTTCGATTTTATCAACTTAATACTTGAATAAAAACAATAGTCATGACATGCACCAAGCATGCACACTATGTTTACCTATGGTCCTTTCTTTTGTGAAATAGTTCAATTGAACACGACTCCAATCATGCTCATTTCATAATCCAAATCCTTTTTGTAAATGTAAGAATACCAAACTCTTGCCATTTACTGTAATCTGTTAGATTCTAAACTTATATGCAATGATTCTCTTGTAATGACTATGCACAAAAGTCACAAAGACTTGGCAACAAACATTACAAAGTATTCCAATGGAGATCAATTCCATGGAAACGAAGACTCATATTCAAAGTACATTCCTTTGAACATCCTTCTTTGCATTAAGTTTTCTAATATTACACAGATTCAGAGAATAACTTCCACCTATTGAAACAATTCCATATTACCATTTTGACTATCACTTCTGAACAAGAGTTACCTCTTTTCAAAATATGCCAATATGGTCATTTCCAAAGTTTACATTATACTTCCAATTTTCCACGAGCAACCAATCTTTGGTAAACCTCAGATTGTCCTCGACAATTGCTTAATCATTTTAGTCATATCTGGTTCTATTCCTTTTTCCCTCTTAATGCCCTAAGCATTTGGAAAATTTAGAATGGATGTAATCGATCCTATACCCGAAACATATGAGACACGATTCATGCTAAAAAAATTTATTTGCCATGTTCTCACAATTCGAACTATGAAGAGGGATGCCGTAATCATAATCAAATTTTGAGAATGCAACATATATAGAGTTTCCTTATGTTGAACCATTCCAACATAACATTTATATATATTTTTGACTAAAGTTGATTAAAATCTCAATCTAAGCTTGTAGAATTGGAATGAAGTATAAAATTCTCTCCCTTAATTATAGCAAAAAAAAAATTCAAAGCGAATTGAAACTTTTGTTTTCTATAATTAACATTGCTAACTTGCAAGACGTAACATAATAATCATGCTCCCACTAACATGATAATTTAACTAGCATAACACTTTATGCTCCCACTAGCTTTGACATGTACCCAGAAATCAGCTGGACTTCTAGAAATCAATACTTTATTGACTTTCATACCAAAGTTCAGTTTTCTGATACAAGATGTTTTGATAAGACTTTATCAAAATCATACACCTTTCCTTAGATAGCTCACATGTGTGTCTAAACAATTTTAGAACTATGAAAAGGGATGTCGTAATCATAGTCTCAATTTTTTAGACCTTTGTCATTTCTCACAAGTCTATGTTAGTGTGCCGGTTAACCACACGCGCTCCACTAATGACTTTGAGAATGCAAATATCATAATTGCTATGTACTGAAAATCTACTTAGTGAAAGAGTTTCCTCACCATCATTTTCATGAATCGGAGAGAAACCTAATGACACTTAGATTTTCTATGGCGTAAGTGTTCCTATCCATGCAAATTTGTCATAACCATAATTATAAGACAAGGTTAGTGACAAAACCAAACTCATATGGACTGAACTTGTTTAATCTTAATTTCTTGCCACCTGGCCGAACAGGGCCTACCATTGCTTCCAGGTTGTTATGCAAACAATTGAGAACTCATAGAACTCACAAGCATAGTCAACTTTGGAATAGACACAGAAATAAGAATATGTCAACACGATAGGTTACAAACCTCAAGTCGTGGGCTAGTGATTAACAATACTCTTGATCGGTCCTTGAAACTATCTCAAGATCTTTTAAGGCTCCCACTGACCTCTTGACATATAAGATTCTCTTGTCAAGAACCATTCTTTGACAAAACAAATATTCAAGTGTTATGTGGATTCTTATCAAGATAAACACTTCTTCCAATTGGTCTTAGTTGGTTTTTGTCTTATCCAAAACATCACAACTTACCAATCTCAAATGTACAAGAGTAAGGAACATGTTACTCTACATTTGATAAGTGTTATAAACCTTTCTTAAAATTATGTCACTCAAGTTATAATCTTAGAGTATGACTCTAAGATTTGATTTTGGAACGAAGTATGATTTATCTTTTGATTTAACCATTTCAACAATTCACGATTCCTCTCCTTAGCCAAAAAAATGAACTAAGGTGTCCTTAGAGGATCAATTGTGATATGGTTTCATAATCACTAAGGTAATCATAAAAAAAGATACTCAAGTACTTTCCCATCTCTTCAGATTGGAGAAACTTTTATCTTCCTGCCTTATTTGATTCTTCTTATCCGTTTTATCATACATTGAAACCTTTCCAATGTTTCAGAATTACTCTTAAACTTGTAAGCATAACCATATTACTAAACTTTAGTAAATCATGACGAATAGTCTTTGTGGTGGACCTGATCAGCGCACACCCAAGTGTACCTGATCCCTTTGTCCTTCACTTCACTCACATATACATGTGAACAAGGAATTAGTCTTAATTTCCCAAAGATGAAAATTTCTCATTCATCATACAATACAAGTTGCATGATTCCAAGTTTCTATCCAACTGAACCTTGGGTGATGAGAATCTTTCCTTATTTGGTAAATTATGACACTACCACAAATGAAAGAATCAAATCCATTTTCTAATATTGCTATCAATGAAATCATATAAACGACAATTTTTCACAAATGTCATTGTAAGGATACTTAAAATAAATAAAATCAAACCTTTTCTTTTATTTTAAAACTTGCGGAAAAAACTTATCCTTACAATGCAAATACATATGAAAACATGTTGTTATTTATTCCTAAGCAATATATCATAACTCTTAAGTAGCAGCTCAAAATTCTGATCATCGAACCATGCAATCGAAATCCATCTTCGTGATCAGAATCAGCATACCCCTTTATCCCTTTGATTCTTCCAAAACATCAAAATGTAATTACATTACATCATGTATTAAGAATCTCCGAAAGAGACTTCATAGAGTTAGATAATGGATTTTACCTGAAGTAGAGTCAAACTTTTTGACTTTACCATCCTTATGATCTTTCAGGTAAATTGGGCAGCTTCGCAACCAATGTCCCTTCTCTTGGCAATAGAAACATATGGACTCTTTGTAAATGGTACAGGAGACTATCTCAGACTTATCCTTTCTCTTTACCATTAGCTCAAATGACTTGACCATGGTCGATCCCTTTCCATTGGGAAAAGAAAGCTTTTCTGGACTTCTAATGTTACCATTGTCAATGTCCAGGGTAGTTGATCTTCCAATCAAATTTTGCTTTACCAGTGCCCCAAATCATTGTTGATTTAGCAGCATCAAGCAAATAGGTAAGATCATTAAGGGTCATGTCATGGTCTGTTACATAGTAGTCCTTAAAGAACCCACTATGTGACTTAGAAAGTGATTGAAGAACCCAGTCAACAGTCAACTTCCTTAAGACTTTGACACCCAACTATCCCGGCTTGCCAATATGTGACTTAATCTCCAAGATGTAAGCACATATAGACATTGCTTGCCAAATAGGGATTGAGTGACCTTGAACTTGTGGGTCAGGGAGAACTATTGGAGGATGTGGAGTATGATTTCCAGTCCCATTAATGCACAACGAAGGGATTAATCTTTCACCTTGATTGCCATTTAGGATATCATCTTCATTAGGAAAGCTCTATCCAAAAGGATGAGGAAGACCATAGTTGTCTGAACTTAGACATCTATGAGGGAGAAATTCAAGTTTCAGTTGATTTAAGTCCTTAACATAACACCCAATATGAAATATTAAGGCTAGGACCCAACAAACTATTTTACAACTTGGAAGAGGGATGTCGTAATCCAAGCTACAAAATATTTGAAGGTAGGTAAATGACGATTTACCAATTTCCACCATGAAAAACAAAATAAATTATTAAGTTTTAATTGGATTTTAACGTCCTAGATCGTTTGAGATTCATTGAACTTTCAATGGCATGTTTAAATCTCGATTGTGCCCTCTCAAGTTTGTGACTGGGATGCCTAGGATCACAAACAAGGTGTGAATAACCATGCAAATTGACTGGGTACCCTTAATTTTATCACCCAATCGATGTGCCGGTTAACCACACACGCTCCACCGATCTATGATAAAACTTAAGTCACCCTTTGCCACACATTGTCAGTCCCATGTTAGTGTGCCGGTTAACCACACACGCTCCACTAACGACTTAACAAGGTGCAAAGTGTAATTTCATGGGTTAGCACCAAATTCACATTTTCCTAAGTAACTAAGATTGGGAATTTATAAGTGTTTAGTTACTTAGTATTTATCATTATACTTTTAATGAAAGGAGAATTATAGTCCTTTCCTACCCGTTCGGCTAACGACCCTCCACCAGTCAAGGAAGCAGTGGGTGAGAGTGGACACCCATTAAACTGCCATTTTATAGGCAGTAACCTTTTACCCCACTTATAGAATGGCTTCGTGAATGAGGCCTACTAATGGTAAGATTGACTTTACTCTTATATATATATATATATATATATATATATATATATATATATATATATATATATATACAATCATTCAATTTTAATATTATAATAGTATAAGGGTTGAATTTTAAACTATTAAAATTCTTGGGTTTGATTTGGAATTAAAGTATACGTGGGGAGGTAACTTTGCAAATTCCAAAACTTGAGCGCAAGTTTTGAAACTTTTCAAAACTCTTAGATTTTCATAACTTATGAGTTTAATTAAGGTTTTAAAACACTTTAATGAAGAGACTCTTAAACATCCATAACTTGAGGACAAGTTATGGAGTTCATAAAACTATTTATGACAAAAAGACTCTTCATGTTTCTTAACCTATGGTTTTAATAACTTTTTAATGAGACTTTTCATATAACTTGAGGACAAGTTAAAAAAACATATATTATGAATAACTTTTAGATTAATTTGGATTGAAAACAACTATCACAAACATGTCTAGCAATATTCATAATCTTGATTAAACTCATATGAACAAGACAATTCAAATCAAGCAATTTTCATGTAATTAGCCTAATCATTAAACTAATACAAAACATGAAACTTTTGACAATTATCTTATTGAATTGGATTAGAATGATCATTACCACATCAAAAAACAGGTTTTATAAGTCCTAAACAGTTTAAGGTAATGATTCTAGACCAATTCCAGCCTTAAAACTCGAAGATATGCTATCTGGGGGTCAAACTAGTCGAGTGCATGAACCAACTCGACGAGTTGGATTGTTTTGAACACTTTTAAGGCATGGACTCGTCGAGTCACCTGATGGACTCGTCGAGTCTGTTGCCCAGACAGCAAAAAACTTCGATTTTTAAGCAGCTTTTGCAAGTATAACAAGAAAACAAGCCTTGTCTCTGATACCATTGTTGGGTTTTGAGCATTATAACACTCCTAAGGTGTACATGCAACCCTAAATACCTTGGATCTATGTTTTCTCTATTATACAAGCAAATATGGAGTTTCCAAGGTATTATCCTATACTAGCATACAAATATCATATACTACACAAGAATCTAGTTAGGATAACATACCTTATGGAGGAGCTTGAAGTCTTGATGTATCTAGCCTTAAGAGCTTAGCCCCAATAGTGTGGAAGCCTCAAGTGGAGTCACAACACATCATGGACAAAGAATGAACTTAAGAGAGAATCTCCATGCACCAAAAACTCCATGAACTCTAAGACTAGAGTAAGTCACGGTTTTTGGGCTAGAAGCATCTATTTATATGTGTGAGGAATCCAAGAGTCATGGGTATAACCCATAACCCAAATCCATACCCATGGGTTTAATGATCCATGGTTCATGTGGCCCAACTCTTTATGTATCCATACATAAACTTGGTCCAACATGGATCATAAGCCCAACACATATAAATATTACTAATTAACATAATTAGTCCCCATAGATTTAATTAGTCTATTTTGACCACTAAATTAATTCCAAATTAATTCTTGATCAATACTAATTAAAACATATGATTTCATATTAATATATTATAACTTATAATATATTAATAAATCATATATAACATCTTCTCTCAAAAGTCAATCCTAACAAATTGCCCTGATGATATGCAACCCAAATGGACCATGCTACTCTCGGGTCAAGTACATACCAATAATAGTTATGGGCTTAGACATCTAATCCAACAGTCTCCCACTTAGATAAGTCTAAAACTATTATTGCAAATAAGACTTCATAACCTGACTAGCAATCGTAGCTCTTAAAGCCGCTGTCGAACTCTGAACAAATCAAATGACGCGTCCATTATATAAGTGATCATATATTCCTCCATTCTAGATATTATATGGACTGAGACATGGATTATAATCATTCTCTCTGTCCATTTTTTGTTTCCCGATTTTCGATTTATGACAACTGACTAATTGAACAAATCAAATCAGTCCAGGCTTGGCCAAGCACTTAGGGGTGTCATCACTAAATCATCGAGGGGCCCATAGAAGTTGCCTTCCAAACCCTAAAGCGAGCCCTTTGTAGTGCACCAGTGCTATCCTTACCAGAGGGAACCGAAGATTTCATAGTCTACTGCGATGCTTCGAATCAAGGGTTAGGTTGTGTCCTCATGCAGCGCGGAAAGGTGATAGCTTATGCATCCAGGAAACGAAAGACGCACGAAGTAAATTACACCACTCTTGATCTCGAACTGGGAACGGTGGTCTTCGCCCTAAAGATTTGGAGGAACTACCTCTATGGTACAAAGTGCACCATTTTCATCGACCACAAAAGCCTCCAGCACATTCTGAATCAGAAGGAATTAAACATGAGGCAGCGAAGATGGGTTGAGCTGCTAAATGATTATGAGTGCGAGATCAAGTACCACCCGGGAAAAGCTAACGTGGTAGCCGACGCCCTGAGCAGAAAGGAATACTCAGGTCGCCGGGTGAAAACCTTAACAATAACAATCCAATCCCACCTAACCTCTCAACTCAAGGAAGCCCAAACAGATGCATTGAAGCAGGAGAACGTCGCAAATGAAATTGTGTGTGGGATGGACAAGAACTTTGAAGTTAGGGAGGATGGAGCTTACTATTTCATGAACAGAATCTGGGTCCCTAAACTTGGGGGATTCGGAGGAATGATCATGAACGAATCCCACAAGACGCGATATTCCATCCATCCGAGTTCTGATAAGATGTACCTGGACATAAGACAGAATTATTGGTGGCCAAATATGAAGGCAGAGATAGCCACTTACATGGGCAAGTGTCTCACTTGCCCCAAGGTGAAAGTGGAATACCAAAAGCCCTCGGGACTATTGCAACAGCCAGCGATACCCGAGTAGAAATGGGAAAGCATTGCTATGGACTTCGTGACCAAATTACCAAAGACAGCAGACAGATTGGATGCTATCTGGGTAATCGTCGATAGGTTAACAAAATCCGCTCATTTCCTGCCAATAAAAGAATCCTACAAGATGGAAAAGCTGACGCGAATCTACATCAAGGAGGTCGTAAGACTTCATGGATTACCGGTGTCTATTATCTCAGATCGAGATAGTAGGTTTACCTCAAGGTTTTGGCAGTCACTTCAGAAGGCAATGGGAACGCAATTGGACATGAGTACTACTTATCACCCTCAAACCGATGGCCAAAGTGAATGAACCATACAGACACTTGAGGATATGTTGCGAGCCTGTGTGATTGATTTCGGAAAGTCATGGGATGCCCACTTTCCCTTGGTTGAATTCTCATACAACAACAGTTATCACACGAGCATCAAGGTTGCTCCTTTCGAGGCTCTTTATGGTCGTAAATGTCGATCGCCTCTATGTTGGGCTGAGGTGGGTGACACCCAACTAGCGAAAGGACAATCACCAGACAACACTCTCACAGGGCTAGAGATCATTCGGGAAACGACCGAAAAGATAATCCAAATCAAAGCCCGACTTCAAGCGTCGCGAGATTAGCAGAAGAGTTATGCTGACAAACGACGGAAGCCTCTGGAATTCCAAGTTTGAGACCGGGTACTATTGAAATTCTCTCCCTGGAAAGGAATGATTCGCTTTGGGAAACAGGGAAAACTGAACCCGCGATACATCGGAATGTTCGAGATTCTCACCTGAATTGGTCCGGTAGCTTATAAGTTGCAGCTACCTTCGGAGCTCAGCAATATACACCCCGTGTTCCATGTCTCAAATTTGAAAAAAGTGCTTATCAGATGAAACTCTTGGCATTCCTTTCGAAGAGATCAAAATAAACGAGAATCTCCTGTTCGTCGAAGAACCAATCGAGATAATGGATAGGGAAGTCAAGCGTACGAAGCAGAGCCACATTCCGATTGTGAAGATTCGATGGAACGCTAAGCGTGGACCGGAATTCACATGGGAACGCGAAGATCAGATGAAGTAGAAGTACCCTCATCTATTCTCTCGCTCATGAGTCCATCTATCAAAAGAATTTCGGGAAGAAATTCCCTCTACCGGGGGGATGATGTCACAACTAGCATTTTAGCTAGGAAATTCTATTCTCATGTAAACATTCATCTAGTGTAATGACTTGTACTCTAAATGAATATCATATTCTATGCTCATTCAAATACATCTCATATGTTCAAATAAGGGTTGGAAGCCCTAGAAATCCCGGTTCAAGTTCATTATGGACAAGGATTCTCTTATTGGGCCTAAGGGACCAATAAATTACCAATTCGACTATATTGGGCCCAAGAAACCCTAATTGGGTTCTAATTGGACCCACATTCATAAAACTTAACATTTTGGGCCATGTGGGCCTAAAATGGTTCATTTTATTCCAAATGGGCCAAATTGGGCCATAAATGATTTAATTAGCCCTAATGGGCCATAAACTCATTCCATTCACCATATTGGGACGTGAACCCTCATAAGGGCCCAATGGGTCGAAACTATGTTATTGGGCTCCACAAATTCGAACAAGCCAAGAAGGGGCCCAAAACCAATTCATCTCCATCCTTTTAAGCCCATTCTCGTCCCATTTATAAAAAAAAGAGAGAGAGAAAACTTCATGGGATTAAGGGGTGACACCTCATTTTTACCCATAGGATTTCCATTTAATTACATCCCATGTATCAACACATTTTACCTTAATCTCCTATGTATTACCCAACCATCAACTCACACTCCCTCTTTTTCTTCCCTATTCCCGGCCAAAGAACTCACACACACACATTCTCACATTCAAACTCTCCAAAAACTCTCTCAAGCAATCCCCTCATCTCCTTAAATTTTCGAGATTTTGGGTTGTGTTTCAAGAGTCTTCATCAAGTTTTTCAACCTCTTGGTAAGTTGTTATTATGCATAAACATCTACTTTCCATCTTAAAGCTAAGAACTCTTTCTTACATAGTTTATTTCATGATCTAATCCCCTAAAACCCTTTAAGTTCGAAAATATCCTCAAGGAGTTTCTAGGGCCGAAAATCTTCTCACATCATCACCAAAAACCGAATCCAAACCTCAAGATGAGTTCATACCCCCTTGATTTCGGTTTTACTTTGTTTTTTGGGGAGAATACAAGTTGCTATGTGTTAGATCTATGTATTTGTGCATGTTTATGTGTGTTTTCTAAGTGTATGTTATGATTGTGTAAAGAACTTCATAGATCTAGACAATATGTGGGAACTACAACACTTTATACAACTTACTATAAGGATAAATGTGTTAAATATGTGAAGATTCACAAGAAACAAACAAAATCTTGAAAAAGGACCATTTTTGACAAATAATCAAAAATATGAGACCTTCTTGGCATTTACGGTTTTACAAGGACTAAAAGAGTCACTTTTTACACAAAAATGGGTTTTTATAATATTCATAGTTTCCAAGGGGCTAAAAGTGAAATTTTTCGCATAATGGGCCATAAAATGGGCCTTACGGTTTTCTTGGGCTTAAAGTGTAAAACTTTTGGTTTTTGTTGACTAAAATGTCATTCTATACAAATTTTAGTCAAAACTGTGAATTTACGGATATAGGGGCTGAAAATGTCACTTTCCTCGAAGTTGGGCCAAAAATGTTATTTTTATAAAATTTGGGCTGAAGTTGTCATTTTTATCAAAAATGGGCTGAAAATGTAAATTCTCATAATAAAAGAGCCGAAAACATCATTTTTATAAAACTTGAGTCGAAAATGCCATTTTTATCAAAAATGGGCCAAAAATGTCAATTTCTACAAAAACGGGCCAAAAATAATATGTAATATATATTTGGGGTCGTAACGAAATTTCTTGATATTGGGCCTAGCATATTCATTACATGTCTAATTGGGCCTTGGTGGCCCATTTATAGGTTTGTTGGGCCTAATATGTTCATTACATGTCTATTTGGGCCTTTGTGGCCCAATTGCATGTTTAATGGGCCTAATATGTCTATTGCATGTAAAATTGGGCCTTTGTGACCCATTAATATGATTATTGGGCCCAGTCTATGTTGGATTAGATGTCTAAGCCCATAACTATTATTGGTATGTACTTGACCCGAGAGTAGCATGGTCCATTTGGGTTGCATATCATCAGGACAATTTGTTAGGATGGACTTTTGAGAGAAGGTTATTTATGGTTTATTAATATATTATAAGTTATAATATATTAATATGAAATCATATGTTTTAATTAGTATCGATCAAGAATTAATTTGGAATTAATTTAGTGATCAAAAGAGACTAATTAAATCTATGGGGACTAATTATGATAATTAGTTATATTTATATGTGTTGGGCTTATGATCCATGTTGGACCAAGTTTATGTATGGATACATAAAGTGTTGGGCCACATGAACCATGGATCATAAAACCCATTGGTATGGATTATGGGTTATACCCATGACCCTTGGAATCCTACATATAAATAGGTTACTCCATAGCCAAAATCACCACTTCTTTTTTTAGAGAAATATGGAGGTGTTTTGGTGCATGGAATTCTCTCTCAAGAGCCACCTTTGTCCTAGGTGTGTTGTGATTCCATTTGAGGCATTTCATACTATTGGTGCTAAGCTCTTAAGGCCAAATACATCAAGACTTCAAGCCACATAAAAGGTATGTTTCCCTAACTAGTATATTATGTGGGTTATGTCAAATGCATGCTAGTTATAGGTTTAATGCCTTGGAAACCATTTGCATGTATAATAGAGAAAACATAGATCCAAGGTATTTAGGATGCATGTACACCATAGGAGTGTTAGAATGCTCAAAACCCATCAGTGGTATCAGAGCCATGGGTTGTTTTCTATTATATTTGATGCAAATGTATTTTTTTTTTCAAGTTGAAGGAAAAAAAAACATGAAGTTTGTCAAATTTTATGATAATTACTTGATTTTATGAAAAACTAATTATTTATAAAATTTGAGTCACTTTACTACAAGAGTTGAATTAGGACAATTGATTAAAAGATAGAATGATATGATTATTTTATTTGTTTTAAAAGTTTGATCTAAATGGTTTTAAGGAGTTACAAATTTTGTCATAAAATTTTGGAACTCAAAAGTTTTTTTTAAAGTTATGATCTTAAGAGTTTTGAAACTTCCATAAGTTATGGATGTGAAATGACTCATTTATTAACTCTTTAGGTTATGAATTCCAAGAGTCTTCAAAGGATAATTGTCAAAGTTTCAAGATTTGTATTAGTTTATATGATTATCTAATTTCTTGAAAATTGTTGATGTGAATTATCTTTACTTATGAGTTTAATCTAGATCATAGAAAAATTATTTTATTATTGTGTTAATTGGAATATTTGATCTTAATGGTTTTTATGAACTCCATAACTTGTCCTCAAGTTATGGAAAGTGAAGAGTTTTTCTTTTTAAAGTGTCATTAAGTCTCATAGGTTATGAAAATAGAAGAGTCACTATTTTTAATGTCATCATTAATTGATTTAATGTCTTCCATAACTTGTCCTCAAGTTATGGAACTTGAATTTTTTTTTCATTAAACTCATAAGTTATGAAAAATCCAAGAGTTTTGAAAGGTTTCAAAACTTGTCCTCAAGTTTTGGAATTTGTAAAGTTATCCCCCATGTATACTTTAATTCCAAACTAGACCTTAGAATTTTAAAAGTTTAAAATTCAACCCTTATACTATTATTATAATTTTAATTATATAGATATGTATAAGATAAAGTCGTCTTACCATTAGTAGGCCTCATTCACGAAGCCGGTCTATAAGGGGGGTATAAGGTTATTGCCTATAAAATGGCAGTTTAATGGGTGTCCACTCTCACTCACCGCTTCCTTGACCGGTGGAGGGTCGTTAGCCGAACAGGTAGGACAAGGACTATAATTCTCCCTTCATTATAAGTATAATGATAAATACTAAGTAACTAAACACCTATAAATTCCCAATCTTAGTTACTTAGAAAAATATGAATAAGGTGCTAATCCATGAAATTACACTTTGCACTTTGTTTAAGCTGTTAGTGGAGCGTGTGTGGTTAACCGGCATACTAACCTGGAGTTAACAAGGTAGGCAAAGGGTAACTTAATGTTTATCATAGTATCGTTGGAGCGTGTGTGGTTAACCGGCACATCGATTGAGGGGTAAATATTAAGGGTACCAAGTATATTTGCATGGTTACTTCACACCTTGTTTTGTGATCCTCGGCATCCCAGTCACAAAACCTGAAGGGCACACTCGAGATTGAAACATGTCATTAAAAAGTTCAATGAATCTCAAAAGAATCTAGGAGTTTCAAAACCAATTAAAACCTAATAATACATTTCGTTTATCTTGGTGGAAATTGGTGAATCGTCATTCACCTACCTTCAAATATTTTATAGCTTGGATTATGGCATCCCTCTTCCAAGTTATAAAATAGTTTGTTGGGTCCTAGCCTTAATATATCATATTGGGTGTTATATTAAGGACTTAAATCAACTTTACGTGAATTTCTCCCATTGTTGATGTCTGGTTTAGACAACAATGATCTTCCCAAACCAAGCTTTCCTAATGAATATGACTTCCCGAGTTTGGCTCATGGAAGTCATACTTCTCTTCCTCCACCTCCTCCAATTATTCTCCCTAACCCACAAGTTCAAGGTCACTCAAGCCCTAATGGCAAGCAAGATCTATGTGTGATCACATCTTAGAGATGAAGTCACATATTGACAAGCCGGGAGAGTTGGGTATCAAAGTCTTGAGAAAGTTGGATGTTCAATCACTTTCTAAGTCACATAGTGAGTTCCTTTGGGACTACTATGAAACAGACTATGACATGAACCTTAATGATCATATCTATTTGCTTAGTGCTGCTGAATCAGCAATGATTTGGAACGATGGTAAAGCAAATTTGATTAGAAGATCAACTTCCAAAAAAATTTATGGACAGTAACAATGGTGACACTGGAAATCCAGAAAAAGCATTCTCTTCCCAATAGAAAGGGATTGGCCATAGTCAACCCGGTTGACCAAATGGTAAAGAGAAAGGCTAAGTCTGAGATAGTCCCATTACCAAAGGGTCCATATGTTTATTTTGCCAAGGGAAGGGGCGTTGATTGCAAAGCTGCCAAATTTACCTAAGGATGTTAAAGTCAATAAGTTTGACTCTACATCAGGTAGAGCCCATTATCTAACTCTGTTAAGTTCTATTCTGAGATCCTCATTACATGATGTGACTGGGTCACATGTTGATGTTTTAAGAATCAAAGAATAGAGAGAAATCTTAAAGGAAGTATATGCTGATTCTGATCGCGAAGGTGGATTTTGATCGCATCAGAATTTTGAGCAGTTGCTTAAGATGTTATGAAATATTGCTAAGGAATAGATAACAACAATTTTCCATGTGGATTGTCAGGATAAGTTTTTCCGCAAAGTTTTAAAATAAAAGAAAATTGTTTAATTTTATTTATTTGAAGTATCCTTACAATGGCATTTGTGGAAAATTGTTGCTTATATGATTCCACTAACAACAATATTGGAAAATGGATTTGATTCTTTCATTTGTGGTAGTGTCTAAATTTACCAAATCAGGAAAGTTCCTCATCACCCAAGTTTCAATTGGACCGAAACTTGGAATCATGCAAGTTGAATAGTATGATGAATGAGAACTTTCAAGCATTGGAAAATCAAGACTAATTACTTGCTCACATGGATGTGTGAGTCAAGTGAAGGACTAAAGGGATCGAGTACACATTCTTGTGCACTGGTCATGTCCACCACAAAGCTCGTTAAGACTATTTGATTTACTAAAGTTTAGTAAATATGGTTATACTTACAAGTTTAAGTATAATTCTGAAACATTGGAAAAGTCTCAATGTATGGCAGAACGAATGGGAAGAATCAAATTAGGCAGAAAGATAAAAGTTTCTCAAATCTGAAAAGATGGGAGAGTACGTTAGTATCATGTTTGTGATCATCTTAATGATTTAGAAATCATATCACAATTAGTCCTCTAAAGGTCATCTTAGTGCATTCTTATAACTAAGAAGAGGAGTCATGAATTGTTGAAATGGTTAGATCAAGAAGATGAGTCATACTTCATTCCAAAACAATTCGTAGAGTCATACTCCAAGATTGTAACTTGAGTGACATATCTTAAAGAAAGGTTTAAAACACTTGTCAAATGTAAGAGTAAAAGTGTCCTACTCTTGTACATTTGAAATTGGTAAGTTGTGATGTTTTGGATAAAACAAAGACCAACTAAGGCCAATTGTGTGAAGTGTTTGTCTTGATAAAGAATCCGCACTATCTCTTGAATATTTGGCAAGATAGTCTTATATGTCAAGAGGATAGTGGGAGTCTTAAAGATCCTAAAAAGAATTTCAAGAACTAATCAAGAATAAAACCTGAGGTTCTTCACTAGCACACGACTTGAGGTTTATAACCTATCATGTTGACATATTCTGTGCCCATTCCAGTTAAAGTTGGCTTTGCATAGGAGTTCTGAAAGTTTTCAATTGGTTGCATAACAACTTGGAAGCAATGGCAGGCCCTGTACTGCCAGGTGGCAAGAAGTTAAGATTGCATAAGTTCAGTCCATATGAGTTTGGATTTCTCACTATCCTTGTCTTGTGACTATGGTTTTGACGATTCACATGGATAAGAACACATACACCATAAAATCTAAGGGTCATAAGGTTTCTCTCCGATTCATGAAAATGATGGTGAGGAAACACTTCCACCAAGTAGATTTGAAGCAGATGGAAAAAGGTCTAAACAATTGAGACTATGATTACGGCATCCCTTTTCATAGTTTTGAAATTGTTTAGACACACATGCATGCTATCTAAGGAAAGGTGTATGATTTTGATAAAGTTTTATCAAAGCATCTCGTATCAGAAATCTGAACTTTGGTAAGAAAGTCAATAAAGTATTAATTTCTAGAAGTCCAGCTGATTTCTGAGTACATGTCAAAGCTAGTGGGAGCATAAGTGTTATGCTAATAATCATCATGTTAGTGGGAGCATGATAATTATTGTTAGTGTTGCAAGTTAGCAATGTTAATTATAGAAAACAAAAGTTTCAATTCGTGAGGCTGCAGGGATTGAAAAAGTTGTTTTGCTATAATTAAGGGAGAGGATATACTTCATTTCAGTTCTAAAGGCTTAGATTGAGACCTTAATCATCTTTAGTCAAGAATATATATATGAATTTCATGTTGGATTGGTTCAACTTAAGGAAATTCTATATATTGCGTTCTCAAAATTCGATTATGATTACGGCATCCCTCTTCATAGTCAAATTTTGAAAACATGGCAAATAAAAATATTGTAGCAAAAGACTGGTCTAGAATCATGTCTTTATGTGAGACATCATGAATCGTGTACCATTTGCTTTGGGTACAGGATCGATTGCATGTGCTATAATATTTGTCATTTCTAAATTTTTCCAAATGCCCAGAGGCATTAAGAAGGGAAAAGGTCTAGAATTGGATATGACTAAAATGATTAAGCAATTGTCGAGGACAATCTGAGGTTTACCAAAGATTAGTTGCTCAGGGACAGTTGGAAGTATAGTGCTAATTTTGGAAGGACCATATTGACATATTCTGAAAAGAGGCATCTCTTATTCAGAAGTGATAGTCAAAATGAGAATATGGAGTTGTCTCCATAGGTGGAAGTTATCTGTGTAAGATTGGAAAACTTAATGCAAGAAGCATGTCCAAAGCAATGTACTTTGAATATGAGACTTAGTTTCCATGGAGTTGATCTCCATTGGAATACCTTATAATGACTGTTGACAAGTCTTTGTGACTTTATACATATTCATTACAGGAGGGTCAGTGCATATAAGTTTAAAATCTAAACAGATTTCGATAAATGATAGGAATTTGAAATTCTCACATTTTTCGATAAGGATTTGGGAGTGTGAAATTAGAATCATTGAAATTATGTTCAATTGGTTTATTTCACAAAGTAAGGATCATAGACAAACATAGAGTGCATACTTGGTGTATGGCAAAGATATTGTTTAAGAAAAACATAGTGTACATGCTTGGAGCATGGGACAACTAGTGTTTTTAATTCAAGTATAAAGTTGATAAAACCGAAACAATGAATAATGAGTAATCAGTATGGTGATAAATAAAAGTGTTTATTTATATTCATAGGGTTTGATACCATCTTTGATTCATTTATTCTTGTGTTTCACTTTGCATGTTTTGACTTCCAGAATAACTAAGTCGCTCTTCCTGAATGATTAAGTTATTCAAACCATCCACAGTCGGTCATATGTTGGAAGTAGATATGAATCAAGACTGTCATGGGTTGGTTTGTAGAGGTCCAAGTTAGTGGACAAAGTGGTGCTACAACACTCATGAGTGCTCATAAGTTCTGAGTATTGGATTCAACCCGCGCTCATTTGAATCACTTCATGGATTTTATCACGAGTGATCATGAGACGATAATATCTTATATTCTTCAAACCTAGAGATATGAGTTGTTACTATGAGTTAGTTATACATTGATTTCACGAAAACGCATTTGGTAACTCGATGTTATAAAACGTGCCTTTGTGTATGATTCAACAAGTAGTAGAACAAGCCATATGAGTCGAAGTTTATCCATTCCTTTTACCTTCGGGATAAAAGCGATATCTGTTGGCCCCTCGATGATTTAGCGATGACACATGTGAGTGCTTGGCCAAGCCAGGACTTATTTAATTTGTTCAATTAGTCAGTCATCATAAATCGAAAATCGGGAAACAACAAATGGATAGAGAGAATGATTATAATCCATGTCTCAGTCCATATGATATCTAGAATGGATGAATATATGATCCCTTATCTAATGGACGCGTCATTGATTTGTTGAGAGTTCGACAGCGGCTTTAAGAGCTACGATTGCTAGTCGGGTTATGAAGTCGTACTTGCAATAATAGTTTTAGACTTATCCAAGTGGGAGACTGTTGGATTAGATGTCTAAGCCCATAACTATTATTGGTATGTACTTGACCCGAGAGTAGCATGGTCCATTTGGGTTGCATATCATCAGGACAATTTGTTAGGATGGACTTTTGAGAGAAGGTTATTTATGGTTTATTAATATATTATAAGTTATAATATATTAATATGAAATCATATGTTTTAATTAGTATCGATCAAGAATTAATTTGGAATTAATTTAGTGATCAAAAGAGACTAATTAAATCTATGGGGACTAATTATGATAATTAGTTATATTTATATGTGTTGGGCTTATGATCCATGTTGGACCAAGTTTATGTATGGATACATAAAGAGTTGGGCCACATGAACCATGGATCATAAAACCCATGGGTATGGATTATGGGTTATACCCATGACCCTTGGAATCCTACATATAAATAGGTTACTCCATAGCCAAAATCACCACTTCTTTTTTTAGAGAAATATGGAGGTGTTTTGGTGCATGGAATTCTCTCTCAAGAGCCACCTTTGTCCTAGGTGTGTTGTGATTCCATTTGAGGCATTTCATACTATTGGTGCTAAGCTCTTCAGGCCAAATACATCAAGACTTCAAGCCACATAAAAGGTATGTTTCCCTAACTAATATATTATATGGTTTATGTCAAATGCATGCTAGTTATTGGTTTAATGCCTTGGAAACCATTTGCATGTATAATAGAGAAAACATAGATCCAAGGTATTTAGGATGCATGTACACCATAAGAGTGTTAGAATGCTCAAAACCCATCAGTCTATACATCACATGCTTACTGGGCCATAGATGCTCCCTTACATGTTTGTTGGGCTTTATACATTCACATACCTACTTTCTGGGCTTTGCGAATCTTAACTATTTATATACGAAAACATTATGCATAGCAAATTTCAATACTTGTGGAAAACAATAAATGATCTAGTGAGACTTGTCGGTTGACACCTTTAGAGTGTATGATCGTAGCCTGTAGTTATAACCAGAGTCTCCTGGAGGGAGAGCGAGAGTTTGTGTATAGATCTATACGGGGTGACTCCCCACACCTGAGCTGTTCGCTACAGCTAGACTAGGCCAGTCTAGGGTGACAAACCTTACCGTCAATCAAACTGGCGCCTAAGAACGCCACGACAGGCGAACTCGTCAAAAATCAAGTATGGTTAAAACGGCTCACTTAAAGATCCTCTCCAACATAATTTTATAGAATACCTATAAAATCTTGTAGATACAAAAACATACATATACTGTCATTCGGTCTTGGGGTTGAGACCACGACACTTTATAAACAGAAAATATCGGATTTTCTGGGGTAATAACCGTTAAACAATATCTTTTACGTACTACAGAAAAATACAGGATTTTTATCTGGATTACATTTTTATACATTCCAAATACGGGAAACAGACATGCATTAATACTTGATTTTGATACATCACGTTCAAACCATTTTCAGAAAATATCGGATTTTCTGGTGTTTACAAACAATTCGAAACTTTTCATTCAAATATGCTTATGAACTCACCAACATTATATATGTTGACGTTTTCAAAATAACTTGTATTCTCAGGGAATCGTTAAGAAGAAATGTCAGCTGGAAATGGTGGAATTTGTTATATTTTGTTATCCAGATACATTAAATATTTTGAACATGTAATATTGTACTTGATGTAAACAATGTTGGTTGTATTTGATATGCATGATGATGATGATGTTATGTTTCATTTATATTCATTGTAATGATATTTCAAGATGAAGTCACGCGCAAGCCCCAGACGTTTCCGCCGTCTGGTTCGGGGGTGTGACATTTACTTGTATCCCCCCCCCCCTAAAAACATAGAAAAATAGTGAAAAAATAGGGGTATGAACTCACCTCTAGTGCGTGTTTGTGTTAGGATAGCATAGCAATAGTGAAATGGTGGTGACGATCCTCGGCTAGAGTATGTGAAAATAACGGTACCCTAATAATATTTAAACACATAATCATATCTAAATTAGCGAGATAATTATTTAAAGTGTTAGACAACACTAGATTATGCAAGAAATACTTACAAAATCACTTGGAAATTATTTGGATGAGTTCTTGGTGTTCTTGGGTAAAATATGAGGTTTTGAAGATTGTTCTTGTGTTCTTGAGGAAACACTTGAAGATATGAAGGACTTATGAAGATTTGAAGATGGGTTTGATGAATTCTGTTGAAGATTTGAAGATTCTGGGTGAAAACTCTTGAAGATTTGAAGGTTCTCAGATGTTACTTGAGAGCAAAATGGGTGTGTATTCGGTGAGAAAAGTGGGAAATGAATTGTGTGTCCTGTTATAAATATATATATATAAGAGAGGTGTTCGGTCTTAATGGGCTTCTAAAGATGTTTTTTTGGTCATACTTAGTGGGCCTTCATAGGGAATTCGGTTCTAGTTAAAAGGGGGAAAAGGGAATTCGGTTTTGAGGCTACCAGAGAAAGGAATTCGGTTTCTTAGTCAAAGAGAAAAGGGAATATGGCCAAGCTTTAATCCAAGGAAGAGAATTCGGTTTGGTTTAAGGGATTAGATTCCCTTGACCAAAATCACTTATACCCTTTTTATTTTCATGATTTACACTAAGTATTAGGTTCTAGAGTGAAGAATTGCAACCCTTATTTAAACTAGTGTATGCTTTGATTGAACTAGTGTGAATTTCATTGACTTTTTTGGACTCGAAACAACGGGTTGTTACAGATCTCTCCCCTGCTGCTCTCCTTCCTCTCTGGTCTGAATCTCCAGCTCAATCTCTCTCCTCCTGGCATTGGTCTGCAGATCAGCCAATGTCCGGTATGACGAGTTCGCCACGAACTCCCGTATATCTCTCCTCAAGATGCTCAAATACCGGCTCACACGTGCCTGCTCAGTAGACACGTGCTCAGGGAAAAACAGTGCCCTCTCATGAAACATCCTCGTAATCTCTGTCACTGACTCTGTCTTCTGCTTGAGAGACAGAAACTCCTATGCCAAATGTTCCATCTCCACCTGAGTAACATACTCATCTCGGAATAACTTGGTGAACCTCTCCCAAGTCATTGCAGCATGATCTGCAGGGGTAAAATCAGTCATCACAAACTTCCACCAGTCCATCGCTCCCAAGCGAAGATGGTTCAGCACGAACCGGACTCTCAGATGCTCTGGACATGAACATGTATAGAAACACCCCTCAATGTCGGAGATCCATCTCATGGCAGCGATCGGATCCTGCGTCCCTTCAAACTCTGGTGGCTTCGTGTTGCTGAACTCACAGAACAACAACGAGTCACCTCCCTATGGCCTCGAAGCGGCTAGGGCTGCGGTGGCTGCGGCAACAGCAGCCTCTGTGACAGCAGCGTATCGCTCATTAAACGTCTCAATCAGTGTGGTCTTGATAGACCCGAACATCTCTGGTATGGCCTCTCTGATAGTTGCGGCCACCTCCTCGTGAATGATCTTGCGGATCTCCTCGTCACTGGTACCACTGCCCCCGGGGTTGTTACGGGTAATCACCATAGTGCCCCTGAAACACAAACACGAAAATCATCAGAGACTAGCTCAAGTACTCATGCCATTCCCACCCCTACATGCTCCTTAGTATCCTAAGGTTCTTACTTGGGCCGCATACAGATCTGGTGCTTTCAGTAGTACGGGCCCTATACTGCCTTCCACACCAACATGTAGTCGTCCCAAGTCCTCCTCCTAGGATCCTAATTCACAAGTACTATATCCCTCATGGATATCAAGCTACTCTCTCGGTAGATCCCTCAATGCTCATCTATGTATCTCTCCTAGATTACTTCAACTCTCTCTAAAAGATTCGTGCTATGTTTCCCCTACTCAGTACACACACAGATCAAATAGTAGATAAGATCAATCAATAGCATACCCTAGGCTAAGGCATCATGAATCAGGCAACTCTAGCTCTAAATTCTGAAATACCTAGCCTATCCTCTAGCATGCAGCTCTAATATCTCATAAATATCTCATAATACAAACAAATAATGGTGTTTTGGGAAATCACCGTTCGGGTTCTGGCTGATTGTACACACTGCTCCGTCTCGTTATCTCTTAAAAGCTCTTACTCATAATCTCGAACCACATAAAAACTCGATATCATATTTTTAAACCACATAAAAACTCGATATCACATTTTCTCAAAACCACAATGTATCAATCGTCAAAAGCACAAATCAACAAAACAACTGATAATATCCCAGAATTCTCAAACAAAATCTCGAACAGGTGTGTACAATCAAGCCGATGCCTTCCCGCAATCCTGAGAAGTACCTGAAACACATATCACACAACACGGTAAGCACGAAGCTTAGTGAGTTCCCCAAAATCCCACATACACAAATAATAAGCCTCTCATGGCTATAGCTCGGCATGGACCCTCCGGTCATGCGTCTCGGTGAGGACCCTCCGGTCTCACAGCTCAGTGTGGACCCTCCGGTCATGTGTCTCAGTGAAGACCCTCCAGTCTCACGGCTCGGGTTGGACCCTCCAGTCCTGTATCTCAGTGAAGACCCTCCGGTCTCCCAACTCAGTTTGGACCCTCCGGTCCTAACTCAGTAAAGCAAAGAATATAGCATATATCATAAAGAAAAAATGCATAATATCACATAACTCAGTATAATCACATAGGACCTCCTGTCAATAACTCAAATAAGACCCTCCGGTCACACAGTATTACCGCTCAGGTAAGTATAGTGAGAAGACTCGCCTCGTAAGTAACCAAGTAGATCTAGTACCCCACGAACAGTCTAAACTCCGCCTACATAATATAACTATCTCCAATAAGCAAATTGCAATAACCATTCTGATATGTTAAGCTAACTCCTCCACTAAATCTCAAAAATGATGAAAAGACCATTTTACCCTTCCATGGTCTTCAAATCTATCACTTGACCAAACCCTAAAAGTCAACGGAAGTAAACACTCGAGTCAACAGTCCATGTTGACCCAACTCGTCGAGTGCATCTATGCGACTCGTCGAATTCCTCCTGTTCTCAGAAAAATCGGGAAAACCTCAACTCAGCTCGCCGAGTTGTAGCGCCTCCAGACTATCGGGGAAAACCCTAGCTGACTCGTCGAGTTGGCTCATGCACTCGTCGAGTCCCTCTAGACCAATTCTCATTTAGACGATTCTAAGCAAAAATAAGGTCCCAAACTCTAGATCTTGCCTCCCAAGGCTGAAATACCACGTAAAGTTGCAAGCTTTACGTCCATGCATGGCACCTAGGGCTCGAAATGCCAAAACAAGCTCTATATAGGGTTTAGTGCATAAAAGCTTGCCACTATCTTGATAAAGCTTGGACCTTTGGGCTCAAGGGACCTCATATTGTCCAGATCTGAAGTCTCAACTCCATGGCGAGCTCAAACAACTCCAGAACTCAAAGAAGGATGGAAAAAGGCCCTAAACTCCCTAGAAAAGGGATCTAACCAAACAATGAGCAAGGTTGTGACTTTTTACCTTCAAACAGGAGCTAGGAACGAATGAACAACGGATCCAAAAGCTCCCTCTCGCCCCAAGCCTTTTGCTCCTCAACCTTCCTCCAAAAATGCACTAAAACACACAATATTTCTCTCACACAAGGTTATAGCTCAATTAGGGTTTCTCTCAGAGTGTTAAGATGATAAGGGAGGCGGAAATGAAGGCTTAAGGTCCTTTAAATAGGACACAAACCCTGAAAATTAGGGTTTTCTCACTCAGCTCCTACTCGTCGAGTTGGGGTCCTCCAACTCGTCGAGTAGACTCTAAAGATCACGCGGCCATTAACTCCTCTACTCGGCGAGTTGGGGCATCCAACTCGTCGAGTTGCTCGGACATCATGAATGCAAATTAATGAAATATTATACCTGGGAGTCGGGATGTTACAAATTTTAGGGTAATATAGATGACTGTTGTCAAAGATCCTTTAGAAATGATCTCTCAAGATCATCATCCTAGGATTAGGAAGTTTTAATAACAGGAATGGGGTAGCTAGGTTATTTAAATGTTGAAGATTATATAATTAAAGATTATAATATTGTGGGTTGAAAACCGTATGTGCTCACCAGGTTTCCCAACCTAACCCACTCAGTTTCTTTGTATCACATGTAACTGTTGGGTCAAAAATATGGTTTATACTTTACTTTTCTAGGCGTTAATAGTATTTGGTCATGTAATATGTTTTTGCAGTTGTGTTTACGGCCATGATGGGTGTTTACGGGTGTGAACTGGTTCACGGCCGTGAACCCATTCACGGCACATGTGATATATATATAAGTGTTAGTGGTGAGGTCATAAGGGGTGAGGAGAGTTCACGGCTAAGAGAGAGAAAAGAGAGAGAGAGAGAGAGAGAGAGAGAGAGAGAGAGAGACACACAGAGAGAGAGAGAGAGAGAGAGAGAAAGGAGCTTAAGTGTGTGTTATTGTGTGTGAATCTCATGTAAAGGAGCATCATTCTATTCATCAATACATTGGGATTCATATTATTATTCTTCTCCCTCTTCTTTATTTATTTTGCACCATCAATTGGATCTGATTGATACACAAGCAGATTTGGGACTTACAAGTGGTATCAGAGCTTGGATTGAATCAATCAATTTGGCAGATCTGGAGCATTTTTGATCTTATTTTTGAAGGATTTTTGCGTTTTTGGATAGTTCTTGGCAAAATAGTGGGGGTCTGTTCTTTGTGTTTTTGATAAAAACGAGTTTTTGATTGAGTTTTGGAGCAAAAAGAGGTGAAAAACGCTGTTTTTCACGTCATCTGAAGCAGTGTTCACGGCCCGGAAGAAGGGTTCACGGCCCCGAGTCGGAAGAAGCTTTCACGGCCCGAAGAAGCTTTCACGGCCCAACTTGTTTGCGGTTCTCGGAGTTCACGGTCCTTGGGTTCACGGTCGGCCTCGTGTTCACGGTCTTCGCCTCGCACGATCATGGTCCTCGCGTTCACGGTCCACCTCGTTCTCGGCTCCAGCACGTGTTCGGTCGGTCCTCGCACGCGTCATCTTCGCAGCCACATCGTACACTTAAAAAAAATTGGGGTCACCAGGTTTCGAACCTGGGTCCCCTGATTCATCAACCAGGCGCCTTTCCAACTGATCTAGCTTGCTAGACGGTATAAGCCTTCCAGATTTAATTCAAAAGGCGTCCCTATTTCAACCTATTTCGCAATTTTAACACTTTCAGCCCAAAAATCAATTTCTTTTATTTTTAAATTTAATTTTCAACCCAAAAAATTTTAGTTTTTAATTTTTGACTTTTATTTTTGACTTTGGATCTTAAAAATTGACTTTGACTTTTAAAGTTTGACCTTTGACTTTAAAACTTTGACTTTCTCGTTTAACTTTCAAATTTTCAAATTTAGCTTTTCGGTTTGACTTTTAAGTTTGACTTTTTAAATTTGACTTTTAAGGTTGACTTTTGAGTTTTTAGTAAAAGGGCATTTTTTTTATAAAAATGAGTTCCTCAAACATCCCGGTCACTGAAGTTTCATGTTCTCAATCTTGTGAAACTACTATTAAATTTCTTCGTGAACAAATTGAGTTACTAAAAAGGGAAAATGAGGACCTTAAATATGAAGGATATACCCTTAGAAAAGGCCAAATACCTCTAAAAGAAAAATTAGAGATCAAGACTCAGGACTTTAGGAAACTACAGGAAGATTATAGCAATAAGTGTGAGTGCTACAATTTTATCGAGAAACAACTTGCCATTGTGACTGCCGAGCTTGACACATTGAAAAATAAGTTTGAAAATGCAGATTTTAATTTCAGAAAATTTGATGTGTCAAGTGAAGTAGTTGCGTCAATAATGGAAAATAGTTTGAAATTTAAAGATAACCAGCAAAAGGGTCTAGGGTATGATAAAGTTCCTCCTCCTTTTAATCACACTTATCCGTTTAACCCTTTGACCAACGAAGAAATGGATAGAGAAGCACATCTTGAGTATGGAAAACCTGTCGTGGTTGTGCCAGAAAGTGTTGAGCTGAACGATTCTAATGCTTCTACTTCTTGTGCAGGTAAAGTAGTAGAGGATGAGGACAAGGAGAACATAACTAATTCTAGTTCTGTAAATTCTGATGATTGTCAAACCAATGACTCTTTGAACTCAGAATTTGTTGCTTCTAACTCAGTTGCTACTAACAAACCTGTTGTTGGTAAATACAGGCCACCAATTCAGGCTAAACAGAGTGCCTGTTGCAAGTGTGCGTGTGGGAAAAATCAGCGACAAGGCAAGGACACGCCACCAGGGGCAGGAAGAAACAACTTCCCGGTGAAGAAAAAGACATGTTTTCATTGTGGAACACCTGGACACATTGCCAGAAATCGTCCAAATCGCGCATACATTCCCTACTACGCACAAAGCTGGCAGAACGCGCCAGGAGGGAGATTTTCCAAAAGAAACCCCTCAAGGTCACGATCAGACAATGGCGACTGGAATGCCAACAAGGCCAAGAATCCAACTCCCAAGAACAAGAAGGGAATGTCTGCCAAGAAGTCCAATCCAAGAGATGCTCCAGTGAAACCAAGATCAGTCAGATCAAAGTCATCTCAAAGACCGACTTCAAGTTCAAAATCAAGTGTCGGGGCTCCCATCAGATCGAACAAGAAATGGGTTAAACCCAATTACAGATGGGTACCAAAGGTTCAATCTCCCAAATCATCTAATGATTCTAATATTTCTTCATCTTTTGTTTGTGATAAACAAGATATGTCATGGGAGAGAGTACCTTGCAAGGATGAAAAAGGTCGACCCAGTTTCAAAATGGACTGGGTTCCAAAGATCAACTGATCCCGCTCTGTGCTGGAGCAGCTATGGAGGCATATCATCAAACTTCGGTTTGTTGGTAGTGGCTGATCCAGGCACATGATAGGGGACATCTCTCAACTGTACAACACTCAGAACTTAGTTTGAGAGTATGTGTCCTTTGCGGGAAAGGAAGAAAATGAGAGGATCACAAATGGGGTTTGTGCTTAACGATGTGAAGAATTTTCGGATCTGTTCTGAGATAGAAATATGTGTGTTGTTCTCAGACCTTCTTGATGCAAATTCAATCGGTGACTTACGGTTTGAGTTTTCTTCTCGATACTCTTGAGTTTTTCTTACATTGATTCATTTCAAAGACAATTTTTTTAATTTTCTTATATGTCTTTCTTTAGTAGGCGTTATTGGGAAGTGATATCAAGAAAGTGATAACGGGCAGTCTAAACATGTGTAAGGTACTGAATTTGAATTGTCTAGACTCTGTGTTCAATGTGCTGGTAGGCACGAAGGATTTGACAGTGTGGATTTAGATAGGATTGTTTGGACTAACCATACGACGCTCAGGTAGATTGAGCAGTGAGATAAACACGGGAACCCACGGGATACACTAAATTAATACGCATCTAGAACAGTGGTTCAACTTTTCCTTGATGTACGGACTTATGTCCTTAATTATGGTTCTAATAAGGGCAATTGGGGGGTTCTGATAAAGTAGGTATGTAGGAAATTATTTTTTTGCTTTCTATCTGTCAGTCATATGTTGCTTCCTCTGCGTGATTGGAAGAGATCCGACCTGGAATGCAACATATGCAACTCTGATTCTATGCACCTCTTTATCTATGCAATTCTTTCTATCTGTTAGTCATATGTTGTCTCATCTGCGTGATTGAAATGATCCGACCTGGAACACAGCATATGCAATATTCTACCTCTCAATCCCTCTATCCTAATTAGCCATATGTTGTCCCCTCTGCGTGATTGAAAGAGATCCGACCTGGGACACAACATATGCACCTATTTCTAAATCTGATTTCCTCCTTAATAATTGTCTATTCTCCTAAAGTAAGGAGTTCTTTGGAAGTTCTTGATAATCAGGGTATATCGGGAAGTGGGGAACACGTTCTAGTGCAACTAAAATTGAACCATTTAGAGGTTGTCTGTAGATCTCGCTGCTTAATTTAAGTGGACAAAAAATACTCGTGGTCGTCGTCAGCTAAATGGTTTATTTAGAAAAGTTTGTAAATATTCTTCGTGTTTAAGTGGACCACAATACCGGCAATTGACCAGATCTATTCATGAAGGTGAAGGTACTGATAAACAAAGTTAAGATTGTCTCACAACTTTGATCCCAAATATTTTTGTTTTTGTTAAATTTGTTCATAGTTTTCCTCTATGCACAAATTTAGGGGGAGAATTAAAAATCAAACAAAAATCAGAAAATTCAAAAATCAAACAAAAATCAGAAAATTAAAAATCCAAAAATAGTGTTATTTCTGTTTTATTTCTTGTTCAGAAAAAATCAAAAATCCAAAAATATTTTTGTTTCTGTTTTAATTTTCAGAAAATAAGAAAAATACAAAAATATTGTGTGCTAAGTTTTCTTTTAGTTTTGTTTTGTCTTGAAAAGTGAATTCAGATGTAGATGAGACTCATAGCGACTGTATCGAGATTTTCTTAGCCAGGGCTTCATCCATGATCATCGAAGAATTCTCATTCGAAGGAGCAAGAAATGAAGACTATTCTTTCAACTTTCAATCTTTCAACCCCAGAAGCAAGTGTGAAGCTGACTTGAAGATTATGTGACAAGTTGCATTGAAGCCTCCTCAATCAATTTGCTGCTATCTTGTACCTGCTGAAGTGATCCAGAAGATTAGTTCTCTCTGATATTCTCTCTAAAGATTCTCAAGCTGAAAGCGCTATCTTTCAAGAATCAGTACATCAAGCCTCCTCACCCAATGTGCGTTCAGAGTCAAATTTTGAAGAAAAGCCCAACTGCTCAAGATGAAGTCATTCATTGAAGATCAAGTTCATCTTGAAGTTGTGAAGAATTTGAAGATTAATGCTGAAGCCAAGCTCCCAATGAAGATTAACAAGAAAAGCCAGCTACCTTTTTAGGGGGAGTTTGTTGGGTCAGTTAGAAAAGAAAGCTATAAACCAAGGGGGAGATTGTTTGGTCAAAAATATGGTTTATACTTTACTTTTCTAGGCGTTAATAGTTTTTGGTCATGTAATATGTTTTGTGGTTGTGTTTACGGCCATGATGGGTGTTTACGGTCGTGAACTGGTTCACGGCCGTGAACCCATTCACGACACATGTGACATATATATAAGTGTTAGTGGTGAGGTCATAAGGGGTGAGAAGAGTTCACGGCTAAGAGAGAGAAGAGAGATAGAAAGGAGCTTAAGTGTGTGTTAGTGTGTGTGAAGCTCATGTAAAGGAGCATCATTCTATTTATCAATACATTGGGATTCATATTATTATTCTACTCCTTCTTCTTTATTTTGATCTAGCATCATCCAATTGATTGGGATTCCGCACCATCAATTAGATCTGATTGATACACAAGCAGATTTGGGACTTACAGTAACGATACGAAGGTACTGATAGATAATGTAATTATCTGGCGAGAGATTTAAGGAGTTTGTAGGTTGCAAGAATATTGATGTAAAACATGTTTATGCTTATGTTTTGTATCATTTATGACATCTCTAGTTTTAATAATCAATGAAAAACATTTCTCTTTGGAAATACATTTTATGGGACAAATTATGCATTTATAAAGATCACTTTGATTTAAAATAAGCATAAAGAAAAAGTTTTACAATTGGCAGTGGGGGATGTCACAGTTCATGCGCTCCAATACATATGCTTCTCTCTTTACTTTGACTACAAATTGTCATTCATCTCTCGCTGGTCTCGGAGAATTGAACGTTACTCCTACTCTTTACATCCACATTTAGGAATTCTCATGACATAACATCACAATCGTTTCTCCTTTGTGTCTCTCTTGTGTCGCAACATTAATGAACGACTAATATTGATGTATAATATGTGTATCTATATGACGTATATATGTTTTAGGTTTGAGGCATATAATGCGATTGGGAAGCAAGAACGTTTAACTAAGGTTATTACCCACTTACTTCTCATGTTCCCACAAGAACGATCGAGTGAGGGAATGAAAGAGATTGCACAACTGTTGCAAACTGATATGACGATGCATGATCTCCGGTGATTGTGTTTAACATAATCCGACAACAAACAAGTTAACAAAAAGTGTGGTATTTTTTGAACGTTTTGGAAACTTCGTTACGCTTTTAAGTCATTTTTCCATTTACCTGAAGTAACCGGTTACCACAAGGTTTTATTTGAACATATGTGTACTTCGTTGGTATTCTATGTACAAATAATATACTTTAATGATATTTTTTGTACTAAAAAAACAACAATGACATTTTTAAATATGACAAAATTTCAAAAATGGTCCCTGTGATTTTCGAAAATATCAAGTTTAGTCCCTAAGTTCAAAAAACCTCACAGATGGTCCCTGTGGTTTCAAAACTTTTAACAAATGATCCTTTTCGTTAACTCCATTAGCTTTTGGCCGTTAAGTGGAGGGTATTTATGTCATTTCACTGCCACAGGGACCATTTATGAAGATTTGCCTTATTTTTTTTATAAAAAAAAAAGAAAAAATATAATTATTTAATATTAAAGGGTCCCACACACACACACTCACTCACTCTCTTTCTCTCTCTCTCTCTCTCTCTCCCTCTCTCTCGTCTTCTTCTTAACCCTTTTGAATAATACAGTCAAATGAACAAATTTACTCCCTCCTTCTTTACTTTAATCTCCTCCACCAAAACCCAAACCCAAACCAACAACATTACTTTAATCTCATCCCCCCTTCTTCACTTCATCATGTTTAGTTCAAGAAGCATGGAAATTCAACAATGAAAAGAAACCCCTGATAACCCATTTCTTGTTCATAGTCTATGATCATTAAAACATCTAATTACAGTCATACAACTCCTGCTGATGGTAAATTATGTTTTAATTACAGATTACAGTAAACCCTAACATCAACAAAATCACGAAAATCAGTAGTGAAAGTAAGACCCTAACAATCAAATTGGTTAATCAAAACCAAAAAAAGATATCAAAGAACCCAAACAAGCAATTCGTTTACTGCTTCGGTATCTCATCATCTGCCGCCAACCAGCAAGAATCACAATCCCAAATATAGTCCCCATCAGTATTCCTGAAATCAACCCCATTTTGTATCAACTTCAACTCTCCAAAAACAGAACTACAATTAACAAAACATCTAACCAGCTACAGGTTCAAGCCATAGGGTCGACACTCTCTTTATTTCTAACCAAACCTACCGGTGGCTTTACTTCTCCTTTATCCCTCTGTCCTTGATGTCCCGCCATAAAAACTGACCAGGAAAGATCTTCTGAATTAGCGTTCCTTTGTAGTAACCGGAGACACCAGTGCACATGGATTTGAAATTGGAAACAATAACGGGGAAGAGGTTGTTGTAGAGGCTGAGGATGATGTGGCCAACGGGTTCGGTATCACGACAGAGGGCAAGATCTGATCCTAGAGTTCGGGTTTGGAAGTAGCTAGGGCAGATACGAAGTCAATGAATACGTAGTGAGTAATAATGGTGTCAAGTTATTTTTGTGGTGGTGAGGTTATGGAGAGGGATGGGAGGGAGAGAGCAGTGGTAGTGGTGGAAAGGAAGAGAAGAAAGCGACAGTGGAGGTGGAGTTTGGAGAGAGGGGCCGAAGGAGGATGATAAGGAGATCGAGGTGGTTGTGGTTGAGCACCCAATGGTGACGATGTATTTACTGAGTGTGTGTGTGTGTGTGTGTGAGAGAGAGAGAGAGAGAGAGAGAGTGAGTGAGTGTGTGTGTGGGGGGACCCTTTAATATTAAATAATTATATTTTTTTCATTTTTTATATAAAAAATAAGGCAAATCTTCATATATGGTCCCTGTGGCAGTGAAATGACATAAATATCCTCCACTTAACGGCCAAAAGCTAACGGAGTTAACGAAAATGACCATTTGTTAAAAGTTTTGAAACCACAGAGACCATCTGTGAGGTTTTTTGAACTTAGAGACTAAACTTGATATTTTCGAAAACCACATAGACCACTTTTAAAGTTTTGTCTTTAAATATTTTGAAAACGAATAACCTAATGCTATCTACCATAACCGATTCAATCGTATTTTGTGTTGTAAAACTTCCTTACCTTTTTCCCTTCGGTCTTTTTACCATCACATGACATTCTCCTATATGATAACTGATAACATATACATAGATGTTTTAGGCATATAACGACGTCGTCCTGGTCAGCCACAAAAATCCTTCCCACAGTTTCCTCATTTATTTATCCAATAATCCATTTCCGATAACCACACCACCACCAAAAGTACAAACCATCCACCGCCGCCCAAGACCAGTCGTAAATGGCGATTTCCTCCGCCGCACCAACTCTCACCTTACCCTACACACCATCCATCATAAATCGCACTTCACCATCAACAAAAACCTTATCCTTTTCGTCTTCCAATTCATCTTTCTTCACCAACACCCTCAAACCCTTGACCATCGCCCATGGAAACAGATCCAATCTGCTCAATGGAAAGAAAAAGGGTTTATCTTGTACCTGCTTGTTCGGACTTGGTGTGCCGGAGCTTGTGGTTATTGCTGGCGTCGTCGCCCTCGTTTTCGGTCCCAAAAAGCTGCCGGAGGTTGGCCGCAGTATTGGGAAAACGGTCAAGAGCTTCCAACAGGTCTCTTTACTCTTTCATCGACTTTTACATATCTATTGATTAATATCGACTGCTTATTTGAACTACAATTTCATGTCATATTCCAAATAATTGACACTCACGAAACACTGAATAGAATTTGATGATGAATAATTGACATATAATTGAATCAAATCAGATCATACGATTGTGCTCATCAGATGGAAACCACTTTATTCAAAGGTCTTATTGTGTTTCATTATCTGAATTAAAGCAATCTGATTGCATACAGACAATTCCTTAATAGAGAAGCCAAAGTGTTCCTCATTTATTTTTTCTTCTATTTCCCAAAGTGTGATTTCATTTTCTCAAAATTTTAAACTGTCATTTATCCACATAGAACACCACGTTATGAAAATAAAAAAATAAAAAAATAAAGACATAAAAAATAAAAAAAAATTATGGTTAAATGCAAGAAATAGCAGTGTACTTTCATTTATTTGTTTGGTGTACAATCCTACTTTCATTTCATTGAAAAAATCTACCCAATTATAGCAATGTCATCCAATTAAAAAGCAATTTTCACTGCTATAATTAGGTAGGATTTTCATAGTAAAATGCCATAATATTTTTCTTTTTGAAACCAAAATTTTTTAATTCGTATATATGTTAAAGTACAATGTTTTGATAACAAAAAAAAAAAAAAAAATGAAAGTAAGAAATGAAACTATGATTAACAAATAATGAAAGTATGTTGCTATTTCTTGTATCTTTCCCTAATTTTAATAACAGTCTTTTCAACTTCTTTCCTTTTGCAACTTACTTAGAGAAGAAGAGAAAGTGCGCGATATTAATTTTTTTACAATATTGACATTTCTTAAATTTCCGCTTTCGGAAAGGGCCTGCCTTTTATTTGTGCTCAAAGTTTATGTTATTGCTATTTATATGAATGCATTTTTGAACGTCACTCGGTTGTAGTTTTTTTTATCATCAAAATCAAAGTCTTTAGCTTGAATGATATACAACCGACCCCTAATACAAGAAGAACGACTTAATACCAAAAGTCAGATAAATAAGGCTTTCCCCATTAAGTCATAACTCATTTTCTCACATGTGATATCATTATTTCAAACAAGTTCTAAAAATCATTTATGACAAAATTTAATTTGATTAAATTTGTGCAGGCGGCAAAAGAATTTGAAACGGAGTTGAAAAATGAACCCGAGTCACTAGGAGAGTCTTCGGATGTAAGTGTAGTCAATAAGCAAGAACCCGAAGACTCTAAAGTGCCAAGCACTAAGGAGAGTTTGTAGAGAAAGAGAGAGAGTAATGAGTGCTCCATGTTGTTCATGTAACACGTTTTAGGAAATGTTTGATAGTTATAAATTGCATTTATTTTATGTTGAATGAATTTCATTCATGGTGGTTGGATAAGTATTTATGAGAAGTCATTTTTGGTTGAGTTTCAATTTACTTTCGGATACCGTACTTGGTTCCAATGTGGTATACTTGTAGAAATGGTGGACAGTTCAAATCTTAACGATTTTCAGGCTTGCAGTATGAGAGTTTCAATTTCAATCACTTTTAGATGTCTCTAAGGGGCACGAGAATAGAAGTCCTTCGTGAGGAAAGCATCGTAGTGAAAGTGGAGAGGAAAAACTTTTCTTAGAATATAAAATATTCTATAAATACAATTTATTTTGGCCGAGGCAATATGTATATATGTAATAGTCTATCTATTGTTGAAGTTGTTATATTTAGTATATTTGTGCTGAATGTATGCCTGGTGGGGTTGTATTTTATTTAAGTTATCAAGTGAATTTATTGTGTTACAACATAAGCTAAACAAATGGATGCTAAATTTGTTCCTAATACTACTCGGACATTCGGTTATAAAGTTTTCGGGTTGGAAAAAGAAACATTTATGCTATGAATGACATACTAGCCATAAAGCTAGTTGTTAATTCATAAGATTGTTGTTAGTTGATAAGCTAGTGGATAAAGATAATGTTTGGTAAAACCTAACTGATAAATTCGTTTGAGAAATATAAAATGATATATAAAGGCATGTAGAAGAATCAATTGTATAACTAATAAAGACTATATTTAAAAGATTTTTTTTTTATTAAAAGTCTCAAAAGCTCGATGATATGTTTGCCTATTTTTTAAAGTTAGCTTATAACTTATTTTTTGACTTATCAAACATTACAATCTTAAAAAATTCAAAAAAAAACATAGTTTTAATAAAGATGTTAAAGAAATCAACATATCAATCAAAGTAAACTTTTATGTCTAGTTCATGAGTTTTAGGAAAACAAAATAAATAAAGAAAAAGAGTAAGGAGAGAAAATAAGATAAAGAAAAGCGCAAAAAAATTTCATTTTGTGTTCTCAGGTTTGAAAGAAGTAAAAAGAAGACTAAACTATACAAATGGTCTGTGTGGTTACTTTAAAATTGCCACTTTGGTCCAAAAAGGTTTGGACTAACACCAGAGGTCCAAAATTTTCATTTTGTTGCGAATTTGCTCTAATTTGCTTTGAACTTTTTTCAAATGACAGATTTGCCCTTATTAATTTCCTTTTCTATTTCTTTTATGATTTTATTGTATTTTTTATTTAAAATTAAATAAAAAAAATATACAACCTCATCCTACCCCACTCACATACCTCTAGAAACACTAATATCATCTCTCTCTCTCTCTCTCTCTCTCTCTCTCTCTCTCTCTCTCTCTCTCTCTTCATTGTTGCCGAACCACCACCTCCTGTCGACCACCATTATCGGACCACCACCATTTGACGGACCACCGTCATCTGCCAGACCACCGCCACTTGTCGGCCTATCCTAGTAACTGGAGACCACCCCTACCCTTATATTTCTATCTTCACAAAATCGTCTCCATCTTCATGATGTTTAGAAAACGAAAATACCACCAGCAGCTTCCGGTGACTTTCGACAACTCGGTTTCGGCAGACAGGGTTTCGACCACCACCATTTATTGCTCGTCGGATCAACATCACATCTCCCTTCGCATCACCTGAGCCTTCTGGAGCACTACCATCTCCTCGTTCACCCACCAATCTCGTTGGAGCACCTCCATATCTCCATCTCTGTCAGTGGCGATGTAACCCGATGGTAATACGAAGAACATGGCATGGTTCCATTGGATTCGTCTTCCTCCCTCCCAAATGACTGCCGTAAACCCTAGTAGCGGCGGCTCTGAAAACCCTAGTTTCGGCGTCGACTCTGAAAACCGACTTTTTCTCTCTTCTCTTGGTAAATAATCAACAAACAGATCCAAACCTATTGGTACGACGAACACGATGTTTCAAAACGTTAGCGGCACATCGGAGAAGGAGAATCGACGGCAGTACCGTAACCCCAATATGTAGCTCATCTGATTTTGAAACCCTAAAATGAAGAAATCTATGTTTGTTTCTTCGTCTTCTAATTTGTTTGGTGGCTAAAACGATGCTCGATGGTGTTTCCGGTGAAAATGACATGGTGGTCGGCGGTGTTATCCGACGAGAATGGTAGGTGGCCGGCGATGTAGTAATAGTGGGGAAGAAGAAAACGAGAAAGAGAGAGAGAGAGAGAGAGAGAGAGAGAGAGAGAGATTTATTTTTATTTTTATTTGCTTGTTTTTTTAATTTGAAAATTAGAAACAAATAACAAAAAAGAGAAAATCATATTAATGGGGGCAAATCCGTCATTTGGAAAAAAAATCAGAACAGATTGGACCAAAAACGCAACAAAATGAAAGTTTTGGACCACCGGTGCTAGTCCAAACCTTTTTGGACCAAAGTGACAATTTTGAGCAAACCACAGGGACTATTTGTGCAGTTTAGTCTAAAAAGAAAATTAAACATTGTGTACATTTCCTTCCAAATCGTTTCAAATTGGAAGGGAGTTAGAAGGGAAACTTTTCGTTCCATTTCCTTCTATTAATGAAAATTAGCAACACTGCTTTTTTTCTTTCTTCTCGCTTACATCTATTTGCCTTTTTTCCTCGTTAAGTTGAACTCGGGAACAAGGTTTAACACCATGCTCTCGAGTTCAACTTAACGATGGAAAAGAAGGAAAATAGATACAAGTGAGAATAAAAAAAATGATATTCCTGAGTTTCATTGAAAATAGAAAAAAAAATAAAACGAATAATTTAGTAACAAATTTGTGGATTAATATGTATATACCTCAAGATGAGTGGAAGTTAGCTTGCTTTAGATTCATATGTTAATATCATCCTTGTAGCTAGGGTTATTCACTATTCGGATAAAACCAAATTGGACAATTGGACAATTTGGATTGGATTATTTTGTTCGGAGTTTTGGATTTTTGGAAGGGTTTCCAGTAAAACCGAATTATTATTTTGGATTTCGGATTGGTTCCTGTTTACAAAATTAAAACCGAATATTCCAAAAAAACCGAATAAGATATTATTATTTGTTTATATATATATATATATATATATATATATATATATATATATATATATATATATATATATATATATATATATATATATATATATGTTTCAAATATACATCTTTTAGTTGTTTATTAATTTGCTAAATTGTATTTTTAAATAAATTAGAAAGTATTATCCAATAAAATTGTGACATCCCCTAATTTCTCGGCCAGAAAAGACCGATTTAATTTATGTTTTTTAAAATAAAATCAGAGAAATCTTTTTAAAAGATGTTGCGGAATTGGTCCCCAATACAAAATATGATAAAAGTTTGTCAAAACATTTCTTTAAGAAATATATAATTTCATTTCATATCAAAACCTCGGGATGTCATGTTCCGATACAGATCAAAAGCATAAACAAGACATTATAAGCCTTTCAACAGTTATTTACAACTACTGGCCTATAATCCAAAAATCTCACATTGTCCTCCGACTATGCTCGGGGTCCACTACCTGTAACATAAAAAGTTGAGTGGGTCAGGCTTGGGAGCCTGGTGAGCATATAGGGTTTTCAACCCACAGTAATAATAAACTTATTAAGCTCATCAATCAACAATAACCCTGATTACCCATTTCCCGTTATCCTCACTTTACGTCCCTAAACACGTATCACAAGGGACCTAGCCTAAAGAATATCATCGGGATGGACACTACTGCTAAGGGGTTTCCTCAGCCATACATGTCCTAAAGGCAACCATGAGGGGGATGGAGTACATCGAATAAACACCCAAGTTCATTAACACCTACAGGTTGCGGGTCTGCTAGCGTTTCCACTGGACTGTCTAGAAAAGTCCATGGTCGTCATCCAAACTCCGCTAGATGACTGAATCACAATCACATCGAGGCCTCTCATCACTTTATTTCATCACACACCAACTATCTACCCATGTTTTACCCAACATATTTGTCGATAAAAATACATATACAGTTTAAAACTTGTATAAAACATCTATTCAACAGTCACCTCAATTAAACAATTAATATAATTACACGTAGCATGTATTTTATATAAAATACTTCATATCTAGGTGTAAGATGAAGGTGACTATACACTCACTTGATTTGATGATAATCGGGCAGCAATTCGTTTCCTAAAACATTCGTTTCTAATAAAACCGGGAGTTTTATTCAGAAACCGGGCTCTGCGAAGGGTCGGGCTTCGAAACCGAAAAGATAAATTTTACGGGCTTTCGGGCACTTCGGGATGTTTTTCGGGTGTTATAATCGATACCGGGGCTTCGGGGGATGTGAAAATAGCCAAAATATTGAAAAAGGGGCCAAAATTGCCAATTTTCCAAAAGTACCCGGGAAGGCTTGCAAGCCTTCTATATATAGGCCCGAGGCTGCTGATCGGACGGTTGAGAAGAGTCCACGCGGCAGCAGATCCGGAGCGAAGGGCTCGGTGGCAGCTCATGATTGGACCGAAGTCCGGGTTCGAGGTGGGGGGGGGGCTCGTGGCTCCTGCGAAGCTCGGATGGATGAGTCACTACACACGCATTGGATGCGAGGCTCGCCACCGAGGCACACACGTCGGACTCTCGGCTGCGCACGTGTCACTCCTCGGATGCTTCCACGGCTTCGGATGACTCAGCATATTTCGGACACGTGGCACTCATGCAGCGAAGGTGACGTGGCCGAAGTCCACGTATGCGAAATTTCCCGGTTTTGGCATTTTTCTCGATTTTCGCGCCAAAACTTCTAAATTCCATAACTTTCGCATACGAGCTCCGTTTTTGACGTTCTTTATATGCACGCGTAGGTAAAATTTACGCTCTACAACTTTCGTTTAGACTTCGTCGGCTAACTTTAACTTTAATTTTTATATTATTATTTTTAACAGACCGGGACAGGAAATCCGTTAAAAATTCATAACTTCTTCATCCGACGTCTGTTTTCGTCTGTCTTTTTACCGTTGTGCTACTATTTACGAGACCTTCGATTCTCGTTTAGGTCGTGTTGGCTAAAAATCATTTGATCTAAAATTCGAGTTTTTAGCTGTCTACTGTTAAGCTGAAACTTCGAAAAATCATAACTTCCTCATACGAAGTCAGATTTGGGCGTTCTTTTTATACCTACTCTCGGTTTAACGAACACTACGAGTTTCGTTTAGATCACTAAGGCTAAAAAATAGTTTATCAAAAACTCACTTTTTACGACATTCGGCACCGTGCCGGTTTTGTCGCGAAACTTCGACAGGTCATAACTTCTTCGTTATAACTCGGATTTTGGTATTCTTTATATATCTGTAATCCTTGTCACGACCACTACAACTTTCTTAATAGATATCGGCTTTATCTAATATTTATTTTTGACGCTCATTTTTATTCTTAATTAATTAAACCCTAATAATTAAGCATAAAACACATAATTCACATAATATTCACATAATTCCTTTTCATTTCTTCAAAATGAGTTACAAAGGTTAACCTAGACTATAATGTCAATATTAATGCCTAGCCTAGAAACACGGGCATTACAATTCTCTCCCCCTTAGGATGATTTCGTCCCCGGAATCACACATCAGCAAACAAATGCGGGTAGCGACTCATCATGTCACTCTCCGTTTCCCAGGTGAGATTTGGCCCATTCGTATGTTTCCAACGCACTAGCACTAAATTGACCATCTTGCGTCTCAGCTTCTTAGTCTTACGGTCAACGATTGCCTTAGGTTCTTCAATCAACCTCTTGTTTTCATCCAACCTTAATTCAGAAATAGGAATTATGTCGGGCACATCTCCCGTGAACTTTCTCAAATAACACACATGAAAGGTGTTATGAATACCCTCCAGTTCTTCCGGTAATTCTAGCTTGTAAGCTTGATTCCCGATCCTCTGAAGAACTTTAAATGGTCCAATAAACCTTGGACTCAACTTTCCCCTTTTACCAAATCTTATAAGTCCCTTCCACGGCGAGACTTTAAGTAAAACCGAATCTCCAACTTCGAAGGATATCGGTTGTCTTTTCTTGTCAGCATAACTCTTTTGTCGATCTTGAGCAGCTAACATCCTTTCCCTTATCACTTTCAACTTTTCAGCAGTCTGATGGGCTATTTCAGGTCCCATAAACTGCTTTTCCCCAGCCTCCAGCCAGCATGACGGCGTTCGACACTTTTCTCCATACAAAGCGTGATAAGGTGCCATATTGATGCTTGAGTGGAAACTATTATTATAGGAAAATTCTACTAGAGGTAAGTGTTCATCCCAGTTACCTTGGAACTCTAGGGTACATGCTCTCAGCATATCCTCCAATGTTTGAATCGTTCGTTCGCTCTGACCATCGGTTTGAGGATGGTAAGCTGTACTCAAACATAACTTGGTACCCAATTCCTCTTGTAGACTTCTCCAAAACCTTGAGGTAAAACGACTGTCACGATCAGATACAATCGTTAACGGAACACCATGAAGCCTCACAATTTCCTTCACGTAAGAATTCGCAAGTTTATCCATAGACCATTTCTCGTTAGCGGCTATGAAATGCGTACTCTTAGTGAAACGATCAACGACCACCCAAATCATGTCGTGACCGTTCTTTGTTCTGGGCAGTTTAGTCACAAAATCCATGGTGATGTCTTCCCATTTACCCATGGGTACAGGTAAAGGTTCTAAACTCCCATACGGTTTCTGATGTTGTGCCTTAACCCTAGCACAAGTTACACACTCGGCCACATACTTAGCAACATCGAGCTTCATCGTCGGCCACCAGTAATAGGATTTTAGATCCCTATACATTTTCGTACTGCCGGGATGAATTGAGTACATGGTCTTGTGAGCTTCTTCCATCAGAAGATCTCTTACTCCTCCCGTCTTAGGTACCCAAATCCTATCTTTGACTACCTTCAGTCCTTGACCGTTTGTATCAAACACCAACGTTTTGCCCAAACGTTCTTCCTTTCGGTCATTTCTCTCTAAAGCTTCCTCCTGAGCTTTCTTTATACTTTCCACAATTATAGAGACAACTTCAATTCTCAACGCTCTTGGCCTTTTCATTTCAAGGTTCACCTTCCGAATAAGAGCATCAGCAACAACATTTGCTTTACCAGGGTGGTAAAGTATCTCACAGTCGTAGTCCTTGAGTAACTCTAGCCAGCGACGTTGTCTCATATTCAATTCCTTCTGATTAAAGAGATATTGAAGACTCTTATGATCAGTGAAAAGTTTTCATTTAGTACCATAAAGATAGTGTCTCCATATCTTTAAGGCGAATACTACCGCTGCCAACTCCAGATCATGAGTGGGGTAGTTCTTTTCATGCTCTTTCAATTGCCTCGATGCATACATGATCACTTTATCCCTTTGGGTCAAAACACAACCTAACCCAACTCCAAAGGCATCACTATAAACTGCGAAGTCATCAACTCCTTCCGGTAACGAAAGAATCGGTGCTTCACACAATCTCTTCTTTAACTTTTCAAAGGCTTCCTTATGCTTCTCATTCCAAGCATAAGTAGCTCCTTTATGGGTCAAAGCTGTTAATGGAGTAGCGGTCGAAGAAAAGCCTTGGATAAATCTTCGATAATATCCAGCTAATCCTAAAAAGCTTCGAATCTCCGTAGGACATTTTGGTTGTTCCCACATCATCACAGCTTCAATCTTTGCTGGGTCAACCATTATTCCTTCTTGGTTAACCACATGACCTAAAAATTGGACTTCTTGAATCCAAAATTCACATTTGGAGAACTTTGCATACAGCTTCTCCTTTTTCAGGACTTCTAGCACTTCACGCAGATGCTTTTCATGCTCCTGCTTGCTTTTCGAATAAATCAAGATATCGTCTATGAATACTATCACGAATTTATCAAGGTATGGTTTACAAACCCTGTTCATCAAATCCATGAAAGCTGTTGGGGCATTGGTTAGTCCGAACGACATAACCAAAAATTCATAGTGTCCATATCTTGTTCTGAATGCAGTCTTCTCGATATCTTGCTCTCTCACCTTTAGTTGATGGTATCCTGACCTAGGATCGATCTTCGAGAAATAGCTCGAACCTTGCAACTGGTCGAACAGGTCATCGATCCTCGGCAACGGATACTTGTTCTATATTGTCGCTTTATTCAGCTCTCTGTAATCGTCGATGCATATTCTCATGCTCCCGTCTTTCTTCGTTACAAATAACACAGGGGCTCCCCAGGGTGATGAACTAGGTCGAATGAAACCTTTGTCCAATAACTCCTGAAGTTGTGTCATAAGTTCTTTCATCTCTGTTGGTGCTAATCGATATGGTGCTTTTGTTATCGGCGTCGTTCCTGGTAACAAGTCGATACGAAATTCTACTTGTCGATCAGGGGCAATCCGGGAAGATCTTCGGGAAAGACTTCCGGATAATCACACACCACCGGAATATTCTGCACCTCCTTCTTTTCTTTCTAAGCATCGATCACGAACGCTAGATATGATGTACATCCCTTGGCCAAACACTTTATGGCTTTCATTAGGGAAATGATTCCAGAGTTTACTCTGCGTTTGTCTCCATACACCATAAACGACTCTCTCCCTGGCGGGTTTACTTTTACTATCTTCTTCCTACACATTATTTCGGCATCATTGGCGCTAAGCCAATCCAATCCTAAAACTCTATCAAAACCATTTAACTCGATAGGTAATAATTCCTCGTGGAACTTATTCCCATCCAAGTCAATGAGGATATTTTTCATACGATAGCTAACAGGTACAAACTTGCCACTAGCAATCTCGACTAATAAAGCATTAACTAGTCTATCTACAGGAAAAGCTAGTTTTCTACCAAATTCATGCGATATAAAGGAGTAATTGGCTCCAGAATCAAACAAAATTTGGGCAGACAATTCGTTTACGAGAAAGGTACCTGAAGCGACATCGGTTTCTTCTTTCGCAGCTTCAAGTGTCATCTGAAAGGCTCTCGCCTTCGGCTTTGGTGGAAGATTGGGCTTTGCTGCATCCTTCCTCTTTGGACAGTCTTTAAAAACATGCCCTTCTTCATGGCACTCAAAACATACCCTCTTGTCGGACGGACACACGTTGGCATAATGCCCAGTCTTTCCACATTTGTAGCAAGTCACCCCCTCACTACATTTCCCAGAGTGCTTTTTCTTGCACTACTCACACCATTTCACTTCACCTCCTCCTCCTCCAAACTTCTTAGACTTCGAAAATTTGCTTTTTTTGTTGGAACCTGAAGTCCCTTCAAATTTTCTCTTTTCACCAACTTCGGCCCTCTCCAGACCCTTCTCTCTGATCTGAACCTCAACATTCTTAGCAGCCCAGATGGCGACTTTCAAAGTGGTTGCTAGCTTGACCATCGGACCAAAGTCTGCTGGTAATCCGAGGGCAAACTTGTTAACCTTAGAGAGTTCAGTTGGAACTAGGTAAGGAACAAGCTTCATCTTTTCTGTAAAACTAGCAGCGTATTCAGTAACGCTCATCTTTCCCTTTTTCAAATTCTGGAACTCATTATTAATTTCCAGAAGATCCTGCTCAGAGCAGTATTGCAATTTCAGTTGTACCACAAAGTCTTCCCAAGACATCTTGCTAGCTTCTCCCTCGGGCATGGAATCAGCTAGTAACTTCCACCAGCTCAATACACCAGATTTTAACAGAGGAATTGCAAGTGTGGTCTTTTGTTTGTTGCTGCACTCACAACTTTCAAACATCGTCTCCATTTCGGAGATCCAATTCATGACTTCCACCGGTGTCGGACTCCCAGATAGACACGGTGGTTTAGATGCCATGAAATCTTTGTATTTGCACCCGTTTCTATCAACTCCTCCATTCTGGTTGTTTTGTCTAACTATCGGTGGGTTGGCTTGACCAAGAGTCCCACTGTAGTTCCCTCCTACTGATTGCCCTTCATTCAATTCGGGCAGTTCAACAGGTATCGTAGTTTCTTCCCTATTCTGTTGTAGTAATCGCCTGGTCTCCTCCATTTGGCGATCTAACATCATCTGCATCATTGCTTGTACCCCAGCCATCGTCATTGGCTCAGGTGCAGCTCCTACAACAGGTACTTGCTCAACTACTTGAGGTTGAGGTTGTTAATCCCTGTTTTCGTTTGCATTTGCAACTCCACTGCGAGTTCTTGCCATTATAATCTATATACCGAATAAGGCAAATTTAGGTCTTTATCCTAGATAGATATTTAAATTCCCTTATCACTCCGAAACGTTTACATGTTAGTTCTAATCTCGTAATCATACGCTTAGAATCCTACACACATAAGGTTTCCAGATCCGGTCGGCAACAGACCATAGATCCGAACAAATAATGGCATATATGGCAAACATATAACATTTAGCACATAAAAGCATTTTAGGCATCTGTCCTAAAATAAACTAGTGCTTGTGTATAAAATATGGTAGACACTCATCTCACAATCATCACTTAGCATTCTAAGTTTAAGTCTAGAAATTCTACAATTTCTTAATTCGCTTAAACTAATGCTCTGATACCAACTGTGACATCCCCTAATTTCTCGGCCAGAAAAGACCGATTTAATTTATGATTTTTAAAATAAAATCAGAGAAATCTTTTTAAAAGATGTTGCGGAATTGGTACCCAATACAAAATATGATAAAAGTTTGTCAAAACCTTTCTTTAAGAAATATATAATTTCATTTCATATCAAAACCTCGGGATATCATGTTCCGATACAGATCAAAAGCATAAACAAGACATTATAAGCCTTTCAACAGTTATTTACAACTACTGGCCTATAATCCAAAAATCTCTCATTGTCCTCCGACTATGCTCGGGGTCCACTACCTGTAACATAAAAAGTTGAGTGGCTCAGGCTTGGGAGCCTGGTGAGCATATAGGGTTTTCAACCCACAGTAATAATAAACTTATTAAGTTCATCAATCAACAATAACCCTGATTACCCATTTCCCGTTATCCTCACTTTACGTCCCTAAACACGTATCACAAGGGACCTAGCCTAAAGAATATCATCGGGATGGACACTACTGCTAAGGGGTTTCCTCAGCCATACATGTCCTAAAGGCAACCATGAGGGGGGTGGATTACATCGAATAAACACCCAAGTTCATTAACACCTACAGGTTGCGGCCTGCTAGCGTTTCCACTGGACTGTCTAGAAAAGTCCATGGTCGTCATCCAAACTCCGCTAGATGACTGAATCACAATCACATCGAGGCCTCTCATCACTTTATTTCATCACACACCAACTATCTACCCATGTTTTACCCAACATATTTGTAGATAAAAATACATATACAGTTTAAAACTTGTATAAAACATCTATTCAACAGTCACCTCAATTAAACAATTAATATAATTACACGTAGCACGTATTTTATATAAAATACTTCATATCTAGGTGTAAGATGAAGGTGACTATACATTCACTTGATTTGATGATAATCGGGCAGCAATTCGTTTCCTAAAACGTTCGTTTCTAATAAAACCGAGAGTTTTATTCAGAAACCGGGCTCTGGGAAGGGTCGGGCTTCGAAACCGAAAAGATAAATTTTTCGGGCTTTCGGGCACTTCGGGACGTGTTTCGTGTGCTATAATCGATACCAGGGCTTCGGGGGATGTGAAAATAGCCAAAATATTGAAAAAGGGGCCAAAATTGCCAATTTTCCAAAAGTACCCGGGAAGGCTTGCAAGCCTTCTATATATAGGCCCGAGGCTGCTGATCGGACGGTTGAGAAGAGTCCACGCGGCAGTAGATCCAGAGCGAGAAGCACATGGTTTGCGCATGCGAAGGGTTTGGTGGCAGCTCCTGATTGGACCGAAGTTTGAAAAATCTTAACTTCCTCATACGAAGTCAGATTTGGGAGTTCTTTTTATACCTACTCTCGGTTTAACGAACACTACGAGTTTCGTTTAGATCACTAAGGCTAAAAAATAGTTTATCAAAAACTCACTTTTTACGACATTCGGCACCGTGCCGGTTTTGTCGCGAAACTTCGACAGGTCATAACTTCTTCATTATAACTCGGATTTTGGTATTATTTATATATCTGTAATCGTTGTCACGACCACTACAACTTTCTTAATAGATATCGGCTTTATCTAATATTTATTTTTGACGCTCATTTTTATTCTTAATTAATTAAACCCTAATAATTAAGCATAAAACACATAATTCACATGATATTCACATAATTCGTTTTCATTTCATCAAAATGAGTTACAAAGGTTAACCTAGACTATAATGTCAATATTAATGCCTAGCCTAGAAACACGGGCATTGCAAAAATACTTCAATGTATATTTTTCATTAGCTTTTTATCTATAAAATATTGAATTATAATAAATTTTGTAATTGTTGTTCATAATTTTAATTCTCACCAAACAATTTATTTTAAACTTGATTAATATTATGTTATATATATATATATATATATATATATATATATATATATATATATATATATATATATATATATATATATATATATATATATATATATATATATAGAGAGAGAGAGAGAGAGAGAGAGAGAGGTAAGTTCAATTGAGAAAAAATAAAAGGTTGAGAATGGGGGAATCATTCTCAGCCAATCATTTATCTAACATGTTCACCTTAAAAAAAAGCGTGTGTCCCTTTTTCATTAAGGGTATCTTTGTAAATTAGCAACTTTTTACATAGAACTTATCTGTTCGTTGTTGTTATCAGTTTCCAATTTGATGATATCTTTAGCTCGTTTGAATCGGATATGAGGAATTCATTCTTTTCTTTATATAACTCGTTAGCAATTATACGTATTTTTTCCATTAATCGTGAAGTTTCGCATCTGTGTTTCAGTTTTGTTCTTCGTATTCGGTTTCCGATTTGATCGGGTATGTATATCGTTTGATTCGGATAGATTATCAAGATTATTGCTTTATATAATTTGTTTGGAATTACGCGTAATATTTTCGTTTTGGAGTTGTTTAATCGGAGTTCATTATCAAGATTATCAAGTTTCGAATATGTATTGGAGTTATTTCAACGGATTTTTGTTATGTAGTTTGAGATATTTATTTCGAATCGGAGCTGATTTAATTTTTAATCGGATATATCGTTGTAGTTTTTACGCTCTGAACTAAGAGAGATTGCTTCATTACATCATCTGATCGATCTGATTTAAGTTTCTTTCAGATATTTTGTACGTTGAGGTGAGATATATTCGAAATTAACCAGGTTTTCATCTTTACGACTTTTTTGTGAGATATATTCGATATTAAGATTGTTTTTGTTTATTTATACAGATCATTTGGTTTATTATGTCGAATTCTAGTGTTATTGATGGTGATTTGTATTCTTCTATGAGTGAGAGTGAAGAAGAAGATGTTGAGAACTCATTTTTTGAAGGTATCAGTTATTGATTTATTTTGTTGTTTTTAATTTTGTTGATTATCATTTAAAAAATTGTTGTCTTATTCATATATGAATAAATGTGTGATAATTGTAATTTCGAATTTTTTATATTTCTCTTTTTATTCATATATGGATAAGTTATGTTTATTTTATATGTCACACCCCAAAACCAGAATGGCGGAAACGTTCTGGGGTGGAGGACGTCATGTATAACATCACAACCAATGTATAATAGCAATCATAGCAACGCAACCATTACATTGAATACTTAAATAAAAATGTTTACATCAATTTGGAAATTGTCAGAAACTTGTTTGAATTACATCGTATAGTTTGTATGAATATAAACATTAAACTCTAATTGCTCCAACTCCTCAAAAACCCAGCAGGTACCTGTCTACTGATTTCCTGAGAATACAAGCAGTTTAAAAATATCAGCATAAAGCTGGTGAGTTCATAAGCAGTAGTTTGTAATGAAAAACTTGTTGATGAACTAGTAGAAATGTTTGTATAGTTTCAAGAAAATCCGATATTTTCTTTAGCAAAAATGTAGCGTTATCGATTCCATATAAAACCATGAATGTTCGTTACTGAAAAAATGTAGTGATATGCGAAAATACTACCTCATGTGACTAGATAAAGCTAATCATGAAGTATAAGTATTTTGTATGTGAAACCATTGCATAATCAGTTTTGTTTGAAAACGCTGGCTTTAGCCAGTATAAGTAGTGTGTTTTAGTTCTATTTAGTATAAATAAAACCCTTGAAGAGTGCCAGGTTGTAAACTAACGGTGAATTATACAAAATGTGAGTCGTATAACCATGCTTGATATGACTAGAGACCTTTCCAACGTTCTTCAGGCGTCGAGTTAAATGACATTTGTCACCCCAGGCATGCCTGCCTAACTGTAGCTAGCAGTTCGGGTGTGGGATTGTCAGTCCCGAATAGATCTATTCACAAATCTCATGCTCTCCCTCCAGTAGAGTCCGGTTATACTATGATAGGATTTATCCTTGTACACCTAAGGGTACAGTATTGAAGTAGTGCATCACAGTATCGTACAATCTAGTTTACATGTAGTGTAGTAGCGTTCTACCATAGTGAAAATCCGTATGTATACCGTGTATAGTGATATTTATAGTGATAACGTAGTGATGTAAACTGTAAACTATTCATGTCTTAGTGCATATGTAGTGAAAATTCTTGTACTTGTCATATTTAGAAAATCCCAAACTATACCGATTATAGTTTCCATGTATAACGTAGTGAATAGCGAATCCGGAAAACTATGCAATTTTAGTGAAAACGACCCTTATGCTCAACACAGTACAAAAGGGTTAAAGTATGAGAATTGCATGAGTTTTGAAATCATTTATGTTTATCTTGTATCCTCCCCCTGAAAACATTAAAAACACGGAGAAAGTAGGGGTATGAACTCACCTCAGGTAAGTGGTTTGATTGAAAGATCGATACGAAGATCCGGGTGTTCAAGTGAAGCCTTGAACACGATTCGATCCTAATAACATGCAATGACACATAAACGAGTGAAAGAAGGTATTTCACCACTATAAGTGATGGAAAACCACTCTAGGGACTTGAAACTATTTGCACCAAGTGATAGGACCTTGTAGGATGGAGTGTAGGGGGTGTATGGCCACCTATAGTGTGTGTGCGGCCCAATGGGTGTGCGGCCGTACACTCATGAAATGAGGTGTCTTCGAAGTGTTCTCAAGGTCCCTACTCACATCCACTAAGTGTTCAAGGTCTATACCCAATTGTAGTGCAAGATAATGGTCCTAGAAGTGGGTTTATGCTCCTAGAATGGGTGTATGGTCGCACACAAGAGTGTGTGGTCGCACACTTGGGTGTGCTGCCGCACACGTGGAGTGTGCTGCCACACAAGGGTGTGTGCGGCCGTACACAGGTGTGTGCGGTCGTACACCCCTCAAAATGATGCCCAAAATGTCTATTCCAAAGTGCAACAAGGCTAGGGGCATGTCTACATCGATTATGGAAGTTAAATTCTCACTTTGGAGGGTGTTTTAAGGGTGTGCGGCCACCCTAGGTGGGGTGTGCGGCCGCACTCACTTCCAAACACGAAGAACATGTTGGTTTTGCATACTTAGGACTTACATAGAGTGGTCTTTCATGGATTGTAAGCTAGAGGAAGAAGTACTCACGTTCTTGAAGCTTTGGAAGGTTCAAAGTTGAAGAAACTTGAGAGGAAATGAGGTTGTGTGCTGCCAAGGTGCTAAAGGAATGAAAGGAAGGGGGCTACCCTTTATATAGGGGTAAGGGTGCTGCCCAAAAGTGAGTGTGCTGCCAAGGGAGTGGGTGTGCGGTCGCACACCCATGTGTACGGCCGTACACTCCTCCAAGAGGTGTGTATGGCCCGATTTTCTCACTATTCAACACTTTGACTCATTCCTAAACTCAACCTTGGTTATATATAAGCTTACAACACTTAAATAAACCCTTAAATAGCATCAGAAATCAACAAAACAAGTTGAATATTGATTGAATTGACTAAGTGTACAAGATTGAAGTTTCCGGGTTGTCACATCATCCCCCCGTTTGAGGGAATTTCGTCCCGAAATTCAAAAACAAAGCACATTCATGAACTTGAAAAGAGATGGGGATACTTCTACTTCATTAAATCCTCGCGCTCCCAAGTGAATTCAGGACCCCGCTTGGCATTCCAGCGGACCTTCACTATCGGGATGCGACTCTGTTTCGTACGGTTGACTTCCCGATCCATGATTTCGACACGTTCTTCCACGAAGTGTAGACCTTCTTCCAATTCAATCTCATCGAGAGGAATCACAAGTGCCTCGTTGGACATACACTTCTTTAGGTTCGACACGTGGAAGACAGGATGGATGTTGCTGAGTTCTCGTGGTAACTGTAGTTTGTATCCTACGGGACCGATCCTAGCAAGGATCTCAAATGCTCCAATGTACCTTGGGTTTAGCTTTCCACGTTTTCCGAAACGTATCATGCCTTTCCAGGGTGAGACCTTTAGGAGGACGCGGTCACCAACCTGGAATTCCAAGGGTTTTCGTCTCTTATTGGCGTAGCTCTTTTGTCTATCCCGAGATGTTTTCAGTCGCTCTCAGATTTGTACGATCTTTGATGTTGTCTCTCGGATGATTTCAGGTCCAGTGAGAGTACTGTCGGGGACTTGACCCCTGGCTAGCTGCGTGTCACCCACTTCAGCCCAACACAGAGGGGATCTGCACTTGCGTCCATAGAGGGCTTCAAACGGCGCAACCTTGATGCTGGTATGGTAGATGTTGTTGTAGGAAAATTCGACCAAAGGAAGATGAGTGTCCCATGACATACCGAAGTCGATGACACATGCTCTCAACATATCTTCCAATGTCTGGATTGTCCTCTCACTCTGACCATCTGTTTGAGGATGATAAGTTGTGCTCATATCCAACTTAGTTCCAAGTGCCTTCTGAAGCGATTGCCAGATTCTTGAGGTGAACCTTCTATCTCGGTCAGAGATAATGGATACAGGTACCCCATGAAGGCGATCTATCTGTTGAATGTAGATCCGTGTAAGTCTCTCCATCTTGAAGTTTTCTTTGATTGGCAGGAAGTGGGCGGATTTAGTCAACCGATCGACAATCACCCAGATGGCGTCGTGCCCACTCGGGGATCTAGGTAACTTAGTGATAAAATCCATTGTTATCATTTCCCACTTCCACTCAGGTATTTCTGGCTGCTGAAGTAAACCTGAGGGCTTCTGATATTCCACCTTCACCTTGGCGCAAGTCAAGCACTTGCTCACGAAGGTTGCAATTTCTGCTTTCATGTTTGGCCACCAATAGAGCTTCTTGAGATCCAAATACATCTTATCTGAACCTGGGTGAATGGATTATTTCATTTTGTGAGCCTCATTCATGACAACCTCTCTGTACCCGCCAAACTTTGGGGTCCAGATCCGGTTCATGAAATAGTACACTCCGTCTCCCTTAACCTCTAAGTTCTTGTCCATTCCCCGCAATGCTTCGTCCGCCACTTTCTCTGGTTTCAAGGCTTCCTTCTGAGCCCCTCGGATTTGTGCGGATAGATGGGAACGAACGGTCATTGTCAATGCCTTCACCTTTCGCCCTGAATACTCCTTTTGGCTGAGGGCATCTGCTACCACATTGGCCTTGCCGGGATGGTAGCGAATTTCTCACTCGTAGTCACTGAGTAGCTCTACCCATCGCCGCTGTCTCATGTTCAACTCTTTCTGATCAAAGATGTGCTGCAAGCTCTTATGGTCGGTGAAGATAGTGCACTTGGTTCCATAGAGATAGTGTCTCCAGATTTTCAATGCAAAGACCACTGCTCCCAACTCTAAATCATGAGTTGTGTAATTGACCTCGTGTGTTTTCAACTGCCTCAAGGCATAGGCGATGACCTTTCCTCGCTGCATGAGCACACAGCCTAAGCCCTGGTTGGATGCATCACAATAGACCACGAAGTCTTCCGTCCCTTCGGGCAAGGACAAGATAGGTGCGCTGCACAGGGCCTGCTTCAATGTTTGAAATGCAGTGTCTTGCTTAACTCCCCAACTAAAGGTTACACCTTTCTGTGGCAGGGTAGTTAAGGGCTTAGCGATTCTGGAGAAGTTCTGGATGAATCTGCGATAATAGCCCGCGAGGCCCAAGAATTGCCGGATTTTGGTGGGTGTCTTAGGTGCAGACCAATTTTCTATCGCTTTGATTTTGGAAGGGTCTACATGTATACCTTCCTTGCTAACCACATGCCCAAGCAAGTTCACCTTCCTGATCCAGAACTCGCACTTTGAAAATTTTGCATATAGCTTTTCCGCCCTTAATGTTTCCAGCACCTGCCTCAAGTGCTGTTTATGATCGTTCTCATTTCGAGAGTAGACGAGTATATCGTCGATGAACACGATCACAAACTTGTCCAGGAAAGGGCGGCACACCCGATTCATCAGATCCATGAATAATGTCGGTGCGTTGGTCAAACCAAAGGGCATCACTACAAATTCGTAGTGTCCATAGCGAGTTCGGAATGCTGTCTTGGGCACATCATTCTCGTGAACTCACAATTGATGGTACCCTGACCTCAGATCTATCTTTGAGAAATAACTGGCTCCCTGAAGTTGGTCAAAGAGATCATCGATTCGGGGTAAGGGGTATTGGTTCTTGATGGTCAACTTATTCAGTTCTCGGTAGTCAATGCACATCCGAAAGGATCCATTCTTCTTTTTCACAAATAAGATCGGAGCTCCCCAGGGTGAGGAACTCGGCCTTATGAACCCTTTGTTGATCAGCTCATTGAGCTGGCTGGATAACTCTTGCATTTCTGCCGGCGCTAAACGATAAGGAGATTTAGCTACAGGAGTAGCTCCAGGGATTAAGTCGATACGAAACTCGACTTGACGCTCGGGAGGAATTCATGGGAGGTCTTCAGGGAAGACATCAGGGAAGTTGCAGACTTCGGGAAGACTCTCGAGTTATTTACCTTTTTGAGTCTCATCAACAACATGAGCTAGAAACGCATGACATTCCTTCCGCATGTACTTCTGAGCTTTGATGCACGAGATGATACGAAGGTTCGAGCTAAGCTTATCTCCGTAAATCATGAGGGTTTCACCAGAGGGAAGATTGAGACAGATAGCTTTCTTGAAACAAATAATATCAGCACGATTGGAGCTCAACCAGTCCATGTCGATGATGACATCAAAGCTCTTGATGGATATCGGCATAAGATCGATGGGAAAGGAGTGATTGTCGAGGGTAAGAGTACAGCCTATGAATATGTCGTTAGCGCTCTCTTTCTTTTCGTTATCCATTTCGATGGTGAACGTTTCGGTTAAAGGTTGGGATTTACATTTGATTAGATGCTTGAATGCATGACTAACAAAACTCCTCTCCGCACCAGAATCGAAAAGAATGCATGCATAAGAGTTGTCAAGGAGGAACGTACCCGTAACAACGGTAGGATCAGCGACCGCTTCATTCTGGCCCATTGCCAAAAATCTCCCTGTATTGCCACCAGTTGTTGCCTTGGGGCAGTTTCTCCTGAAATGCCCAACCTCTCCACATCCATAACAAGCTTGACCCACACCTGCTCTCGCAGTCTGGTTGGTTGGTTGGGCTGGCACCTTACAGTATCGAGCTGTGTGACCCTTCTTCCCACAGCTGTTGCAACTCAACTCACGGCAGGGTCTGTGATGATGGAAGTTACACTTGTTGCACAAAGGTAGTTTCCCAGCATAAACACCGGTAGGAGCTTGGGTGGTTGGAACAGTAGTTGGGGCAGCAGCAGGAGCAGTAACAGCATGAACTGCCACTGTTTGTTGTTTCTTGGAGGGCTCCTACGAAGACTGACCCTTCCGCTTGTTCCATGATTTCTTCTTCTTCCCACCACTTTCCTTCTGTGGCTCGGGAACAGCTGCCACCTTATCTAGATCGACCCCATTATCGATCAGCACCTGCGCCAGATCCTTGGCGCTCTCAAATGTAGTTGGTCTAGTAGCCAAGACATTTCCTTTGGTTGGTTGTGTCAGTCCCCATATGTACCTCTCGATTTTCTTGCTTTCCGGGATGACCATTCCCAGACAGAGGAGTGCTAAATCACAGAACCTAGCAGTGTAGGTGGCAGTATCAGAACCCTTCATCTTCAAGTTCCAAAGTTCGTGCTCCAACTTTTACACTTCGCCCCTCGGGCAGTATTCAGCCAGCATGAGTTCCTTCAGTCTTTCCCAACCCATGGCATTAGCCACTGGCAGGGTTAGGGTTTTGACTCGACCATTCCACCAGGTCAAAGCTCTGTCGGTGAAGGTGCAGGCGGCAAACTTCACCTTGTTTGCTTCGGAACAGGCACAAATTTCGAAGATGGATTCGATCTTCTCGAACCATCGAGTCAGCGCGATGACTCATCCGTTTCCGTCGAAGGACTTGGGTTTTGCGGTCATGAAGTCCTTGTAGGAACACTCCTTTTGATGCCCCTGACTTCCATCTTGCCGTTGGGGGTCGGTTCCACCTCCAGCCCCACCAGAGTTCACTTGTGCCATTGCTGCGGTTACAGCGGCGGTAACTGCTGCCTGGAACATGACGGGGTCGAACTGGGGTGGTGGTGGTGGCGGCGGTGTGTCGTTCCTTCGGTTGGATCTTGGTCGAGGAGGCATCTTCTTCTAGAAACAATCAGGAAGAAGAGGATGGTAAGTCCTCAAGATATATGAAACAAAATATATCTCATCCTGATAAACAAGTGTTCTACCAAGCGATAAGCAAGAAAGGTTACTAATGTAACTAAGTTATCGCTACGAAATAGATAGGTAGTAACACTAAGAATGAATCTCCTCACTGAATTTGGCTCTAGCGAAATACTCCTATAGTATTTTCTAGTGAATGTTTTTGGTAAGTTTTAGGCCTGCTGTAACACCACCGTCACTCCCAAGCACATGTTAGTCATGTTTTGACTGAATATAGTTGATCAGGCTATATTCAGCCGAAACATGATTACATAACTGCCCAGGTTTGACCGCAGTGTCCCAACATCCAAATACTTTTTGTGTTGTTCCACTAATGACACAAATTCTGTTAGGTATGCATCCTCGTATACTTTTTATAAAAATACTTATATTTTTGAAAGTATACTTTTAGTGTAGAGCACTTAGGCCCCTTTAGTGTTTATAGTTGTATACCACGTAAGGTTCGGTATACTAGTTCGCTATAAATAAGGGCTCTGATACCAATCTGTCACACCCCAAAACCAGAATGGCGGAAACATTCTGGGGTGGAGGACGTCATGTATAGCATCACAACCAATGTATAATAGCAATCATAGCAACGCAACCATTACATTGAATACTTAAATAAAAATGTTTACATCAATTTGGAAATTGTCAGAAACTTGTTTGAATTACATCGTATAGTTTGTATGAATATAAACATTAAACTCTTATTGCTCCAACTCCTCAAAAACCCAGCAGGTACCTGTCTACTGATTTCCTGATAATACAAGCAGTTTAAAAATATCAGCATAAAGCTGGTGAGTTCATAAGCAGTAGTTTGTAATGAAAAACTTGTTAATGAACTAGCATAAATGTTTGTATAGTTTCAAGAAAATCCGATATTTTCTTTAGCGAAAATGTAGCGTTATCGATTCCATATAAAACCATGAATGTTCGTTACTGAAAAACTGTAGTGATATGCGAAAATACTACCTCATGTGACTAGATAAAGCTAATCATGAAGTATAAGTATTTTGTATGTGAAACCATTGCATAATCAGTTTTGTTTGAAAACCCTGGCTTTAGCCAGTATACGTAGTGTGTTTTAGTTCTATTTAGTATAAATAAAACCCTTGAAGAGTGCCAGGTTGTAAACTAACGGTGAATTATACATAATTTGAGTCGTATAACCATGCTTGATATGACTAGAGACCTTTCCAACGTTCTTCATCGGATCATGGCCCAGATACACTCGTCCCTTCTTTCTCCGTCTAGATGCCCAGGTCAAATCCATTTTTGGATCACTTTTTTTGGGGTTAATCCGACCTTCTTTCCCATGCATTTCTTAGGGCTTTCGGCGTCGAGTTAAATGACATTTGTCACCCCAGGCATGCCTGCCTAACTGTAGCTAGCAGTTCGGGTGTGGGATTGTCAGTCCCGAATAGATCTATTCACAAATCTCACGCTCTCCCTCTAGGAGACTCCGGTTATACTATGATAGGATTTATCCTTGTACACCTAAGGGTACAGTATTGAAGTAGTGTCTCACAGTATCGTACAATCTAGTTTACATGTAGTGTAGTAGCGTTCTACCATAGTGAAAATCCGTATGTATACCGTGTATAGTGATATTTATAGTGATAACGTAGTGATGTAAACTGTAAACTATTCATGTCTTAGTGCATATGTAGTGAAAATTCTTGTACTTGTCATATTTAGAAAATCCCAAACTATACCGATTATAGTTTCCATGTATAACGTAGTGAATAGCGAATCCGGAAAACTGTGCAATTTTAGTGAAAACGACCCTTATGCTCAACACAGTACAAAAGGGTTAAAGTATGAGAATTGCATGAGTTTTGAAAGCATTTATGTTTAGCTTGTATCCTCCCCCTGAAAACATTAAAAACACGGAGAAAGTAGGGGTATGAACTCACCTCGGGTAAGTGGTTTGATTGAAAGATCGATACGAAGATCCGGGTGTTCAAGTGAAGCCTTGAACACGATTCGATCCTAATAACATGCAATGACACATAAACGAGTGAAAGAAGGTATTTCACCACTATAAGTGATGGAAAACCACTCTAGGGACTTGAAACTATTTGCACCAAGTGATAGGACCTTGTAGGATGGAGGGTAGGGGGTGTATGGCCACCTAGAGTGTGTGTGTGGCCATGAGTGTGCGGCCCAATGGGTGTGCGGCCGTACACTCATGAAATGAGGTGTCTTCGAAGTGTTCTCAAGGTCCCTACTCACATCCACTAAGTGTTCAAGGTCTATACCCAATTGTAGTGCAAGATAATGGTCCTAGAAGTGGGTTTATGGTCCTAGAATGGGTGTATGGTCGCACACAAGAGTGTGTGGTCGCACACTTGGGTGTGCTGCCGCACACGTGGAGTGTGCTGCCGCACAAGGGTGTGTGCGGCCATACACAGGTGTGTGCGGTCGTACACCCCTCAAAATGATGCCCAAAATGTCCATTCCAAAGTGCAACAAGGCTAGGGGCATGTCTACATCGATTATGGAAGTTAAATTCTCACTTTGGAGGGTGTTTTAAGGGTGTGCGGCCACCCTAGGGGGGTGTGCGGCCGCACTCATTTCCAAACACGAAGAACATGTCGTTTTTGCATACTTAGGACTTGGATAGAGTGGTCTTTCATGGATTGTAAGCTAGAGGAAGAAGTACTCACGTTCTTGAAGCTTTGGAAGGTTCAAAGTTGAAGAAACTTGAGAGGAAATGAGGTTGTGTGCTGCCAAGGTGCTAAAGGAATGAAAGGAAGGGGGCTACCCTTTATATAGGGGTAAGGGTACTGCCCAAAAGTGTGTGTGCTGCCAAGGGAGTGGGTGTGCGGCCGCACACCCATGTGTACGGCCGTACACTCCTCCAAGAGGTGTGTATGGCCTGATTTTCTCACTATTCAACACTTTGACTCATTCCTGAACTCAATCTTGGTTATATATAAGCTTAGAATACTTAAATGAACCCTTCAATAGCATCAGAAATCAACAAAACAAGTTGAATATTGATTGAGTTGACTAAGTGTACAAGATTGAAGTTTCCGAGTTGTCACATTATATATTTTGAATGCTCATGAATTTTATGTATTCATATATGAATGTTTTATTCATATATGAATGTTTTTTGTTTTATTCATATGAGTTTTATGTATTCATATATGATTTGTTTTATTCATATATTATTGTTTTATTCATGCATTATTGTATTGATTTAGATTTATAATTTTTTAGGTGGTGAATCTTCGAGTTCAGTTCATGATGCGCAATATTGTGATGATATAATTGGAGAACATGTCTATAAGCCAGATGTACCTGTTCAACTTATTCCATTTAAGGGTTTAATCTTCAAATCATTAAAGTTGGCTATCAAAATGTATTCTGAGTATGTTGAAATTGGTGGTTTTGATGTGAGACTGAGCACGCAGTCAAGGTTTGATAACAAGATTATAAAGAAGAAACATGTTATATGTAATCGTGGTGGCAAACAGAAAAAGAACTCTTGTGACACATTGGGTACAAGTGGTGTTAGGAGGAAACGAAATTCAAATTCAAGAGCTATTGGTTGTCAAGCAAAGATTATATTTGAATCTGTGTATGGAACTCCAGATTATAAAGTTTATCAGTTTGATGAACTTCACAATCATCCACTTGAGAAGAGAAGCGATTTAAAAAAAGCGAGGCAAATGTCATATTCAGAAAAAGAGTTTATTGTGCGTGCTTCCACATCAAAAATAGGTCCAACTATGGCTCATAAGTTGAGGGCAAGTCTGAGAGGTGGGTATGAGTTTGTAAAGCCCAAAGTAGTTGACTATAAAGATTTAAGGAGAGATATCAACAGGATTATTGGTTATAAAGATGCCCAAATGATAGTAAACACAATGAATGACCGTCGAGCTCACTATCCAAATTACTCATTTGAGTTTGATTGTCAAGACGATGTTTTGGACTGTATGTTTTGCGCTGATGAAATGGAGAAGGCATATTATGCTGAATTTGGTGATGCTATATCGTTTGATGCGACTTTCCGAAAAAACAAGTAAGTTATTCTATCTACTTTTTTTTATATCTTATTAATATATGAATATTTTTAACTTTATGTTTAATGTTCAGTTTTTATTGTTGAAATATTGTAGTTGTATTCATAGATGAATATTTTTATATTCACTTATGAATACATCAAAATTGACTTTAATGAACATTTTTTTTGTGTGTTAGGTATCGAATGGATTTTGTTCCATTTACTGCTATTAACCATCATAAAAAATCGGTTACTGTTGGATCGGGGTTGCTAAGCAATGAAAGCATTGAGTCTTACTCTTGGTTGCTTAAAGCATTTCTTAAAACTCATGGGAAAGAAACAACACTTGTTTTAACCGATCAAGATGTTGCAATAAAACAAGTTGTTGAGAATGTGTTTCCTAATTCAAAACACCGATTATGTATGTGGCATATAATGAAAAAGATGAAAAAAGGTATTATTTTAATATAATGAATATTGATTGTTATTTTACTTATTATTATTTATTCATTTATGAATATTTTTGTTTTAATACAGATATCAGATGATTTATTTACGAACACAGACTTTAGAAAAAGGTTTTCGAAGCTTGTTTGGGACATTAATATGAAACCTGATGTTTTTGAGGTGAAGTGGGGTTTGCTTATGAAGGAATTCAATCTTGAAGACACAAGATGGTTTAAAGACATGTTTACAATACGTGAGTCATGGATACCTAGATATTTTAGTGATATTCCAGTGTGTGGTTTGATGAAGACTACGTCGAGGTCAGAGAGTATGAATTCATTCTTTAATACATACTCAGAAAGTGGGAACTTACTTTTGAATTTCATGATAAATTACGACACTGCCATTCAAAAGCAAAGGAATACTCAACGAGAGCTTGATAAGGCATCAAAGAAAGCCTCATATAAAATGCAAACACCTCGAGAAATAGAACTGCAAGCATCAAAGGTTTATACAAGTACATTATTTTTTGAGGTGCAAAAAGAAATATATAAAGCATGTTTGTTCTGTACATACTCATATGTTGGTATTGAAGATGGTTGGGAAGTTTACATTGTGCGGCACAACAACAGTAAAAGCGAATTTAAGGTAATTTACTAGTTTTTTATGAAAAATGTAATAATATTCATATATGAATATGAGAATATTCATATATGAATATTCATATTTTCATATATGAATATATGAATATATGAGTGTTGATATGAGTATTCTTATATGAATGTAAATGTGTAAATTTTGTTTTTGTATCAAGTTGAAATAAAAGCTGAAGAGAAAGAAATAAATTGCAGTTGTGAATATTTTAAGCGTGTGGGTGTTTTATGCAGACATGCTTTTACAATAATGATGAGATGTGGTGTTAAAGAAATTCCTGAAAGGTACATTTTGAAAAGATGGAGAAAGGATGTGATATCAAGAAATTATCGTTTTAGTTCTCTTCAATCCGATTCAAGTGATTGTGAGAATGTAAAGCTAGTGAATGATTCATATTATAGTTTTGAATCATGTTTGGATATTGTAAGAGACGACAAAAAGAAATTGATTTTGTTTGCTGAGAAACAACAAATGTTGTTGAAGGAATTTGAGAGTGATTATATATCTGCTGGATTGAAAAGCAAGACAGATGGTGAAGTCGTATGCAAGCTTTTGGGTGTTACTATTCCTATTCCAGAAGAGACTAATATTCATGTTCCTGAAGTTCAAAGCAATAAAGGTTCTGGAATCAAGAAAAGAATTCCAAGTGCAGGTGAAGTAGCATATGAAAATTCTAAAAAAGAACATAGAATGTGTTCAGGATGTGGAAAACGAGTTCCACACAATTTACATACTTGTCCAGAAATAGTTGGAGCTGCTAAATCAGCAAAAGACAGTTAGGGATTTTTTAGTTTTTTATTTTTATTTTTTTTTTGTTTTTATTCATTTATGAATATATGCAGATAAAAACAATAAACAATAATATTCATGTATGAATAATACACATTTATATTGATACGGTAAATTGATATGTTGATATTTGTTTTTTAAATTACTATAAAATAAGTTATATTGATATGGTAAATTATTCATAAATTAATAATATCATATCAATAATATGTGCATTCATTTATCATTGAAGATGTTATTATTTACATATTAAAGGTAAATGAATATAACATGTTTGTGTTCAATTATGATTAAACTAAAATAAAATTGAGAAATGTATATACCATAAATGAATACAAATATGTATATTCATATATGAAGTTTGTTATATTCATATAGTAATAAATAAGTTATATTCATAAATGAATACAAATATGTAAGATGACAAAAAGAAATTGGCTTTGTTTGACGAGAAACAACAGATGATGTTGAAGGAATTTGAGAGTGAGAGTGATTATACATCTGCGAGATTGAAAATCAAGACAGATGTTGAAGTTGTATGTAAACTAATATAAATGAATATAAATATGTGAAATTTGTTATACTAATAAATAAGTTATATTATATATCATATTCGTATTCATTTATGAATAAACAGAAATAAAATTTGAAAATATTTAAATATAAAAAAAAGACAGAAATAAGCTAACTTGTTTCTACTAATAAATAAGTTATATTCATATCTGAAATTTGTTATATTAATATATGAAATTTGTTATACTGACATATTACTACTAACTTAATCATAAATGAATATATCATATTCGTATTCATTTATGAATAAGCAGAAATAAACTTTGAAAATATTTGAATATAAAAAAATGACAGAAATAAGCAAACTTGTTTCTATTACATAATCATTCATCACAAGATTATAAAACCTTTTCATAAGCATTTCACAAACTATTTAAACGATGTTCAATAACATTTAACAAACCATCTAAAACTTGTACTTCAAATTCGTTCATCTTCAACACAAACTGTTCTATAGCATCACACTTCATCACAAGCAATCATCGATATTCTTTTAACCTTTTTTGAATTATTTGCATAGCCTTATATGCATGATCAGTACGCACTTTGAATTCAACTTTTTGATATTTTTCAGCAAGATCCAACACCTTAGCCTTCAACATGTTAATTTCAGAAGTTAGCATTCGGTGTGCATACCTTTGCCTGAGCTTCTCTAAAGTAGTTTGTTGAACTGCACTTTCTTTATGAAGACCTGGTTTCCATTTTGATGTAAAGCCCCATTAGAAGCTTAGATTGGTCATTTAGAGCCTTTAGGGCCTTGCATGCATGTAAAGTTTGCAACTTTACGTGATAATCATGCCTTAGAAGCTTGGATCTGTAATCTGGAACCTTGGCATGGCTTAAAAAGTGTCTGCATGGATGAAGGTCTGCAAGGACTCGGCGAGTTGCATAGTCAACTCGGCGAGTCATATGAAGATGGTCATGAACTCGTCGAGTTGATGAACAAACTCGGCGAGTCCGTTGAAGATTGCCTTGAACTCGGCGAGTCGTTCGAAGACTCGGCGAGTCGGCTAGGGTTTCTCCCAATTCTTGGACACGTATGAACTCGGCGAGTTAAAGGGGAACTCGACGAGCCAATCAAGGATTTCACGACTTCTCGAGTTCAGGAAGGACTCGACGAGTCGGTGAACTATACTCGACGAGTCGAGTCAACATGGACTGTTGACTTTGACTGAGGACTTTGACTTTGACTAAGAGCTGACCAGTTGACTTCTGAGGGTATTCTGGTAATTTGGAGATTTATGAAAAAGGGTTTTATGGTATCTATAGGTGGTGGAAGTTCGTTTTGGTGATCCGAGAGTTGAGCTTTCTAGTTTCAGACGACAGTTGCGAGGTGAGTTATCCTCACTATACTAAGGGGCCTAAGGCACCAAGGTCGGCCCATTGGATATGTTATCCTAGCAATGTTAGATGTTGAGTATGAGTTAGTGTTGCATGCTAGTGGTTATGCCAGTTAGGTAGACCTGTAGCACTACATGTGATGTTATATGCTTATTGCATGCTTAGTGGTTATGTTGTATGTTATATGTTATGTGGGATGGGTTGAGGTTGTACTGCTCTGTGCGGTAGCCAACAGACCTTAGGAGCATTCCGGTTACGGGCTAAAGGGAGACTCGTACTGTGGGCTCGGGAGCATTCCAGTTACGCGCTAAAGGGAGACTCGTACTGTGGGTTTGGGGGTAATCCAGTTTGTAAAGCTGGGGACCCATTACATGTTGTTCAGTTGGTTATGATTACGGGCTAAAGGGAGACTCGTATTGTGGACTTGGGAGCATTCCAGTTACGGGCTAAAGGGAGACTCGTACTGTGGGCTCGGGGGTAATCCAGTCTGTAAAGCTGGGGACCTCTTACATGTTGTTCTGTTTGTTATGATATATTTATGTGGACTGTATGTGTATCGGTATTTTGGGGGAACTCACTAAGCTCTCGGGCTTACAGTTTCAGTTTATTGTTTCAGGTACATCAGGGGATCGCGGCAAGGCGAAGGCGTGATCGTACAGCTCCTCATGTTTTGTCTATGTTTCTGGGGAAACTCTAATATTATACATTTTGAAAACAAATTTGTAATGATTTTTAATGTTTTGTAATGTGTTTAAAAGTTTAAATTTGTTTGAATTTTTGGGTGTTACAAGTTGGTATCAGAGCCTTGGTTTGAGTGAATTGGAGGGACATTCGTGTAACTCCAGTCTCAAATCATGGAAAGGATTTTCAAAAATGATTTCTAAAATGGTTTTCAAAATAAGTAAAGGAGGATGCAGGGTGTACGATCAGCCGGAGCCAGTAAGTAGACCCCAAAATACCATACAGTTATTTGATTATGTGATATGTAGAACAACATGGTAGTACTAGGCTAGGGATCTTCAGGAATTGCATGATAGAATTGCCTGATTACATGATGCCTACTAGTCTAGGGTTTCCTTTATATGAGATTGACATCATTACTGTAGTTGCTTAGTGTATGCATCACGGTTATACATAACCAAGATCTTATAGTCTGAGAATGTTTGATTTGGCCTTATGTTCTGTTCTTGTTTGATTGGGAGCTTAGGGTAGGATTGGATATTCGAAAGTCTATAGGGTCCAACGTTATTTATATATGGCTAGCATACACTAGTGCTGCAGGGTTGGTGGAAGTTTCATGGATAGGTGGGTTGTGTGAGGCCGAGAGGCCAGTTAGGAGATATTTAGCATTCCTCTAGGAGTGAGAACCGAGCGCTCGCTATGTTGTGTATTCAGTTAGGGAATTGTGGCAATGCTTGAGACAAATATGGGTAGGTGTGGAAGGTAGTATGGGCCCGTACTACTGAAAGCACAGGACCCATACGTGTGTCAAGTGAGTCACAATCCCTAGGGTTAGTCGGGAGTTGGCTCCCAGTTATTTATATGGGTTATCTGATATCTTGTGGTATGTTTCAGAATGGTGATGACGAGACGCTTTGTGGCTGGATCCGATTCGGGGTCAGGATCAGGGGACAGGGGCCAGGAGGGGCCGACAGCACCTGAGCCGGTGCTGCAGATGGGTACACAGGAGTTGGATGCCAGGATCCGAGAGATCCTGCATGATGAGGTTGCTGCTGCGTTCTGGAAGCAGTTGCCGGAGATGTTCGGGTCGATTAAGACTGCCATGGTGGAGTACTTTGATGAGCGCTATGCAGCCCTTGCAGAGACAGCTGCCGCAGCAGCTGCATCAGCTGTATCAGCGGCAGGGGGAGGAGTTGGTAGGGGCTTTCAGTACAGGGACTTCGATAACACGAAGCCCCCTACTTTTGATGGGACGCAGGATCCCATCAAGGCTATGAGATGGATTTCAGATGTGGAGGGGTGCTTCTTCACCTGCTCGTGTCCTGCTGACCAGAAGGTCAGGTGTGCTCTGAACCTGCTTAGGTCTGGGGCCAAGGACTGGTGGAGACTTGCGACTGGGACGTACACTGATGATCAGAGAGCTGCTGTTACTTGGGAGCAGTTCAGGGACATGTTCCGAGCCCGTTACATTCCGTAGGTTGAGCGGGAACGTTTGGCACAGGAGTTTCTGAGTTTGAGACAGGATGGGGAGTCGGTGAAGGATATCACCCGGATGTTCACTGAGAGGGCGATGTTTTGCCCGGAGTTTGCTTCAGAGCAGGCTCATATGACCCGTTATCTGAGCATGCTCAAGACGGATATCCGTCAATTTGTGTCTACCCAGCGATGTGATACTCTTCTAGAGTTGCAGGAGGCCGCCAGGCGGCGTGAGTTGGAGATTGAGCTGCAGTTAAGAGAGCAGCGGCAGGACCCGGCACAGTCTCAGCCGGTGCCGAAGCGGTCTAAGACCGCTGATACTAGGACCGGGGGTCAGCAGAACCGCACTTGTGGGAAGTGTGGCAAGGGTCATTCTGGTGTGTGTCGAGCTAATAGTGGGTGCCACAGGTGTGGCAAGACGGGGCATTACGCAAAGGACTGCCGCCAGGCAGTCCCGATTCAGAGTATGAGGTTATGTTATCACTGCGATCAGGTTGGCCACATTAAGGCCAACTGTCCGTTGCTAGCCGCCAAGCCGGCGCATGCTCCAGCGCCGACTACGTTGAGGATCACTGATGGGAGGCAGAGTAGAGCAGAGCCTCCGAAGGCTCAGGGACGTGCATTTCAGCTTACGGCCGAGGAGGCCAAGGCAGCACCGGATGTGGTTGCTGGTATGTTTCTATCCTTTATCTCGTTTACTATATCTGTTGTATGCTTATCTGTTGTACCTGTGATTAGGTACGTTTTTAGTGAACTCTTTGCCTGCTTTGGTCTTATTTGACTCGGGGGCGAGTCAGTCTTTCGTATCTCAGTCATTTAGTAGGGAGTTCGGTGTGTCAGCGAGCGAGTTAGAGTGTCCGTTGCGAGTGTCTATCGCCAACGAACACGGGGTTTCTACTTCTTCGGTTTATCGAGAGTGTGATTTGGAGATTTTCGCGGTGTCCTTTCCGATAGATTTGATGCCGATCCCCATGGGGGAGGTGTGCGTGATTGTAGGCATGGATTGGCGTAGTCGGTTCGGTGCTATGATTGATTGCGAGGGCCAGCGAGTGGTAGTTCGAACCCCAAGTGGGGGAGAACTGATTGTATATGGCAAGGGCACCAGAGTGGGATCGGGGTTTTGTTCAACTGTCAGGGCTCGGCAGTACATTCAGCACGGGTGTGCGGGTTATCTAGCGTACGTGGTGGATACGCGGGTCAGGGATCAGATTACGGTTGCCAATGTTCCGGTGGTCAGGGAGTTTGCAGATGTGTTTCCGGAGGAGTTGCCAGGGATACCTCCGGAGAGGCAGGTCGAGTTCAGGATCGACCTGGTGCCAGGTGCGGCCCCTATCGCTAAGGCGCCTTACCGATTGGCACCACCAGAGATGGAGAAGCTGTCATCGCAGCTTCAGGAACTGTTGGTCAAGTAGTTCATTCGACCTAGCAGTTCTCCATGGGGCGCACCGATTCTTTTTGTCCGGAAGAAGGACGGTTCGCACCGGATGTGCAATGACTACCAGGACTTGAACAAGTTAACGGTGAAGAACCGTTACCCACTCCCGAGGATAGACGATCTCTTCGATCAGTTGCAGGGCGCATCTTGGTTTTCCAAGATAGACTTGAGGTCTGGGTACCATCAGGTCAGGGTCAGAGAGGAGGACGTGGAGAAGACCGCGTTCCAAACTCGTTATGGACATTACGAGTTCGTGGTGATGCAGTTTGGGCTCACCAATGCGCCAGTAGTATTCATGGACCTGATGAATCGGGTCTGCAGACCGATGCTCGATCGCTCAGTTATAGTGTTTATAGACGATATCTTGGTGTATTCCAAGACCCGAGAGCAGCATGAGGAGCATCTGCGGGAGTTGTTGGGAGTTCTGAGACGAGAACGGTTGTATGCCAAGTTCTCGAAGTGTGAGTTTTGGCTACGAGAGGTCCAGTTCCTCGGACATCTCGTTAACCAAGAGGGGATTTTGGTCGATCCGGCCAAAATCGAGGCGGTTATACAGTGGGAGGTTCCGAAATCTCCCTCAGACATTTGGAGCTTTTTGGGATTGGCAGGGTACTACCGGAGATTTATACAGGACTTCTCCAAGATTGCGGTACCCCTCACTCGTCTGACGAGGAAGGGAGTGGATTTCCGGTGGGGCCCTGAGCAGCAGAGGGCGTTTGAGACCCTCCGCCAGTGGTTGTGCGAGGCCCCAGTCTTGACACTCCCGGAGGGAGTTGACGATTTTGTGGTGTTCTGTGATGCATCCATCACAGGGTTAGGGGCGGTCCTCATGCAGAGAGGAAGAGTGATATCTTATGCGTCACGGCAATTGAAGCCACATGAGACGAGATACCCTACGCATGACTTGGAGCTGGGGGCGGTGGTGTTTGCACTCAAGATATGGAGACATTACCTTTATGGGGTCCGCTGTACCATTTACACAGATCACAAGAGTTTGAGACACATCATGGATCAGCCGAACCTGAACATGAGGGCAGCGCAGGTGGCTAGACGTAGTCAAGGACTATGACTGCGAGATCCTTTACCATCCTGGTAAAGCGAATGTGATTGCGGATGCTTTGAGCCGCAAGTCAGCTGGGTCTTCCACCCCAGCGGTATGTATGAGGATAGCAGTAGACTCTCAGCTTGTGAGTCTGATCAGAGATGCCCAGGTTGAGGGCATGCAACCAGAAAACTGGAAGCTGGAGAGGATCAAGGGTGAGAATACCCGGTTTGAGCAGGACAGTCGGGGATTATTGACCCGATGCGGTCGGGTTTGGGTACCGATGTCTAGTGGGGTTAGGCAGACGGTTATGGAGGAGGCTCATAAGTCTCATTTCTCTATTCACCCGGGGGCCACCAAGATGTACCGGGATTTGAGTTTGAGCTATTGGTGGTCGTGCATGAAGCGAGAAATCGCTTGGTATGTCGAGAGGTGCTTGACCTGTAGGATGGTCAAGGCCGAGCACCAGAGGCCGCATGGCAAGCTGCAGCCTCTAGAGATTCCCATGTGGAAATGGGAACAGATCACGATGGATTTCATTACCAAGCTGCCGAGGACGGCAAAGGGATTTGATGATATATGGGTCATCGTGGATCGATTGACCAAGAGCGCCCATTTCTTGGCAATTCGGGAGAGTTCGTCGGCTGAGAAGTTGGCCGACATGTACGTTCGCGAGATCGTGTCTCGCCATGGGGTTCCCGTCTCCATTGTTTCCGATCGGGATGTCAGGTTTACATCACGTTTCTGGCAGAAGTTTCACGAGGAGCTGAGCACGCGGTTGCACTTCAGCACAACATTCCATCCGCAGACTGATGGTCAGAGCGAGCAGACCATTCAGACCCTCGAGGATATGTTGAGGGCGTGTGTCATTGATTTTGGTGGGAGCTGGGATTCCCACCTACCACTTGCAGAGTTCGCGTACAACAACAGCTATCATTCCAGCATCGGTGCCCCGCCATTCGAGCTGTTGTACGGGCGGAGATGTCGCATCCCGGTATGTTGGGGTGAGGTTGGTCACAGGGTGATGGGTTGGACAGAGGTGGTCTTGCAGACCACCGAGAAGATTCAGCAGATTAGGCAGCGGCTGCAGACCGCTCAGAGTCGGCAGAAGAGTTACGCCGACCGACGCCGATCCGAATTAGAGTTTCAGGTCTGTGACATGGTACTCCTGAGGTCTCGCCCTGGAAGGGTGTGATCCGTTTTAGGAAGAGGGGAAAATTGGGTCCCCGATACATTGGGTCGTTCAGGATCATTGCCAGGGTTAGCAAGGTGGCTTATAGGCTAGAGCTGCCGGAGGAGCTTAGTCGGATCCACAGCACTTTCCACGTCTCGTAGTTATGAAAGTGCATTGTGGACACGGAGGCAGTGGTGCCACTGGATGACATTCAGGTTGATGAGCGCCTGAATTGTATTGAGAGGCCGATTGCCGTTTTGGAAAGGAAAGTGAAAGTCATGTGCAACAAGGAGGTTCCGTTGGTAAAGATACAATAGGAGCATCGGAGGGGATCCGAGTAGACATGGGAGTCGGAGGCTGAGATGCGGGAGCATTACCCGGAGTTATTCGCTACAGCAGACTTCGAGGACGAAGTCTAAGTCAAGTGGGGGAGAATTGTAACATCCCAACCGTCAGGTATTATTAATTTTCCATTTTAGACTTCATGATTAAGGTCTACTCGACGAGTAGGTGCTATGACTCGTCGAGTAGAAGCGGGTCAGGACACGTCAATTAATAAGTGACTCGCCGAGTCGGTATGGGGGACTCGACGAGTAGGAGCTGGCAGTGGAAACCCTAATTTTCAGGGTTTTTGCACCTTATATATTAAACCATTAGCGCCTCCCACTGTCCTTGATCACCCTTGAGACCCAGAGACCCTAATTTCCATGAGTGAGAGCTTGGAGAGTGTTTTGGAGCTTTGGGAAGTAACTTTTGTGAAGGAAATTTGTAAATCAAGAGGATAGCATCAAAATTTCTGTGTGGAGCCAGCTTCTACTTCAGTTTGGGCACGTTTTGGAGGTAACCAACTGTTACCTTAACCTCTTTTTCGTCTAGAATCATTCATATGTGGAAACTAGGGCTTTCTTTAGTTATTCATGAAGGGATTTTGTTATGGGAGCTAGATCTGAAGTTGAAACTTTAGATTTGAACCTCTTTTGAGTCCTAAGTCCATAAAGTTTCCAACTCTTGCAAGGATGAGACTCCCCTAAGATGTAAAGCCCCATTAGAAGCTTAGATTGGTCATTTAGAGCCTTTAGGGCCTTGCATGCGTGTAAAGTTTGCAACTTTACGTGATAATCATGCCTTAGAAGCTTGGATCTGTAATCTGGAACCTTGGCATGGCTTAAAAAGTGTCTGCATGGATGAAGGTCTGCAAGGACTCGGCGAGTTGCATATTCAACTCGGCGAGTCATATGAAGATGGTCATGAACTCGTCGAGTTGATGAACAAACTCGGCGAGTCCGTTGAAGATTGCCTTGAACTCGACGAGTTGTTCGAAGACTCGGCGAGTCGGCTAGGGTTTCTCCCAATTCTTGGACACGTATGAACTCGGCGAGTTAAAGGGGAACTCGACGAGCCAATCAAGGATTTCACGACTTCTCGAGTTCAGGAAGGACTCGACGAGTCGGTGAACTATACTCGACGAGTCGAGTCAACATGGACTGTTGAATTTCACTGAGGACTTTGACTTTGACTAAGAGCTGACCAGTTGACTTCTGAGGGTATTATGGTAATTTGGAGATTTATGAAAAAGGGTTTTATGGTATCTATAGGTGGTGGAAGTTCGTTTTGGTGATCCGAGAGTTGAGCTTTCTAGTTTCAGACGACAGTTGCGAGGTGAGTTATCCTCACTATACTAAGGGGTCTAAGGCACCAAGGCCGGCCCATTGGATATGTTATCCTAGCAATGTTAGATGTTGAGTATGAGTTAGTGTTGCATGCTAGTGGTTATGCCAGTTAGGTAGACCTGTAGGACTACCTGTGATGTTATATGGTTATTGCATGCTTAGTGGTTATGTTGTATGTTATATGTTATGTGGGATGGGTTGAGGTTGTACTGCTCCGTGCGGTAGCCAACAGACCTTAGGAGCATTCCAGTTACGGGCTAAAGGGAGACTCGTACTGTGGGCTCGAGAGCATTCCAGTTACGGGCTAAAGGGAGGCTCGTACTGTGGGCTCGGGGGTAATCCAGTTTGTAAAGCTGGGGACCCATTACATGTTGTTCAGTTGGTTATGATTACGGGCTAAAGGGAGACACGTACTGTGGACTCGGGAGCATTCCAGTTACGGGCTAAAGGGAGACTCGTACTGTGGGCTCGGGGGTAATCCAGTCTGTAAAGCTGGGGACCTATTACATGTTGTTCAGTTTGTTATGATATATTTATGTGGACTGTATGTGTATCGGTATTTTGGGGGAACTCACTAAGCTCTCGGGCTTACAGTTTCAGTTTATTGTTTTAGGTACATCAGGGGATCGCGGCAAGGCGAAGGCGTGATCGTACAGCTCCTCATGTTTTGTCTATGTTTCTGGGAAAACTCTAACATTATACATTTTGAAAAAAAAGTTGTAATGATTTTTAATGGTTTGTAATGTGTTTAAAAGTTTAAATTTGTTTGAATTTTTGGGTGTTACATTTGGATTAAGAACGTTTTTGTTTGCTAATCTGATAACAACTTTCTGATTGTGGTGTTTGATTTGTTTCTTTGTAAGTGGTTTTTTTTTGGTGAAGATTCATTAGATTTTTTACTTAAAGTTTGATCTGAATCTTGACTGAGACCTAGACTAAAACATGGATGAGTATCTGCATGCCAGAAGAATTATCATGTAAATAGTTGTAAGTTAATTATAATATTATTTTTATATTTTGAAATGTTTTTCCAAATTGTTACCTCCTTCATTCCCTTTTGTTTTCTCAACTTTTTGTCGTTCATTGTTTTCATTTTCTGACTTTTTCGTGTTCTTAGCTTCTGCTCCTTGTTTATTTGTATGTTCAGAGTTTTCCTTGCCTGAAACATATACATCATATATGAATATTTTTTTATTTTTTACTCATTTATATAGTGTATTATTCACTTATGAATAAACAATCTTATTAAAAAAATCAATATAAATATTGTAATATATTTTAAATCATTCATTTACATGTATCATCTCCGTTCGTTTTTTCAACTTCTTTTCCTTCTTCATGTACACCTTTTGATTTTTCCTTTTCTGCAAGAGTATTACTTTTACTTCTACTCATTGGTGACCCTGGTCAAAATTTAATAAACAAAATTGTTATTTTTTATTAATATTTTTATATTTTTTTTTTAAAATAAAAGTAAGAGAAAATTTACCTATATCAATATTATCCAAAATAGTTTTCATTTCAGGGTCATTCCAGATTTCATCTTCTTGACTATTTAAACTTGAAATTCCAACTCCAAGGACATTATCCACAATGTTGTCAACAACTTTATCCAACAAATTTTCATTTTCAGTTTGTTGAATAGTCTCTTCATGATTATTTGTTTCTTCAGCATCATGATCTTTTTTCTCTTCATCATTGTCATTTTCATTGTTCTTTCCATCTTTCTCTTTTACTTCAGTTTCACCTTCTTTTTTATTCTTATCTCCATCATTCTTTATTCCTTCATTCTCTGCTTCATTTGAATCAAGCAAGTAATCCACTTCCGGTTGACTTCCATCATTATCATTTTCTTCTTCTCGATTTCCTTCATCATCTTCATTTTCTTTTTGATCATTTGTTTTTTGACCCATTATTGGTGTCAAATTGATACCTTCAACTCCAGTTTCATTACTTGGAAATTCAAAAAGTGTTGTGCTTTCAGTTTTTTCTTCAACAATTGTATTTGTCATCTTTTCTTTGAAAATCCTAAAACTTTCCTTTTCAGGGAACTTTGTTATCGCATCATTGAGCTTTGAATTCAGCTTTTCCTTCATCCTCTCAAAACTATTAAGCATTTTAGATATTTTTGATTCATATGCCTATGTAATAAAAAGAAGTATGATTAGAATTTAATATAATCATATATTATTAACATGTTCAAACTAATTACCTCAACAGAATGATCTTCATCTTTATCAGAATCACTGTCTTCGAGATCTGTCTCTCCTTCATCTTGTTCATTAACAAATTCTTCATTTAATTCTCCAAGTCCAAATCTACATTTTTCTTGTTCAAATGTCTCTCGATATCTAATCTTCTCTGAACTCCAATAACAAATTGTTGGACGTTTACGTGTTACCGTTAAAGCTTCTGAGCGGATGTTATCAGCATAGAACAACTGCACATAAATGATAACTAATTGATATTCATATATGAACAAGTAAAATATTAGTTTTTACTTATTCATATATGAATAAGTAATGTAAAGCATAACGTGTGAACAAGTATATTTTTATTATTCATATATGAATATGTGCTATTAGTTTATGAATAATAAATATTATTAAAAATTGAGTATAAACATTATAATAACTTACCACCAAGAAAGCTGAAGGTCCAACAAAGAAGCTAGTATCTGAGTATGGTATGTATGAGTTCTTTGTTCTGACAAGACAGTCCAAAACATAGCTGCACCATTCTATGTTGCTGATATATGTTTTTCTTGAAATATAACTCAAAGGAAACAGGTTGCATCTTCCCATTGATGTTGACTCGCAAAACGTGTTGACAAAAAGAACTAAGAAGTTCAATTGGAAATTGAAAGCAGCTTGTGTGGTAGAAACAATAACATTTTTGATTGCACTCAGTCGGATGATTGAATCTTTTTTAAATTGTTGCTTCCATTCACCATAACTTGTATCATCCTTAGGCCACTGATCCAGTTGTGTAAGTATGGTTCCACCAATTGGTATGCCCAACATGTCATGAACAGACTCTTCTGTTACTTTCAGTTCCTTTCCTTCAATATCTATCACCATTCTCTCATAATCAAATTTTTGAAGAACATAAAATCCCAGCTTCAGTGGTATATCTGTGATTTTCATTTTTAATAAAGCTCCAAAACCCATAGATCTTACACATTCTTTTTGTTCTTTGCTCAACCCAAGGATTATAGATAGTAATGACTCTGGTGAACATCTATTTTTCATTGCGTAAAATTCCTTTACCACTGGTTTTTTTTTTTTTTGTCTTTCTTGATTGGTGACTCCTTTTTTTGCCTTTTTTGATGGATGAATACTTTCAAAATCAGAGTCTGAATCATGTAGTTCTCGTTTTTCAGGAGTTTTCCTTTTTGATGGACTTTTTCTGCTTTGACGCTTTATTTTCTTTGGTGTTTTTGTTTCTTTTTTATCTGGGAAATGAAAACATATAATATTTGAATAAGTTATTGATATATGAATATGATATATGCTCGTTGATTTATTAATATTTATTTATTACAAAAATATAATTAAGATATACAATTTTATTCATATATGAATATATTAGATATGATAGGAATTTTGTACCTTTCACATTTTTCCTCTTCAAATCTGTTTCTATCATTGTTGTGGGGTCTTTATCAGGAGTACAAATCTTCTTACCTTCATGAATTAGTGAGTAGAAGATTAATAATTTTGAAATACATTTTACAAAGAAAATATATTATATTCATAAACGAATATAGAATATTCATTTAAAAGATATGATATGTATTTTATACCTTTTTGATTTTTGTGCATTGATCTTGTTTCTCTCATTGTTGGTGAATCTTTATCGGAAATATTAGTATTCTTACCTTCATTCAATAGTAAGTAGAAGATAAATGAGTTTGATATTCACAAATGAATATTAGAATAAAACATATATATTCATATTTTTTTATTTACATATGAATATGTTTTGTTATATTCATATATAAATAGAACATATATAAGTCATTTTTGTTGTATTCACATTTGAATAATGTATGTATGACAACTAGTTATGTTCTATTCATATGTGAATATAACATACATGTTCAAAAATGAATATTTGAATAAAACATATATATTCAATTTTTTTTTATTGACATATGAATATTTTTTGTTATATTCATATGTGAATAGAACATATATAAGTCATTTTTGTTGTATTCACATTTGAATAATGTATGTATGACAGCAAGTTATGTTATATTCATATGTGAATATAAGAAAACATATTCACAAATGAATATTTGAATAAAACATATATATTCACATTTTTTTATTCACATATCAATATGTTTTGTTATATTCATATGTGAATATAACAAAACATATTCACAAATGAATATTTGAATAAAACATATATATTCACATTTTTTTATTCACATATGAATATGTTTTGTTATATTAATATGTGAATAGAGCATATATAAGTCATTTTTGTTGTATTCGCATTTGAATAATGTATGTATGACAGGAAGTTGTGTTCTATTCATATGTGAATATAACATACATATTCACAAATGAATATTTGAATAAAACATATATATATTCACATTTTTTTATTCACATATGAATATGTTTTGTTATATTCATATGTGAATAGAACATATATAAGTCATTTTTGTTGTATTCACATTTGAATAATGTATGTATGACAGCAAGTTATGTTCTATTCATATGTGAATATAGCATACATGTTCAGAAATGAATATTTGAATAAAACATATATATATTCACATTTTTTTATTCACATATCAATATGTTTTGTTATATTCATATGTGAATAGAACAAAACATATTCACAAATGAATATTTGAATAAAACATATATATTCACATTTTTTTATTCACATATGAATATGTTTGTTATATTCATATGTGAAATAGACCATATATAAGTCATTTTTGTTGTATTCACATTTGAATAATGTATGTATGACAGGAAGTTGTGTTCTATTCATATGTGAATATAACATACATATTTACAAATGAATATTTGAATAAAACATATATATATATTCACATTTTTTTATTCACATATGAATATGTTTTGTTATATTCATATGTGAATAGAACATATAGAAGTCATTTTTGTTGTATTCACATTTGAATAATGTATGTATGACAGCAAGTTATGTTCTATTCATATGTGAATATAACATACATGTTCAGAAATGAATATTTGAATAAAACATATATATTCACATATCAATATGTTTTGTTATATTCATATGTGAATAGAACATATATAAGTCATTTTTGTTGTATTCACATTTGAATATTAGTTTTGCTTGTGTTCAGAAGTAAACAAAACATATCAAAACAAAATTATCTTCAATATGTTCATTTTCTGTTGTGTTTTTAAGTGAAATCTCATATAAGTTAATCAGATCTACCTTTTTGATTTGTTCTTGTTTTTCGTTTATATGTATGCTTCACTGTTGGTGTTGTTTCTGTAAGTGTAAGTAGTTAATATTAGGGAAAAATAAGCGAAATGTGAAGTAACGTTTATATTTTGACAGAATAGTTTTGAATAAGTATGAAAAATGAAGAGATGATGTAAAATCGTTTATATATCAACTAATAATGGATGATTCTTACAAAAATTTCAAGTAAATCAAGTAATAACGAAGGAGGGTTACGAGAATGAATGATTATCACAAAAAATTGAAGTAAACAGTCTATTTTTGAAGAATGAACAGTGTGAAAACAATATTTTTAGTTCTAAATCAAGTAATAATGAACGAATATTACCAAAAATTTCAAGTAATGAAGTGATAATTTTTAGAAATGATTAGAAATCGTTAAAAATTGGAGAAAAAACGCCGATACATTTCATTGTCAAGAGCGATGAAATGGTCTCGTTCATGTTTTCATCCGAAGACATTTTTCTTCTGCAAATAGTTTTCTTCTTATCGATGCTTCTTCAAATGGTTTTCTTCTTATCGATGTTTCTGAAAATGGTGTTCATGTTATGGGGTATCGAAGAGGGAAATGATGTGCTTCTGTTGAGATTTGACGTATGGTGATATTACTGAAGTGCCCTAACCGTTTAATGTTTTTGGGTTATTTACAAATTTGCCACCGTTTATTAATGTGTTTTGATTATTTACAAGTTTGCCACCACGCGTTTTTTAAGCTCATTAAATGATTGGTTGAGAATGGTTCCCCCATCTCAACCTTTTTTTTCTCAATTGAACCCTCATATATATATATATATATATATATATATATATATATATATATATATATATATATATATATATATATATATATATATATATATATATATATTAAATGTCTTGCTTCTTTGAAACCGAATTGTAAAAACCGATCCAACCGAATTGTAACTTGATTGGTTCGGATCGGATTTGAATTTTATTTGAACTATTCGGATTCACGTTATGAAAACCAAAATTAAGTTGAATTCACCTGATTGGATCGGATCAAACCGATCCATCCAAACAAACACTCCTACTTGTAGCAAGTAACAGCAAGGACATATTGTTTGAGACTAAGAATTTTCTTTTAGAAAATTGCACCATTAAGAATCTTTAGAAAGAAGTCCACGTCTATCGTATTATAAAATTAACTGGATATAATCTTTGCATATCTACACTAAACTAAATATTTAATCACAAAATTGACCAAAATGATGTATTCCATTTATCAAACTAACCATTTGTTTCTGACCTTTTACACAAAGTAATACTAATAAACTTTGAAATAAGTCTCTTTTCGTCTTCTAATATCTATTCGTCTTCTTCCGTATATTTAAGTAACAAGGAGCATGATATATGCACAAATATCTACTTGTCTTGATATCTCTTATGTAATAGGAATGATTGGTTGATGAAAGTGAAATTAAAGTTTAAAATGATTGCCAAAATAAATAATAAAAAAAACATTACATTTTGACTTTAAAGAAAACAAATTCCTTTTAAAATTGTGAGTTGCACGATAAAAATAACAAGAAATCATCTTTATAGCATATATTTTTATAACATCAAGTGGGAATTCTTATTAAAGTAGTCATAAACAATTGTTTGAAAAGCAGTGGAAAAAAATATATAGTTTGATAATGCATCTAACAAGCCAAATGTTAGCTGGCTGAAAGATATACAAATGGTCTACCATCGAAAGTAGATGTGGATAACTCAGCGAAGAAGCAATGCAACTTGTGCCCTTGTCCTGAGCCCACAGTTTTGTTTTGCTTTGTTTGTGAAATTTTTTGTATTATTATGGATAATGAACACTCAAACGACTATAGATGATAAAGCAATTGAATTTTCTTATAATATTTTTATGTATAATTAACTAATATTTTCAGAAAAGAAAATGTTAATCCTTTGACAGTTGTTATTTAAAAGAATAGCTTAAAACAATTTATACTAATTAATATATATATATATATATATATATATATATATATTAAAAAAGTCTCAAGTTAGGAACAGTGAAGTTCCTAACTTTTTGGCAAAAATGGTCCTCTATTTATTATTATATATATATTAAAGTTGTGGAAGAAAGGAATAGTAAACTTTGGATACTTTGTTCAAATTTGGTCCCTTGATTTACATATCCGGTTCTTGTACTTCTTTAATTAATTTATTCATGTCCTTTTGTTTGTATTCCATTCAACTTCCCATTTTTTGGTAGAATTGGTTCCTGTATTATTGTTGGAAGTTAGGAATACTAAATTTGGATGTCTTTTGGCAACTTTGGTCATTATTCTATACCAATTTTAACACTTTTGGTCCTTGCAATCAATATTTTTACACTTTTTTGGAACCTTTTAATATTTAAAGTTTGGCCACAAAACTTTAACGGTTTGACAACTTTGATCCCTTTTCTAAAAAGTTGCTAATTCCTACCCTTTTGATTCTTTAGCCATTTTCACACTTCTGGTCCTTGCATTCAAAACTTTTACATTTTTTGTCCGGGGCAAAGCCCGGACTTTTCATCCTTGCACTTTCTATGTCTGTCATATTTATCAATTCGGAAACAACATTGAAAGCTTTTGGCCCCCGCGTAGCGTGGGTAACCTTTCTAGTATATATTAAAGTTGTGGAAGAAAGGAATAGTAAACTTGGGATACTTTGTCCAAGTTTGGTCCCTTGATTTACATATCCGGTCCCTGTACTTCTTTAATTAATTTATTCATGTCCTTTTGTTTGTATTCCATTCAACTTCCCATTTTTTTGGCAGAATTGGTCCCTGTATTATTGTTGGAAGTTAGGAATACTAAATTTGGATGTTTTTTGGCAACTTTGGTCATTATTCTTTACCCATTCTGACACTTTTGGTCCTTGCAATCAATATTTTTACACTTTTTTGGAACCTTTTAATATTTAAAGTTTGGCCTCAAAACTTTAACGATTTGACAACTTTGATCCCTTTTCTAAAAAGTTGCTAATTCCTACCCCTTTAATTCTTTAGCCATTTTCACACTTCTGGTCCTTGCAGTCAAAACTTTTACATTTTTTGTCCGGGGCAAAGCCCGGACTTTTCATCCTTGCACTTTCTATGTCTGTCATATTTATCAATTCGGAAACAACATTGAAAGCTTTTGGCCCCCGCGTAGCGGGGGTAACCTTTCTAGTTATAATTATATAGATCTCCAAGTTCAGCTCTGCACCTCAAGTTTCCAATCAGCAGCACTTCAGCCCTCTTACAATCCAAGCTGTCCAGCTTTAGTCCACTCTAGATTCCCCAGCTACAATCAACCTTTCAACTTCTAACTTTTACAAACTCTACCCTTCACAACAACAAAAATTCAATCACGTACAAAATTCTTATACAATTAACACTTTAGATAGAAAATTAACTGAATGATTTTCAATACCCTCTCTCCATCCAAATTCTGATAAAAAGAAGTAATAATTTCTCACTTAAATATTTGTGTTAAATCCCATTTAGCATTTTTATAAAAATACATGCAATTGCTCCCGTAATAATGTCTTTACAATTTTTACCATCCGACACATTTTTTTCTTTGTATATATATTAAAAAAGTTCAAAGTTAGTAATAATTTTGTGTGGTTTTTGTCAATTTTGCTCTTTATTGTTTAGTTATTTTGACACTTTTGGTCATTGCAATCAAAAAATTTATATTTTTTAGAAACCTTTTAATATTCAAAGTTTGGACACAAAACTTTATGGAATTAACAACATTGGTCCCTTTTCTAAAAATTTGCTAATTCTAACCTCATTAATTCTTTAGTCATTTTGACACTTTTGGTCCTTACAGTCAAAACTTTTATATTTTTTTATAAAAAACACAAAAAATGGGCCGATGCACAACGAGTTAGGAACAGTGAAACTCGCGTTTTTTTGACTGTTTTTATCATTGCACTTTTTGTGTCTGTCATTTTCTTCTTTTGGTATATTTTTTTCTATATTGGTCATTATATTTAACTTTTTTGTTTTTTTCTTACCCTCTATCTATCCGTCTCCGACTGTTTATCTGTATGAAAATAATTCAATGTCAACTAAAATAGTCAACAACAACGTCTATTAATCTATAAACAAAAACGACACTCAAATCAGACGCACACGGCCCATGCGGAGCATGGGCAACATATCTAGTTCATCATTAAAAATCTACATCATGACTTACACATCCCTTAAATATCTACATCATGACTTAAACTCAAAATGTTTGGGTGCATGTGAACACAATCTGAACAATAAATACACCACTCACGCTACACTTGATTGTTCATTAATCAAAATTCAATGTTTGATTTAACAATTATTTATAAAGTACTTAAAGGGCGATATATTATTTAAAATTTTCAATAAACAAAACTTAGTAATAAGTTACAAAAAAAATAATAATAATAAAAAAAAAAAAAAAAAAGTTGTTTCCTAATATAATAATTTATATTGAGTTAAATAATAAACACATTTTATTTTCTATGACAAACAAACATCTAAAGTATTCTACTTTATTAGAATGAAGAGTGACATTTTCTTTCCAAAAGAAACGCAAACTTTCGATGCAATAATGATAACAAAAGTAATACCAAACTAAAAAACAAATATAAAACGTGACTTTGAAGTACAAATGACCACATTCATATTATGTTAAACGAAAAAGACTTTATTGAATATATATTATTTATATTTAGATAAAAAGAGTGGCAAACAAAAAACAAATCTTAATTTTTGTATGGTCGATGAAACTTTTAGATTGTTATTTACTTATTTAGCAACATACCTACCAAAATTGAGGATCACTAGTTCAATTGCCTCTTTCTTAATTAAAAAACATAACATATACATTCAATATATATGATGGATCCAAATATAGTAATAATATGCGAGAAAATTAGTACTTTTTGCTTAGGGTTAAATGTTGGTTTATACAATGATATTTCATACTTATCGTATTTTATACAACAAAGTGGTGTTTTAGACAAGATATGCAACCAAGTTTACTTCTTAGATTAAAAAATGCAGCACATTTTACCTCTAACATGTTGAACCAATTAAAATATTGTTGCAAAATACTAATTGGTTGCATAAACTGGTAAAAAAATAATGAAACTTTGTTGCATAAACGGATCCTGGTTACAATATCACATATTTTGGTTCTGAAATGATACTTGATTACATATTTTGTTTAAACACATTCTGTGACAAACTGACAAAAAAAAAATAAAGCGTTGTTATATAGACAAATAATTAACCCCTTTTGCATGTATTTGTTTACCATTTAGCTTTCTAGACAAGAAACTTTTTGAAACAAAATTATACAAGGCTAAATGCAATAAATATCAATAAACTTTCATTTATTTGTCTATTTAAACATTTTACTTCTATTTCTTTCCATTACAACATTGTACTTCCTATTTTTTTCTTATCAAAACATTATACATTGAAAAATATACCCAATTATCACATTGTACTTGCATATTTTTCCTTATTAAAACATTATAATCTGAAAATCTACCTAATTCTAGCAATAAAAATTACTTTGTATTGATAATTGGTACAATTTTCAAAAGTACAATGCTATAATAAGAACAAATGAAAAATTACTGTTATCTTTAGTATTCAACCAAATTATATCTACAAAAACCCTTTTTTAGAAATGGATATGACAAAACTCCAAAAACAGCTACTTCTAAGAATAAAATGAAAGTGATTTTTAATGGAAATAGTAAAATTTAAAAGACACAAAAGGAACCCAAAACCCATACTTTTACAAAATAGCTTTTTAAAGTACCAAAGTGAGTTCCAAAACCATATAAAAAAAAATAGTAGACAATAAAGCTACATTATATAGATAGAATTAGAATGGTAAGCCTTTTTTCAGAACCATCATTTCCAATAACTCAGAGCAAAGTACAACTTCTAAAGCATAAGGGTACAAGTGAACATTGCATGATTGCTCTAGATATGGTCATTTAAGCTTTGGAAAATATGACTTACCACCATTATAGAAGATAAGAAAACTATTTTTTTCTTTTTTTTTGATGGAACAAAAAAAACATCATCTATGGGGCCTCCCTTGAAAATTGCCTTTATTCTTGGCAATGAAACCATTCTTTGGCTTTGGTATCTCATGAATATCCATCACTTGTATTGTCCTTTGCTTTTTCGCTTCAGCAAACACGATAGATAAATGATGATGTCAGCCAAAAAAAACTTTCATTTATTGTGTATTTAGCATCCTACTTTAATTTCTTTCTATCACAACATTGCAAGAAATAGCAACATTTTCTTGTTAACAATATCATTCAAATATAAAGCATGTTTAATGGCTAAAATTGAAAAGATTTTTCAAAGTATAATGTTTTGATAAGAAAAAAAAATGGAAGTATAATGGTATAATTGGGTGTGTTTTTCTCATTATAATGCCTTGATAAGAATTTTTTTTTTTTAAAGTACAATGTTGTAATAGAAAGAAATTAAAGTAAGATGCTATAACACACAAATAAATAAAAGTACATTGTTCTTTGTTGCATTTAGCCTTTTTTTTTCTAGTTTAAAGCTTTGTACTTTGAAAACTCTACCATTTATAAGATTGTACTTTCAATTTTTCAACAGTGAAAATTGCTTTGTATTTAGATGCATTTATAGTAAATAAAATTATGAAAATGTGTTGCTATTTCTTGCATTTAACACGAATGATAGTGATAATGATAATATTCCCCAAAAACAATAATAATAATAATAATAATAATAATAATAATAATAATAATAATAATAATAATAATAAACAAACCATTTTGGACTTCTTGGTAGTTCTCTTGAAGCCGCTTTGTAGCCGATGCTAGCCGATCACGTTCAATGTTTTGATCCTTGCGTGGTCGCTGTAAAAGTCCCAAGTAACTTGTAAACATTTTAAAATAACAAATTTGCAAAAATGGTCCCTGTGGTATGTCGAAAATTGCCACTTTGGTCCAAAAAGGTTTGGACTTGCACCAGTGGTCCAAAACTTTGATTTTGTTGCGAGTTTGGTCCAATTTGTTTTGAATTTTTTAAAATGATGATTTTCCCCTTTTATCTTCTTTTTTCAATTTTTTTATTACAGAAACCAAAACTCGCAAGTGGCAATTTTCGATATACCACAGGGACCATTTTTGCAATTTTGTCTTTTAAAATAATATTAAATGCAATAAATAGAAACGCTCTTTCACATAGTTGTTTATATAGCATTTTACTTTCGTTTCTTTCTATTACAACATCCTACTTTCAACTTTTTTTATTTTTTTATTTTTTTTATTTTTATCATGACATTAAATCTACCCAATTTCCACTCATTATAAATATGTGAAGGGGTACGATTTACATTTTGAGGAGCAGATGCAGAAGCATTCATGGGAGGATAAGATTGGGATACAGGTCTTGAGGGTGTTTCTCTCTTGGGAATCACACTCTTTGGCCTCATGTCTGTTTCAGTATTCATCTTTTCAAATCCAGGACTCCAATCTACAAATATTCAATTTTGACCAATGAATTTATCAAAAATTATACTCCACATGAGACTCTGATGAGTTGAATTGGATTTGATTCAATACTTAACTGTGTGGATTTGGAGAGTAGCCGAAATCAGGACCCTGTAGAAAAACTTGAATTATTAGATGGTTGTGATGTAAAGAAAGCAAAACTCTTAGATTCTCTGTTTCACTTTCACCTGTTGTTGACCATTTTGACCTTTCCTTTGTATATTTTGCATTAAAGGTGAGTCTCCATCTGTAAGCATCAATCAATTGTGAAATCAATTAGAATTGAAGCTGAATGTGATGATTCTTACAACAAGTGTTTACCTGTTAGAGAAGAATGTTGAAGATCGGTGTGGGATGAACCTACCCACTCATCCACCAATTCTTTCCATTTTCTGTAACAATGAAAAACAACAAAATGGTGTTTAAGTTTAACAGTTTTATAAGTCAACGATATAGTTTCCATATTTGTTTGAATTCAAAATGACTAACCTCACAAGGTGCTTCACCAGTGTTCTTACTTCGTTTGATGGATGCTTACGCAGTCGATTCACATGCCTTCCTATATCAGTTTCCTGAATCAAAGTTTTGGAATTCATATTATTAGTATCTTTGATTCATGAGGTCATTATTAAAGGAAAAGAGATAGAAAAAGGTTTCGATTACCTTAAGGCCTTTGAACGTTAGATCCATGTCGGAAAGGGTTTGAAGCAAGTCAATCACAGAATCCTCACTCTGTTACATGAACAATATAACCATTTGAGAAAAAAATTGAGTAGAGGTAAATGGGATTAGGAATTAAACCTGGTGTGGATCTTCGAGCTGTTCTTTGATCCTGAGAATTTTAGTCTGCTCATCATCGAATAATCCCCCGTATGGATCTTGTTCTTCGTCTTCTTCCTCATCTTGAGGAATCGACTGCGGAGTTAAAGGAGAATCGCCTCCTCCTTCATCGTCGTTTACCTCTTTTGTAATCGTCCGACCGACGCCATTCGGCTGCTGCTGAGGATTTACATTCATGTCACAACTGCGACACTGCTGCTGTGCATAAAGTCGTTCCACAATTCCGTCTCTACGACGTTTGAGTTCACCGGAATATTCCATTGAAGCTACGGTTATCGCCGCGTCGATGATTCCCCAAACATCCAGTCCTGAACTCGATAAAATCGACCTAAATTCATCCAAATCCATTCTCTAATCTCTAAAAACCACACCCCCTCTCCTCTCTCTCTCACACACACAACGATGACTGAATCAAGAGCTGATTGAAGCACACAGACTATGAGATCCGAGAATTAAAATAAAAATCATAAACGTCATATCAGAAAACAACTAATCCGCCGGCAGCCGTCGACGATCACTGTAAAAACACCATCCGATCGACTGACAACAATTTAACAGGTAAAAAAAACAAAAAAAAATAACGAATTGTTCAAACAAACCGAAAAAAAAACAGAAATCCGTGTAGAAATTTAACCAAATGTAACGAGGAAATCAAACGATTCAGTTTATGAGGATCTAGTGATTGTTAGGTATTAAGTAAATTAGGTTTATTTTTTTTTAGTATTAGCGCCGATATATGATATACATATGTATTATAATGAATGAAAATGAATGCTTGAGAGTTGAGCGAAAAGGTGTGGGGTCCTTCCGGTCATTCCGTTATCCTTTTGACCTATTTGTACACTTTCCTGAGTGTTCTTTGTCTGCGTTGCTGTATCATGCATGTATCTTCTTCATTCTTTTTGATTTTTTATGTTTATATTTTTAAGTTTTGAAACATGTTGTGATTCTTTAGATTATAGTACATATCATATTATATATCAGATTATTTTCGTTAATAAACTATTGTGATAAAAAAAATTATTGTAGCCATTCACCAATATCATCTATTCTTACCGTTTACAATATGGTTTTTAGTTTTGAGATTTACCTAATAAATTACATTCATATTAATTTTGAACTTTTAGTAAGTTTAATTTAATTTAGGAATTTTCTAATACGTAAGACACATATAAAAAATATTAAATATAAATAATATTATCATAATTAAATATAAAATATATTTATTATGGAGATTATTAATGAATTTTATTTTTAATTATAATATTATTCTTAATGTATTTTATATTTAATTATGGTACTATTTGTCATAATTAATGTTTTTATATAAATGGAGATTTTTAATGAACTTCATATTTAATTATAACATTATTCTTTATAATTAATGTATTATGTGTAAAACTCGTGTAATACACTGGTTGATTAAAAAAAGATTAAATATCAAACTATAAATAATAAATATTTTTTAAAATAAAATTTTGAAATAAGGAATGAAAAACATATTAATTGCAATTTATTATCACATTTATTACATTTAATACTTTATATATATATATATATATATATATATATATATATATATATATATATATATATACAGAGAGAGAGAGAGATATGTTCAGGTGTTTAATGTATTTATTGTGTTATTGTATGCATAAATGTGGGCTAATCATTTCAAAAACCTAGATAGGGGTAAAATTGTAATCTCCTATTAATTAATTTTGGTAATTTAATAATTAAATTATTATTTCCTTTAATTTAGCAAAACTAATTTAAAACCCTACCGTAGACGTCGACCTTTAAACTGTAACCGGTTTTGGTGGGTGCGGCTTCAATAGAGAACAACGAGTAGGAAGGGACGAAAGGTGAAGTTGTGATCGAGGAACTGTACTAATCTAGAGAAGGAGAGGTCAATCTAAAGGTGTTTGGCTTGTAATTGCGGTTCCAAGGTAATGGTTCTCCTGATTCATCATCCTCTTTTTTTGTTTGGTCCTTGTCTTCAAATCACCATCACCGCCGGCTGCCATGGTCGTCGGCCATTGCTGCCATCGTCGACTACCTGCCACCTTGCTGTGGTGGTAGTGGGTGTGTCTCGGAGGCATAGTCGTCGACTCTCACGGCCGATTGTTCTGGATTGAATCACGACCTTCTGAATCAGGGTAAGATGCTTAAGCATCTATATCAAACCCTAAAATCATCACCCTAAAATCTTCTTCCTTTTTGCTGTTATAAATACCGTATCTGGTGCAATTTTTGAATCTCTCATACTTTATGTCCTAATTTACTTCTCAATAAGTTAGCGATGCCTTCCCTCCTCTGAACCACCGAGCAGATGTTTGTTTATTATATATGAGTAGGAAAATTGAATAGTAAAAATATACAGAAGTTGTTTCAACAGTTGTTCAGAATAGAATGGAATCTTGAATTCCGATTCTATCAAAGCAAAACAGGGTACATATGAAACTTACAACATTCTACTAGAATGGAATCTTGAATTCCGATTCTATCAGAATAGAATCTTGAAGATGAACATTGTATGGGATGAAGATGAACAATGACCACCAATCTTCCAAAAAGAATGGATTATTCCAGCAGAATAATATACAATATTATGAAAAAAAAATATGTAATAGTATAATCTGGTATAATGATTTATATATTGTATTTCTTTGTTATTAATAAGTGTAACATTCTTATAGAATAGTATATAAATTTTTTTCTTTTCTAAGAATGTAATGAAATTTTTTTAACTTGTATCCAAAATTTTGTTATTCTTCAAGAAGTTCATTAAATCAAAATATATATTATGTCAGAATGTGTATTCTTGTATGGTTCAATCATATTTGTTATTTTTCAATATATTGATAAACATATTCCGTCAGAATGTTACGAATTAGGAAAATTATCATCCATACAATCAGATTTTTAAAATTAATAGAATATATTTTCCCTTAAAATATGCAATTTTCCTTAAAATATGCAAATTTCCGTTATTAAATCTATATTAACTGACTAAAATACTCTTCTAGTTAGAATAGATGATACTTTTGAATTATATTTAATTCAATAATATGTAATAATCACTACTTAAAATAAGTAAAATTGATTGGCCCACATTTATGCATACAATAACACAATAATTACTTTGAATAGAATAATCTAAGCCTATATATATATATATATATATATATATATATATATATATATATATATATATATATATATATATATATATATATATATATAAGTATTATGTTATTTTAGTTTTAAAAATCGAAAAATCTAGAAATTGACATGTGGATATTATTTTATTTTAAATAAATCACAAAATGACAAGTGTCAAAACTTATGAGAAATTGAGATGTGTCAAAATTGATCTTCATTTATTATAGTAGATTTTACATTAAAAACAGGTTTCACTATTCAAGGTGGACTTTAACAAGGCATTTGAACTGGGAGTTTCTTGACTCTACACTTGCACAAATGGGATTCATATGTCTATGGAGACGATGGATACAAGATTGTTTGTAATCCGCAAGAGCCTCAGTCCTCATCAATGGTTCCCCCCCCCCCCCTCCCCCACCAAAGAGTCTGCAATCTCAAAAGGAGTCAGACAGGGTGACCCCCTATCTCTATTTTTTTCATCATTGCAATGGAGGGATTAAACGTTGCATTAGAAGCCGCTAGAAACAAAGGTATCTTCGAAGGGGTTCAAATCCCAATGGCAGACCTGTCCTATCGCATTTATGTTGGGTTTTAAGCATTACAACATTCCTGTGTGTACATGCAACAATAATTGATATGGATCTAGGTTTTTCTCAAGTTATACATGCAAATTAATTTTCCAAATCAAGAACCCTAGATCTACTATATAAAATTGAAATCTATATATATTAGGGTTTAGATTAATACCTTTCTTGTTAACTAGTAGTAACAAGCAATCCTCACTTCAATTCCTTGACCTTCGAAAGCCTAGTGCCCCAAGCGTTGCACCTCTAATGGAATCACAAACACCACAAGCAAAGAATGAGGGATAAGGAGTATGAAATCGGCTAGGGTTTCTTCTTAGGAATCAAGTGGCCAATTTCATGAGGCTAGGGGTTCATTTTATAGTTAAGGCCACTAAGGTTTTCAACTGGAAACCCTAGTTTCCTTGCTTGGGCCCTAAGCAATCCATAGACCCCCATATGATAGGCCTTGGACGAAAACTATATGGGCTTCCCATAGATTTTCGTCCACTCCTTATCAATAGAGTCCATTATTCCAAACTACAACTATCACTAATTTACATAATCAGTCCCCGTTCATTTAATCGGTTTCTTTTTATCACTAAATTAATTCCAAATTAATTTCTGATCAATACTAATTAAATAATATGATTTCTCAATTAATATATTATTCTTATAATATATTAATAAACCATTAAATAACCTCTTACTTCCAAACTCATCTCGTCCAGTTGCTATGGTGAAGGCAACCTAAAAGGACCATGCTACAATCAAATCAAGTACATACCAATTATAGTTATGGGCTTAGACATCTAATCCAATAGTCTCCACTTGGATAAGTCTAATAACTATAACTGCAAGTACGACTTCAAAATCTGATTAGCAATCGTAGCTCTCAAAAGCCGTTGTCGAACTCTGATCTAGTTAGTGACGCGTCCTTTAGATAAGGGATCATATAATCCTCCGTTCTACAAGATATCGTGTGGATAAGGACATGGAACATAATCATTCTTAATGTCCAACAGTTTGTTTCCTGACTTCTGATTTGTTTGACATAGAACTTAATTGAACACATCAATTCAGTCCTGACCGGGCCCGACACATAAGTCAACACAAAATCATCGAGGGGCCCTAGATATCGCTTTTAACCTCTTAGGATAAAAGAAATAGATAAACTTTGACTTATATGCTTGTACCAATAAATAACCTCTTACTTCCAAACTCATCCCGTCCAGTTGCTATGGTGAAGGCAACCCAAAAGGACCATGCTACAATCAAATCAAGTACATACCAATTATAGTTATGGGCTTAGACATCTAATCCAATAGTCTCCACTTGGATAAGTCTAATAACTATAACTGCAAGTACGACTTCAAAATCTGATTAGCAATCGTAGCTCTCAAAAGCCGTTGTCGAACTCTGATCTAGTTAGTGACGCGTCCTTTAGATAAGGGATCATATAATCCTCCGTTCTACAAGATATCGTGTGGATAAGGACATGGAACATAATCATTCTTAATGTCCAACAGTTTGTTTCCTGACTTCTGATTTGTTTGACATAGAACTTAATTGAACACATCAATTCAGTCCTGACCGGGCCCGACACATAAGTCAACACAAAATCATCGAGGGGCCCTAGATATCGCTTTTAACCTCTTAGGATAAAAGAAATAGATAAACTTTGACTTATATGCTTGTACCATTAAATAACCTCTTACTTCCAAACTCATCCCATCCAGTTGCTATGGTGAAGGCAACCCAAAAGGACCATGCTACAATCAAATCAAGTACATACCAATTATAGTTATGGGCTTAGACATCTAATATAATAGTCTCCACTTGGATAAGTCTAATAACTATAACTTCAAGTACGACTTCAAAATCTGATTAGCAATCGTAGCTCTCAAAAGCCACTGTCAAACTCTGATCTAGTTAGTGACGCGTCCTTTAGATAACGGATCATATAATCCTCCATTCTGCAAGATATCGTGTGGATAAGGACATGGAACATAATCATTCTCAATGTCCAACAGTTTGTTTCCCGACTTCTGATTTGTTTGACATAGAACTTAATTGAACACATCAATTCAGTCCTGACCGGGCCCGACACATAAGTCAACACAAAATCATCGAGGGGCCCTAGATATCGCTTTTAACCTCTTAGGATAAAAGAAATATATAAACTTTGACTTATATTCTTGTACTATTTACTCATCAAATCATAAACAACGACATGTTTTATAACATCAAGTTACTGATGCGTTTACGCATTATCAATGTACAACCAACTTGTAAGCAACAACTCATATATCTTGGTTTAAAGATTATACGATATTATCGTCTCACAATCACTCGTGATAAATTCCATGAAGTGATTCAAATGAGCGTAGGTTTAATCCAATACTCAAATCTTATTTCAGAAGTACTCATGAACGTTGCAGCAAACATTTGCTATGTCTAAGCACTTAGACAATCTACAAACCAATTCATGACAGTCTAACCTCATAACTTACTTCCAAAGTATGATCGATTGTGGATAATTTGAACAATCCAATAATTCAGGAAGTAAAACATGTATAAGTGAAACAATAGTAAACAATTGACACAAGATAGTAAACAATACTTATATATAAATCTCCATTATATAATCACCAAATGTCAATTACATTTACCTATTACAAGTTTCTAAACATCTATCTAATCACTAAAACTAATATCGTCCTTCAGACCAATGCTCATCGCATGCTGTAAGTGCTTAACCCTGATCAGACCCTTTGTGAGGGGATCTGTCGGATTCTCCTCTGACGATACCTTCTTGACTACGAGGAGTCCTTCTTCTACCCGATGTCTGATGAAGTGGTATTTTCTGTCAATGTGTCTGGATCTGCAATGATCCCTTGGTTCCTTGGTTAAGGCAACCGCTCCTTCGTTATCACAAAAAATCTCCATGGGCTCATTTATGGCTGGTACAACTCCAAGGTCTCCAATGAAGTTCTCTAACCATATCGCCTCCTTCGACGCTTTGCTCGCTGCTATGTACTCCGATTCGCACGTTGAATCAGCTACGGTCTCCTGCTTGAAACTTTTCCATGTAACTGCTCCTTCATTCAGGGTAAACACCCAGCCCGACTGAGAACAGAAGTTATCTTTGTCGGTCTGAAAGTTGGCGTCACTGTACCCTGTCACTCTCAAGTCATCACTCCCACCAAGTGTAAGGACCCAGTCCTTAGTCCCTCGTAGGTACTTAAGAATGTTCTTAACTGTTGTCCAGTGAGCTCTACCCGGGTTCCCTTGATATCGGCTAACCATGCTCAACGCAAAAGCCACATCAGGGCGAGTACATGTCATAGCGTACATGATCGAGCCAACGGCAGAAGCATATGGCACTCGACTCATTTTCGCTATCTCGGCATCGGTACTCGGACTTTGAGTTTTACTCAGCTTGGTATTGCTTTGGATTGGCAGTTCCCCTTTCTTGGAATTCTCCATGCTAAAATGTTTCAGCACCTTGTCCAAGTAAGTGCTTTGACTAAGTCCTATTAGTCTTCTACTCCTATTTCTCAAAATCCTTATCCCTATAATATAAGCAGCTTCTCCTAGATCCTTCATAGCGAAACACTTCCCAAGCCAGGACTTAACTTCCTGCAAGGTTGGGATGTCTTTTCCTATGAGCAGTATGTCATCAACATACAATACTAGAAAGCTAACTATACTCTCACTAGCCTTGACATACACACATGACTCATCCTTGCTTCTCGAAAATCCAAACTCTTTGACTTTCTCATCGAAACAAATATTCCATCTGCGAGACGCTTGCTTTAATCCATAGATAGATTTCTCAAGCTTGCACACTCTATTGGGGTACTTGGCGTCTACAAAACCCTCTGGCTGACACATGTAAACATCTTCAGCCAACTTCCCATTAAGGAAAGCAGTTTTGACATCCATCTGCCATATTTCATAATCATGAAACGCGGCTATGGCCAAATAACCCTTATAGACTTGATATTGGCTACTGGTGAGAAGGTCTCATCATAGTCAACCCCCGGGGGTTTGAGTAAAGCCCTTCACAACCAGTCGTGCTTTGAACGTGTGTACTTTCCCATCCATGTCGTTCTTCTTCTTGAAGATCCACTTGCACCCGACCGTCTTACGACCTGGTACATTGTCAACCAAGTTCCAAACTTGATTGTCGTACATGGACTGAATCTCGATGCCCATTGCCTCCTTCCACTTTGCAGACTCTAGGCCCGCCATGGCTTCCTTGTAGTTGTTAGGTTCATCCAAATTTATCAGTGTACTATCACTGATAAACGTATCACCTTCAACAGTTATATGGAAACCATATAACACAGGTGGAACACTAACTCTACTGGAACGTCTCAGAGGTAACGACCCGTCAACTGGTTCAACAGGAGTCTCCTCCTCAGGTTGAGTGCTAGTGTGAGAGGTTCCTTTACCGCTTGACTCTTGAAGTTCTTCAAGATCAATTTGACTCCCACTATCCTCTTGCCATATGAGTTCTCTTTCGCGGAAAACCCCTATCCTTGCTACGAAGACCATGTTATCACTAGGTTTGTAGAAAATATATCCAAAAGATTTCTGTGGGTAGCCGATGAAAATACATCGCTCACTACGAGGTTCAAGCTTGTCGTGAGTCTCTCATCTTACAAAAGCCTCGCAACCCCAAACCTTGATATGTGCAAACGAGGGAACCTTCCCTGTCCACATCTCGTGAGGTGTTTTGGCAACCTTCTTAGTTGGGACTAGATTAAGGATATGGACGGAAGTCTTTAAGGCATACCCACAGAATGAGATAGGTAACGAAGCTCGACTCATCATGGAACGAACCATGTCTAACAAGGTTCGATTGCGCCACTCAGCCACACCATTAAGTTGTGGTGTCCTAGGTGGCGTCAATTGTGAAACAATTCCACATTCCTTAAGATAGTCGTGGAACTCGATACTAAGATACTCACCACCCCTATCGGATCTAAGCATCTTTATCTTCCTGCCCAATTGATTCTCCACATCTTGCTTAAACTCTTTGAACTTTTCAAAGGTTTCCGACTTATGCTTGATTAAGTAGATATATCCATATCTGCTATAATCGTCGGTAAAAGTCACATAGAAGCGGTTAGCATCCCTTGTGGCGGATCTGAAGGGTCCACACACATCTGTGTGTATGAGATCTAACAAACCCTCACCTCTTTCACAAGTACCAATGAAAGGTGATTTAGTCATCTTTCCAAGTAAACAAGATTCGCACGTGTCATTCGACTTTAAGTTAAATGACTCCAACACTCCATCCTTTTGGAGTTGGGCTATGCGCTTCTTGTCGACAAGTCCAAGACGAAAATGCCACAAGCATGCCTTGTCTAAATCATTATACGAATCAATATGCAAAAAATTATTTCCTAAGTTATCTACAACCATCACAGTTTCATATACACCATTACAAGGTAATGCTTCAAAATAAAATGTGCCATTGTAGAAAGCATTAATAGAACCAACTTCATTATTAAATGAAAATATAAAACCTTGTCTGTACAAACCATGAAAAGAAATAATATTCCTCGTCATCTCTGACGAGTAACAATAATCATTCAAGTCTAATCCTAACCCACTACTAAGCACTAAAGAGTAAATCCCGATCTTGGTGACATGCGACGATTTCCTATTCCCCATTATCAAGTTCATCTTCCCATGCTCCACATCCCTACTTCTTCTTAGCCCCTGTGAAGTAGGGCTTTATCTTCCCATCCTTGATGTCCTGCAAGTATTTCGGGCAACTTCGTTTCCAATGCCCCTTCTCGTAACAGTAGAAGCACATTGCTTCTTTTGGGACGGATGAGGGAGTGGCAGAACCGGCTTTACTTTTGGATCCATTTGAAGAAGATCCATCATGAGACTTTCCCTTGTGGTTCTTAGAGGGAGCTTCCCTCTTTTTCCCTTTTCCATGTCCTATAGCAAGGACCGGGGCAGCAGCTGTAGGAGTGGACTCGACAACTTTGCCTTTAAGTCCACTTTCAGCAGTTCTCAACAAACCTCGAAGCTTGCTAGGTGACTTCCTCCTTGTTCATATGATAAGTCATCTTGAACTGATCATAACAAGGAGGTAAAGAGTGTAGGATTATATCAATCGCCAACTCTTCGTCAAAATTGACATTCAACTTGAGCAAACAATCCACATACCTTTACATCCTTTGCAAGTGGACCGTGATGGACTCTCCATCTTTCATCTTGGTTGTTATCATCGCGGCGACAATCTCGTACCTTTCTTGACGTGCACTTTGATGGTACTTTTCCATCAAATCTTGGCACATCTCGTAAGGCTAGTAGTCCTCGTAGAACCGCTGCAGCTTAGGAGTCATAGTGGCTACCATAATACACGACACATTTGTCGCGTCCTTTTCGTGAGCCCTATACTCAGCTATTTGTTCAGCAGTAGCTTTGGTTTCATCAATCTCTTTGAGTTCTTTGTCGAGGACGTATTCTTTCTCCTCATATCACAAGGCCATTCGAATGTTGCGAATCCAATCATTGAAATTGAATCCATCAAAGGTAACCCTCGCGCAAATGTTCATAAGAGAGAATGAGCTTGAGGAGTTAGAGTTCGAGCCAGAAGCGTTGTTTGAGCCATACATTTGAAAAAGAAAAAGGAACAAAGTTTTGATTAGATAAAGAATCCTTAATATAACACCCAAATGAAATATTAAGGCTAGGACCCAACACAATAATTCACAATTCGGAAGAGGGATGTCGTAATCCAATTGCAAATTATTTGAAGGTAGGTAAATGACGATTTACCAATTCCACCACGAAAAACAAAATGAAGAATTAGGTTTTAAATGAAATGAAATTCCTAGATTCTTATGAGATTCATTGAACCTTTCAATGGCATGTTTAATCTCGATTATGCCCTTCAAGTTTGTGACTGGGATACCGAGGATCACAAACAAGGTGTGAATAACCATGCAAATTAGCTTGGCATTGTCGATGTCGTTTACCACCCAATCAACATGTTGGTTAACCATACACACTCCGTTGATCTATGGTAATGCCCGAGCTACCATTTTCCACACCTGTTAGTCCAAGTTAGTGCGTCGGTTAACCACACACGCTCCACTAACGACTTGGCAAGGTGAAAAGTGCAATTTCATGGACTAGCATCATGTTCACATTTTTCCTAAAATAACTAATATTGGGAATTTATAAAAACCTTTAGTTAATTTTTTATTATCATTATACTTATTAATGAGAGAATTAATGTCCTATCTTACCCGTTCGGCTAATGACCCTCCACTACTCAAGAGTGCGGTGGGTAAGAGTGGATACCCAATGGCAGTCATTTTATAGGTCGCTTCCTTAAACACCCCTTATAGACCAGCTTCGTGAATGAGGCCTACTAACAATAAGACTGACTCATCTATATATATATATATATATATATATATATATATATATATATATTAATCTTTTAATATTATAATAGTATAAGGGTTGTAATTTAGACTTTTAAAATACTAGGGTTTTAGAATTTAATATTTCAAAATTAAAACTTTTAATCAAGTTTTAAATTCCAAAACTTGAGGGAAAATTTTGAAACTTTTCAAAACTTCTAGATCAAATTAAATAATGAAACTAAACACATAATTTTGAACATTATCTTAAAATTTGACTATTATCTTTTAATTAGATGAGGATATCCATTACCATATCAGAAAATTCGATTTTAAATAGTTAAAACAATTTAAGGTAATGATCCTTATCTAATTTAGGCCTGAAATCCGAAAAATCTGTCAACAGACGAACCAACTCGTCGAGTCAGGGCATGGACTCGTCGAGTTTAGCAAACAGTGAGCAAAACGATTTTAATTCAGATTTGAACAAAATACAATTGCATCATATATAACAGAAAAACACCCTAAGCTCTGATACCACTGTTGGGTTTTGAGCATTACAACATTCCCATGTGCACATGCAACCCTAATTTCTTTGGATCTAGGTTTTTCTCAAGTTATACATGCAAATTGATTTTCCAAAGCAAGAATGTCACAACTGGAAAAATTAGGTTAAAATGTGAATTCATGTACAATATAACCTCCTTGTGTAACCTTACAACATCTCATCTAGCGAACTTCAAAACTTCAATGCCATTAAAATTCTACTTTTATACATTGACATTTAGGTCAAAAACAATCTCATATAAACCCGAAACTCGATCTATAAAGCCAAGTCCAATCATTTTTGGGCCTTAAACACAAATACTCAATCCAACAACCTCGTTTGGGCCAATACCATTCCTAGAACATCATTGGGCTGAAACCTCCTATCTTTGGGCTTTAAAAACCGAAAACCCTTTTATATTGGGCCCAAAAACTCCTTTTGGGTTGGTTAGCCAATTTATAAAAAAAAAGAAGAAAAGAGTTCATAAATTGTTGCCACATCAAAATTACCTAACATGTATCCATGGTAATTATCTTACATACTTTTAGGAAGGGAGTATTTGTCCATCATACTTCCTAGCACCATCCACCCTCCCTTCTCTCCTTAAAATTCGTCCATACCACCTCTCCATCACCACTCTCATTTCAAAGTTGCATACAACTCCATTTCCTCTCAAATCTCCAACATTTCTCTCATCCTTTCTTTCCTCCAAAAATTTCGTGAGGGTGCTAGAGTGTTCAAGAGGTTTTCTTCAAGTTCATCCCTTGGTAAGTCCATGCTTGTTACAAGTGTTTTTACTTCATGTTTATGCTTAAAACATTCAATTTACACACCTTGTTGTAGGGGTGAGCAAAAACTGAATCGCAAACCAAAAAAACCGAAAAAACCGCATAAACCGAAACCGAAATGAAAACCGACGGTGCGGTTTTTAGTTTTGCAAAAACCGAAAATGTTCGGTGCGGTGCGGTTTCTTGTCTTGCAAAAACTGCAAAAAACCAAACCGCACCGAATATATATATATATATATATATATATATGTATATATATATATATATATATATATATATATATATATATTAACTGTTGATATTTGTAAGAACAAAGATATCATTTGAGCTTTAATTTTGACAGCCTTATAAAAGCATCCCTCATCGCATTTGAGATAAAACCTTCACCATTCTCACATTTCATATAAGAGAGTCAAGTCTATGGCTTTTAACCCACATCTTTGAGGAGTCGCACATTGCTGGGGATGAAAAATTTGACGCTCCTCATCTCTACATAAAGTTTCTCAAAAAATTATTAGCACTTCTCATCCGAGTCAAAGTAACTCGTTGAGTTGCCTGAGTTTTAGTAAAAAGGCAAAACAAAAACCAAATAAAAAAACTGACAAAAAACCACAAAGAAAAAACCGAAAAAAAATCGCAAAAACCGAACCGCATAAAAACCAAACGGTGCGGTTTCTAAACTTCAAAAAACCGAAGTTGCGGTTTTTGGTTTGGTTTTGGCCAAAAACCGCACTGAACCGCCACATGCTCACCCCTACCTTGTTGTGTGTCAAACTCCTTAGATCACACATAACTTCGAGATCTCTTCAAAATACAAGCTAGGCTCAAAGTTTCTTCTTCATCTTCTTCTACATCTTGAAAACCCCAAGGTGAGCTTCATACCCCCTTATTTTCGGTTTTATAATATTTTTGGGGGAGGATACAAGTGCTTTTTGTTAGATCTATGTATATATGCATGTTTATGTGTTTAACTTTTAGATCTTTACTTGAAAATGAAGTTTATCACCTAGATCTTCATAAAAACCATGAGAAAAGTATATTTTGTCTCATATATTACATGTAAACTTGTAGATCTGAGATTATACACCCTAAATAGCAAAAACAAGTGTTGTGTTCAAACATCTATAACCTAAACTCGAAAATTCAGCTTTAACAGGAACGTTATGGTCTAGTTTCGGACTGTTTTGACCCCCTTAATGGTAATATTTTTCAAAACTGTTTTACATGAAAAAATTTCTGGTTATTACCTTTAAAATGACTACTCTCACGTTTTCATATGATTTTTCTACAAGTTTTGGCGAATTTTACAAAACTGCCTATCATATTTGAAATAATCTCGTACCAGCCTGTGAAGGTGAGCAATTTCACACTTGTTTGAAGCCATTAAAAATTATGAGAAAAATTGTGAACAAAGTAGACAAATTTTCCAAACTTCTAGAGTTTACGGATCCAAATTTTGACTTACGATGATTTTTCTACAAATTTTCCAACAACCGGGTCAGAAAAGTCAAAAACCAGAAAAATGTGTATTTTCACAAAAATCAAGCCAAAAATGATATTCTTGATAAAAATGGGTTAAAAATGTTATCTTTACCAAAAACTAGCCATAAATACAAGTTTTGAACGAAAGGGGGACTAAAGTGTTATTTTTACTAAAATTGGGCCTTAAATGAAAATTTGTGGCTTATTGGGCCAAGAACGTTATTTTTACAAAAAGTGGGCTTTCGATATCAATTTATTAATTAATCGAGCTAAAACTAGCAATAAAATAACAAACGGGCTAAGTAGGTTATTTTCATGTTTATTGGGCCTTAGTAACCCATTAATATGTTTGATAGGTCCTGAATACTATTTATATGTTTATTGGGCCTCATTGACCCATTAACATGTGCGACGGACCTTGGATTCTATTTGCGTGCTGTTTGGGCCTGTAAATACCTTACATGTGAAATGAGCCTTAGTTGTCATTTTACATATATTTTGGGCCCAAGTTATATAATCTCATTCCTATAGGTCCTTGAAATGACCTACATATTTAGCGATGCCTTAGTGGTTCACTTACATGGTTCATTGGGCCTGGTAATGAGTTTTATATGTTTTTTATTCTTTTTCCGCGTAAACTTTGATTAAGGATCTAGTGAGACGTTTCGTTTGGCACCATATGAGTGTACAAACGTAGCCTGTAGTTATAACCAGAGTCTCCCGGAGTGAGAGCGTGAGTTTGTGTATAGATCTATATGGGGGTGACACCCCACACCTGAGCTATTCGCTACAGTTAGACTAGGCCAGTCTAGGGTGACAAACCATACCTTAAGCAAGTCGGCGTCTAATAGACGTCATGACAGGCGAAATTGTCATTATCAAGTATGGTTATAATGACTCACTTAGAGGAATTAACATTATAAAATTTACGGGAAACCATTCTATGTTCTTTTTGGATAAAACGTAAACCATTCTATTTTCTTTTTGATAAAACAGTAATCTATACGCACTGGTACTCAACCACGGGGGTTAAGATTTCGGCATTCTCTATCGTAGACAACATCGAGTTGTCTGGAATCATTCTCTTTCTATTTTCGCAAACATTAACAGACATGCATTAATACAAGAACTGACACAAACATTTCAAACCATTTCTTTTTAGAAAATATCGGATTTTCTGGGAACGTTCGCTTTACTTTTACAAACAAAAGATAACAAAGGACATGCATGCATATATTCACAGTTTTAGAACGAGACTTATAAACTATTTTATAGAAAATATCGGATTTTCTAAAAACACTATGAGAACTACTCTAAACAAGTTCAAAACCATTTTATACAAAAATTCTTATGAACTCACCTGTAACGCCCGCAGATCCGGGCTAGTCAATTTAGAGACGATGAGCATCAAAAATGAGTTTTTGATGGAAGATTATTTAGAAGGATTAATCTTAACCAAGTTTTAGTATATGTTACAAGGGTTCCGTACATATAAAGAACGCCGAAATCCGAATTATAACAAAGAAGTTATGGCCCGTCGAAGTTTTACGGCAAAACCGGCACGGCACCGGGAGACGTAAATAGTGAATTTACGGTATAGGAATTTTTAACTTAGTGATCTAAACAAAATTTGTAGTATACGTTAAACCAAGAAGATACAAAAAAATAACGCCCAAATCTGACTTCGTATGAGGAAGTTATGAATTTTCTAAGATTTAGCATAGCAGTGCACGACCTGAAACTCGAATTTCAGTTCGAGCGGTTTTTGGCCTACGCGACCTAAATGAGAGTTGAAGATCTCATTAATAGGAACTCAACGACAAAAAGACAGACGAAAACGGAGTCCGTATGTAAAAGTTATGAATTTTACGCGGACATTTAACAGTGTAATCACCTCCTACTGTTAAATTTAAGATCGGTCGAGAATTAGCCGACGGAGTAAAAAGGAAAGTTGTAGATTTTATTTTTACCTACGCGTGGATATAAATAACGTCAAAAACGGAGCTCGTATGCGAAAGTTATGGACGAAGCTTAGTCTCTACTTTTCGAGCGCGGCGAATTCGATACAGTTTTGTAAATCCGAGATAGAATGAGAATTAGCCAACGGGGTCTAAACGAAAGTTGTAGTACTCGTAAATACCAACGCGTGGATATAAATAACGTAGAAAACGGAGCTCTTACACGGAAGATACGGACGAAACTTAGGGGCTACTTTACTATAAAATCCCTATAAATAAAGGGTGAACTATTCATATTTTCTTCACACCATAAACATTTCTTTCTCTCTCTAACTTCTCTCTAGCCTCCCTAAACCCCTCCCAAGTCTAGGGAACCTCCCTAGTACGAAAAGGAAGCCCCGGAGCGCCCGACGGCTCCGAGAAGAAAAGCTTTCGGCTCGGAAACGCTACTCCAGCGAAGCCCGGTTTTTAATAAAAACCCGCTGTAAGTGAGCTACGCCTATACTATATTTAATATAGCTTTTATTTAAATATAGTAATGTTATTAGGACATTATAATAATTATTTGGGCTATTATTATGGGTTATATAAGTGTCGTTATAATATCTTTTTAACCACTCGCGATACGGGAAATCTGGTTTGGAGGGCCGCTTGGGTTGCTGGATTCAGAAGTGCTATATGCCAAAATGATCCTGCCCTCCGGTGTTCCATGTCTGGCCCCTGTCTGTACATAGTGGGTGAAGAGTATTGTTTAACGCTTATATAATAGTAATAATAATAGCTAGACTATTAATTAGTCTCGGTGAATATTAGACTAAACTCTAGTGGTAATGATACTAGGTTTTGTCAAAGTAAAATTGTTTTAAGAGTAACGAAGCGTTGTCCGAGTACCGAGTCACCATCTTATCAGGTGAGTGCATAGTTACTTTCATCTTACACATAGATATGAAGTATTTTATATAAACTACGTGCTATGTGTGCATATTATCCGTATAGTTGCTATCTATGCTAGATGAACGATTTTATACAAGTTTATATGATTTAAACTGTATATGTATTTATATCTACGTAATATGTTGGGTAAAACATGGGTAGATGAAATATGAGTTGGATGATGAGTTGAGAGGTGATATAGACCATGAGGTAAGGGTGAGAGGTGGACGATGTGAGAAAACTTGTTCCCAAATGTTGGCCCCGTCATCTAGCAGAGTATGGATGACAACCACGGACTATTCTAGACAGTCCAGTGGAACACTAGCAGGCTCGCAACCTGTAGGTGTTGTGAACGATGTGTTCACCCGGTGTACTCTAAACCGTGGCGATCATGCAGACTTGGTGCCTAAACCATGGCGATCATGCAGACTTGGTGCCAAAACCCTGGAGACTATGCAGACTTAGTGCCTAAACCCCGGTGACGATGGACTTCGTGCCGATTCCTTAGGAATGAATGAACGAGGAATAGTTGATTCTTAGGGTAAATCCTTAAGAGTAAAGAAGATAATGGAGATGGGTAATTGGGTTGATTGTTTTATGTTTAAACATAATAATTATATTATTGTGGGTTGAAAACCCTATGTACTCACCAGGTTTCCCAACCTGACCCACTCAAGCTTATTTGAATCACAAGTGCCGATACGAAGCCACTTTACACTGAGAGATTTAAAAGAGATGTAGATCACTAGTGTAAATGAATGTAAGTTCTGTTTATGCTTATGTTTCTATATTGACAATGACATCCCAAGGTTTTGAAAATGAATAAAAATACATTTCTTCGGAAATGCTTTGATAACGTATTTATTAAAACAGATACTCTGATTTTTATAAAGCATAAAAAAAATCGGTCTTTTCTGGCCGTGAAAATGGGGATGTCACAACAACTTTTTAGTTGACGCTTTTCAAAACGACTTGTATTCTCAAGAATCCAGTAGCAGGTAATAAGCTCGACTATGAGATCAAGTGGTGCGACTTCAAGAAATTTTACTTTTCTTAATTTTGTGTAACTGATGAACAAGTTCAATATGTAAACTACGTAAGTGTATATCTCCAATGTATGATGTTTGTGATGGGTTTTAGCGAAAAGAACATCCTATGTGCTCATGCAAACCCTAATACTTGGATCTATGTTTCTCTAATTGTACATGCAATTCATCCAAGACTTTCTAACCCTAGATCTAGTATATGTAATCGAAATTAGCATAACAAAGCAGATCTAGATGTGTACCTTGTTGTTGATTGAAGATCTTGAAGCCTTGAGAACTTTAGCACCTCAAGTGTTGTGCCTCTAATGAATCACAAACACCAATAGCAATTGGAGGAAACAAGAAGAAAATAGGAGAGAGGGGAGATTTTCGGCTCTAGGACTTCTTAGGGTTCAATTGGCCGAAAATCACATGCCCAAGGGTTCTTTATATAGGTCTAGGAATTAGGGTTTCAGTCATTATCCTTATCTGATTACTTAGCCACCAAGCAATCCAAGGATAATTCTAGAATCCCTATATGGACGAATTGATAAGTCTTTTATCCCTAGAATTCGTCCACCCTATCTATTAGGGTTTCCTTGCCCAAATTTGTAACTATCACATAATTACAGTTCAGTACCTTAAGTTTAATTAACTTCTATTGATCACAAAACTAATACTTAATTAATTATTGACCAATGTTAATTAAACAAATATGATTTCTCCTTTAATATATTATTCTCATAACATATTAACAAATCATAATCACCTCTTTCTATATTATTCCTTCAGTCAAGTTGCTTTGGTGAAGGCAACCCAAAAGGACCATGCACAACCGGGCCAAGTACATACCAAATATAGTTATGGACTTAGACACTAATCCAACAGTCTCCCACTTGGATAAGTCTAATAACTATAAATGCAAATGCACCTTTTTGGATCCGGTTAGCAATCGCAGTTCTCAAAACTCTTGATCTCATCAATAACTTGTCCTTAAGATAAGGGATCATATATTCCTCCATTCTAGATATCGTATGAACTGAGACATGGATTTTAATCATACTCTCTGTTCATGTGTTATTTCCCAATTTCCGATTTACGACGACTGACAACAGACTATGATTGAACACATCAACTTAGTACCGGCTTGACCAAGCGCTTAGGGTGTCATCACTAAATCATCGAGGGGCCCACAGATATCACTTTTATCCTACTTTGGGTAAAAGGAACGGATAAACTTTGACTCAATGCTCGCTTGTACTTACTCACCGAATCACACACAACAATACGTTTTATAACACCAAGTTACTGGTACGTTTACATATTATCAATGTCCAACTACTCATAAGATACAACTCACACATCTCGGTTTCAAAAATATAAGATATTATCGTCTCACCAATCACTCGTGATAAAATCCATGAAGTGATCCAAGTGAGCGTGGGTTTAATCATATACTCTAATCTTATAGCAGCACTCATGAACTCTGTAGCAAACTTGTGCTATGTCTAAACACTTTAGACAATCTACAGACGGATTCATGACCGTCTTCTTTCATACCTACTTCCAAAGTATAAGCGACTGTGGAGGGTTTGAATAATCTTATTATTCGGGAAGTCAAAACATGCAAAGTGAAACACAAGAATAATACTAATCTTATATGGCCCCAAACTTTTGAGTATAAATAAAACACCCTTTATTTAATCACCATATTGATTACTCATTATTTGTTGTTTCGGGTAATCAACTTCTTACTTGAATTATAACAACAGTTGTCCCATGCACCAAGCATGCACACTATGTTTACCTATGGTCTTTACTTTGTGAAATAGATCAAATGAACACATTTCCAATGATGCTCATTTCACAATTTCTAATTTTAATAAGTCAGTGTAAGAATACAAAATTCTCGCCACTACTAGAATATGTTAGATTCTAACATTTTATGCAACGGTTCCTTCCTAATATCACAACACCAAAGTCGCAAAGACTATCACTAATGAAATTACAAAGTCCTCTATTGGAGATTGTTGCAAGACAATTCCATAGATATGAAGTCTCACATTTAAAGTACATTCCTTTGAACATCCTTCTTGCATAAAAGTTTCTAATCTAGACATAGATTCTTAATATCCAACTACCACATATGGAAACATTTCCATATTTGCCATATGACAACTCATTATTAATAGAATCATATCTAATAATAATAATGTCAGTATGGTCCATTCATTACTACACTTCCAACTGCCCACAAGCAACCATTCCTAGGCGAACCTTAGATTGTCCTTTGACAGTTGTTTAATAAATTTAGTCATGTCCGGTTCTAGTCCTTTTTCCCTCTTAATGCCCTAGGCATTTGGAAAATTTTAGAACGGTCAAATTTTACAGCATATGCAATCGATCCTATACCCGAAGCGTATGGGACACGATTCATAATGAAAAACGTGATACTTTACCAGTTCCTTGCTATAATATTGTCATAATATTTCTATTTGCCATGTTCTCAAAATTCGAACTATGAAAAGGGATGCCGTAATCATAATCGAACTTTGAGAATGCAATTAATAAATATACCCTTGACTAAATTCAATTAAAATTTCTTGATCTAAGCTTTTAGATTGTAAACAAAGTATAACATTCTCTCCCTTAATTATAGCAAAACAACTTTTCATCATTGCAACTTTGCGAATCGAAAGTTTTGGTTTTCTATAATTAATATTGCTGAGTCGCAACTTTAAAATAACAATCATGCTCCCACTAACATGATGATTTTTTTTAACTTGCAGAACATTTATGCTCCCACTATCTTTGACATGTATTCAGAAAACAGTTGGACTTCTAGAAGACAATACTTACTGACTTCCAAAGTTGATATTTCCAATACGATGTGCTTCGATAAGCCTTTATCTAAGCTTCTCAAACTCATACACCTTTTCTTAGATAGCTCGTATGTGTGTGTCTAAACGATTCTAGAACTTACATCAATAAGTCTAAAATGTTCGAACCCATTTTCCATTTCCCAGAATTCGAACTATGAAGAGGGATGCCGTAATCATAGTCGAATTTGAGAAATCCAAATTTCATAATGCTATCTTCAAAATCTCTCTTAGTGAAGGCGTTTCCTCATAATCATTTTCATGAAGGAGATAAACTTTACGACACTTAGATTTTATGACGTATGTGTTCCTATCCATGTGAATTTGTCATATCATTGTGACAAATCCAAACTCTTATGGATTGAACTTAACTAATCTTAATTCCTTGCCATCAAGGGTCCCACCATTGCTTCCAAGTTATTAAACAGCTTACTCCTTCATTGATATGTACTTTCCATTGATTAAGAAGCTTAGCCATTATGCATTCAAATGAGAATTCATAGAACTCACATGCATAGTTGACTTAAAACTGGAATGGCACAGAAAACAAAATTTTGTGAACACGATAGGTTATAAACCTCAAATAGTGTGCTAGTGATTATTGATAAGGTTTACTCTTGATTTGTTCTTGAAACTTTTCAAGATCATTTAGACTCCCACTGACCTCTTGACATATACAATTCTCTTGTTAAGGAACATTTCTAGACAAATGAATATTCAAGAGTTAGTGCGAAATCTTATCAAGACTAACACTTTACTTGTTCGGTTCTAATTGGTCTTTGTCTTCTTCAAGACATCACAACTTACTAATTTTAAACGTGTAGAAATAAGAAGACTTTCTCTATTCCTCATTTGATAAGTGTTACTAACCTATTAAAGACGTGTCACTCAATGTCACAGTCTTGATTCCTGGGAACGAATTATGATCGGTCTTTTGATTTAAACCATTTCTATAATTTCCAATTCTGCTTATTAGTCTCACAAAAGCACTATTGTATCTTAGAGGATCAAATGAGATATGGTTCTATAATTACCAAGATGATCATAAACATGATACAAAAGCACTCTCCCTTCTTCTTAGATTGGAGAAACTTTTATCTTTTTGCCTTCATTGATTCTTCTTATTCTTTCTGTCATTCATTAAACTTTTCAATGATTTAGAATCATGCTTAATCCTATAAGTATGATCATATTCACTAATATGAATAATCTTGTTATTATTTATGATGGACTCGACTAGTCCACAACATTGTGAACTCGATCTCCTAGTCCTTAATTTGTTTCACATTCTTATGTGAATAAAGAATTATCTAAGTACCAAGATTTCCATACATCATATGATTCAAGTCATATGATTCCAAGCTTCTGTCCAATTGAAATTTGGGCGATGCGAATCTTTTCTTACTTAGAGAGTTTCAATACTTCCATAAATAATATAACTAAGAATCACATCCATTCATTGTAGAAATACACAAAGATCAATTTTTCATAACGATTTCATTGCAAGGATATAAATAAGTCAAAACAAAATTTATTTTATTCATAAAAGCAGCGGAAAACATGTCCTTACAATGCAACAATCAAATGAAAAACTATGTAACTAAATATCCCTAACAAATCTATCATAACTTTCTAAGCTCAAAATCTGATCTTCGAATCCATGCGATCGTAATCCATTTTTTTTCGTGATCAGACTCATCTTGCTTCTTCATCAAGCTTCCTCTCCTTTCTTCGATCCTGCAAAAAAACATCCAAATCTAATCTTATCACATCATGTATTAAGAATCAATGAATAGGAACTTAACAGAGTTAGATAGTGGATTTTACCTGAAGTAGAGCCATACTCCTCGACTCTCCCATCTCTTGGGTGTTGTTTGTTTTTTCTGAGTCAAAATGTCTGCAGTCTGCGGACCACATCTGTAGACCTCTGCAGTAGAAGAGGTGGACGAAACGTCTGCAGTCTGAAAAAAGAAGACTGTTTGTTTTTTTAACATCTGCGGGCTACTAAAATAAACTGAAATCTAAATAAACTGGTTTTTTTAAACTTCAAAATGATTTTTTAATATTATCATGACTTTGTTATAAATAATTAACGAATCTAGATCAACTTTTATGTATTATTGTATAAAAAATAAAAATAAAAATGGTATAAATTAACGTATATATTTTATAAAAACCAACAACTTTGGTTGTAAAGTTATAACTAAACATTATAATTAGTGATCAAAGAATTTGATACATAAATGGATGGAAATAAACTTCGATTTTTTCAATTAAATCCATTAAAATGGTACCATAAATATTTTTTTTGAGAAATTAACGATACTATATTAAATAATGTTTTACAAAATTTGGCAAAAAAAATATAAGAATATATTATGATTTTTTTTATATTTATATAAACAACTTCAACGACTATTATTCTAATAAATCTTTATTTATAAATTTGTCAAAAATTTCTTGTTGTATCGTTTAACATTTTTTTTTAAGTTTTGTAATTTTTTTTTCAAATTGTTTATCATTAATAAAGTTGGAAAAAAAATAAATTAAAAAAAAAAACTTAAAAAAATAAAGATATATATGTTTTTTTAGGCTAGAAGATGTCTGAAGATATTAGAAGACTCTGGTCCACATCTGCGCCAAGAAGAGGGCGCGCAGACATTTTTAGGTCTGCAGTCTTCAAAAAAACAAACAGTCTGCGAAGGCTAATGTCTACGTGTGGTCTGGGCGGCGCAGACAGAAAAGTTCACGCAGATCTGCAGACAAAAAACAAACACTACCTTGGACTCTTCAGGTTCTCAGGGCAGATTTGTATCCAACGCCCCTTCTCTTGGCAGCAAAAACAAGTGGGTTCTTCTGGAATGTCCACGGAAGCATGGTTGGTTGATTCACCAAACACATATTGATGTTTCTTTTTAATGCACTGGTTTTTAATTTATAATTCCTATTTTATCGCATCTAAACCACACCTTACAGACAGTGAACCCGATCGAGTATAGTATACCTTTGATAAGCAAGGGTGTCGAACACAAGGGGAACGGTAGTGAATTAATTTAAAATATTTGATTATAGGTTACAAAACACACGAAAGGAATAAAGAAATGTTTATTAAATCTCAAACGAACAATTAATTAACAAATCTTGATAAACTAACAGGAAAACAAATCTCTTCAGGTACTTTGGTTTAGATAAATTACACCTTGAAAGCATAGACAATTGCATACACAAATTCATTTATTCATGTTCACCGATTCCTAAAATGATTAGATTCGCGTTCACTATTACTAATCCTTTAGTAAACAAGTCAATTCAAACAGTGATCAGTTGATTAAAGTAACATGTTTCCTAGTGTTAAGTTCGTATCAAGCAAGACTTGTAATAATAGTTAATCAAATTACTAATTCAATTTAACCTCTTGTTGATGGTTTATCACACAAGGCTCACACATTAACTTACTTATTTCCGAGTTAATCCTAGTTTCACATTCGCTATTCCTAGTCATATAATCTTGATGGTCATCAAAATCATAAGAGACAAGAAATCAAGCAGATGTTCATACAACTCAATTTACTTGACAACTAACAGCAAATAATTATCATTAACACGTAAGGATCTTTTAACAAGCTTGGCAAGATAAATTAAACATAAACAAACAATCTAATCTAGCAATTAATCTATAGATCAATGTTTCATTCAATCATAAACACAAAGTAAAAGGTTTTTACACCTAAATCAGAAAGTAAACACATAATAGTATCACAGTGGAATGCTAAACATGGTCACGTTAACAAACCACATGATTACCGACACGTATTCGCTCTCTAATCCCTCCGATCTCCGCTCCCGTTAGCTTAACGGCCTTCCGGCCGCCTTCTAGACCCTCAAAACGGCTTAACAGAAGTTAATTGTCGACTAAATTAGGTTAGAAGTTGAATCCCCCTCCTGGCTGGCCAATAATCGATATTTATAACCTTTGGGACCGACTTACGTACGCAGGACGTAACTTGGTTTACGCTGGGCGTAGCAAGAGTTGTATCGCGGTTGGGAAGTCTGGATAAACACCCAGTACGCTGGGCATAACTTTAACTACGCTGGGCGTAGTAAGAGTTTCACCATTACGCTTGGCGTAATTATATATTACGCTGGGCGTAATAGCGGTTTTCAGCATTTTTTTGTTCTTTTAGCTTCTAAGTCCAATTTCCGCTCCAGTCTTTTCTTTTCCGCTCTATCGACAACTAATAGCTGCAAATCATAATTCAAAGCATTATAAGTACCTTTTAGTTCTAAAAGAGAATAATAAAGGTTAAAATATTAAGATATAATGTATAAAAATATATATATAAATACACATATCAAAATACCCACACTTAGCCTTTGCTTGCCCCCAAGCAAACTTACTTTTATTTTACCAATATCGCACTAAACAATCCATTTTAAACTCAACCATTATGTCAAGACCATGCATTTGTGTCTATAACTTTTCTTAAGGACCCCCCTAATTCTAAATACTCACAATCCTCATAAACACTCGCCTACTTCTTTTGAACAATGTTCATTTTATGCAACCCTCCGAATCCATCCGCAAAAAACTTTCTAACCTCAAGGTATTTTTGTAGAGCTACCCAAACATACATAAACTAGAGAATTACAACTTTTAGAAGATACCACAACTTGGAGCTCTTGAATTCTTCTTTTCTTTGATATTTGATCTTCAATTTCTTTGAATTCAACATCTTCTTTGATTTTTGGCATCTTCCACTTTTTGAATTTTTCAGAATTTTTTCTTCCTTTTATCTTCATATCTTGACTTTGATTGCTCCAAAAATTCTTCAATTTTCTTTTCACTTTTTAGTAATTTCTCTCTTTTTTTTACATGTACTCACTTTCTTTTTTTTTTCTTTTTCACTCAAAGCCCTACATGCTTAAGCAGGGGCACTCAACTTCAACCTTTATTGGTTAAGACATTAGTCCAAGTGCAATGACTACATAAGTTTTCCTGGATACATTTCAGGTACAGGCTGCTAAACATATTGCATTCCTCAAACTAAGCGAGGTTGTGTTTTTGTCCCATGATTTCACTAGAATAAAGGGGGCCACAAATGCACTATAACGTATATAGGCTCAACTAAACATTTGAGTTCTCATCGGATCATCTCATACAATATTAACAAAATTTTAAATTATTACTAGATTTTCCTAAATTAAACTATTTTTCAAGTTTATAATTTTTCAAATTTTAAAATTTCCCAATCTAGCAATTAAATTACTCTTTTGACCTCCTACCCCACACTTATTTCATACAATGCCCTCATTGTATGCATAAAACTATTTAAGCACATAAAAGCAGTAAAAAGAGGGAGAAAAAGGAACAGACTCCCCTGAGGTAGTAATGGCGAGATCGAATGGGGCTGCTAAAAGTTGCTCCATAAATTGTTGGAAGATTGGAAACTGGAACTGTTGCGTCTGAATTTGCCGGAAAAATGAAATCAAGAACGCCAACTTCTAAAATGTGGTGCAAAAGATTGCAAATAAATGCAATATGTAAAAACCATGACATGGGAAAGTGTCGACCACGTCGTCTAGTCGAATGATGTGAAATCTAAACATGGCCACATGTGACAATTGTTGGTCACGTCGTCATATCAAGAATGGCAGCCTCCTCTCGCGATGAAAAACTCCCCCACGACATAGGAAAGTGTCAACCATGTCGTGGCAACCGGGATGATACTTCTACCTCGCGTCGAAATAAAACTCTATGGTGTGGGAACAGCTCATCCATACCATAAGAGTCAAAATATAGTAAAAATGCCACTCTTGTAAATAATCTCTCACGAAATCAACACGCACCCCACACTTATGACAAATCGTGGGTCTTGACTATAATCTTCGAACTCTCACACGGCTCTCTCTAGCAACAGTCGGACCTAGCTGCTGAACTTACTGCCAGCTTTCAAAGGGCGAAAATTCTGCAAAGATCTAAACAACCAAAGAGCATCAACATGGAAAACAAAAGTAAAACAAGAATAAAACAACCTAAATTAAACTAAGTACATATCGAATAAAAATACTAATACTAAGCAACGTAAAAATAAACTAAAAAAATAACATAAAAATAAAAATAAAAAGGATAAACTAAGTCACTCGTCATCCTCGTCATCGTGCTGCTGTGTCCCAGATGTATCGGATCCATCAGGTCGTGACTGGAATGGTGGAGGAAAAGGAACCGGGTACTGAAACCCCTGATGGGCAAAGAATGCGGTCAACGCATCCCCATACCACTACTGTCATCTCTCTACGTGTGCAACGCGCTCACCCAGGCTCTGAAATCCCTCGTCAATTCGCTGAGCTAGGTAACGTATATCAATCTCTAGTTCAGGTCCCTGCTGTGCTCCTCGAGGAGCAGGTCTACGCCGCTGGGCTCGTCGCGGCTGTGGCTCGACTGCACCCTCCTCGTCGGCCACGTCATCTGGTCGTACCCGTAAGACACCATCCTCGCCCCGCTCAAGTACACGCATTGACTCCAATAACTGAAGGCTCATCGGCTTCATATCATGAAACACCATCGATCTCGTAATCTCGCGCGTCAACAACTGATAAGATCGAACTAAGCGTGTGATAAAATGCCCCCCGCAAATCGGGCTATCCTCCCGAATTCCCCTGGCCCTCCTACCCATATAAGCAGCTAAAGCAACTGGAAGGTTCAGGTGCCTCCCTGGAGTAACAAGCGCCCATAAGAAATACAGGTCTGTAGAAGGCACTCTCTCACTATTCTTATGGTGCGTGAGAGACATGGAAATCAGACGGTGCAACAATCTATATGTGGTAGACCGAATCATCCTCCCCCGAGCAGTAGATGGTGTGTACACTCCTCCAGTAATCTCTGCCCAGAAAGTGTTTTCATTGTAGTCATCCGGCCGGCCCGTGAGACAATCAGCAAGGAATGCCGGGAAGTGGACACTCCTCGTCTCGTCTACTGTATATATCCCAACTCGAGTGGCAAGCTCAATCGCACTGCACTCCCGACTCACACCACCAAGTCTAAAGGAGAAGGCTGTCCTATCATCGGGTGTCTTCCTAGGGTCATAGGAAACTGTAGCATAAAACTCTAGCAAAAATTCCCGATACACAGGCTCCTGGATCCTGAACAATCTTTCCCAACCCTGACATACGAACAAAGGCACGCCACTCGCGTCCGAGTGGGTGTATTGCAAAAAATTCTGGATCAGCTCATCAAGTCCAGTCTGGGCCGCCAATTCCCAATCAGATGAAGGTGCTATGTCAATCTCCTTAGTAAGCAGCAGACTCAAATTTTTCACATATTTGGCCCGAGTTTCATTATTTAGAGTTTGCGGGAATTGCAAGAAACGATGATCTATCACGTCCTCGGGTGGGTTTGTTCTTTGAGTTCTACGAGCCATAATCTGCAAAAATAAAAACAACACAAAACCAAAACAAAATACCACAACAGAATTAAATGAAAAATATGGGTGCTGGTCAAGAACTTACGTTGGGCGTAGGTCCAGCATACGCTGGGCGTACGTCCAAGAACTCGTAACCAAGTCTCTGTTCGTTCAAAAGTCATAACCCATAACAATGCCTTCAAATTACGCACACACGCAGGGCAGTAAAAAAAATCTAGGGGTCAAACACATGGGGTCATACACAGGGCTAACGTCTAGAACGCTATGCGTACGTTCAAATGCCCAAATCGAAGGTTAATACACGAGTTTAAGGACAAATTAAGTCCCAATCAAGTGAAATCGGTTTATTTGAGCCATAAACACACATACATTCAACTGAATCGACTCCAATTCAAGAAATGCAGAAACCCTAGATTTCTAAATAGTTCAATTTAACCAATTTCTAGAAATTAAACACAAATTTAAGCCAAAGGGTAACCAAAGAACATACCTCGGTGTCGATTCTACAAGAAAAGAAGAAAAATCGGAGTTTTGTAGAAAGATTCGATCGCCTCAGCGTAGCATGGGGTAGGAGGTAAAATGGTAAAATAACAAAAAGTCAAAAGGATTAGTAAATTACCTGACGTCGACTTACGCTGGGCGTAGATAAACCTTACGCTGGGCGTAAGTCCAATTCTGTGAATAAACAATTCGCGATCATTTGCCCGGTACGCGTGGCGTAATTATATGTACGCTAGGCGTAATTTAATGCATTTTTTTCTTTTCTTTTTCCTCTATTTGGAAACCCTTTTTTCAACTAATTCATTTGGGGACTTCTTAATATTTAAATTGCTGCAACAGGACAACTTTCAGACAAGTGACACGTTAAAAAAAATGAGACATCATGATCACTTGTCTTTGTCGAGATCAAACAACAATGGTTGATTAAAACCCTTGCACGCAAGAAATGGTTTGTGAAAACAACAACTTTCGGGGCCCGTTAGAATATTTCCTTTGTTTTCTTCGCACCTTTAACTAAAAGTAGAACAAGAGGTGACCTAACTAGTCAAGAACAGCAAGAGCTCGGTCTTCTACTTAACCACCACGACACGCCTTGCTATACTACGCCTCATGGATTAAGTTGGTCAAATCACCAAATTAGTAGACTAACCAGGTCAAGAATTCCCTAATCGCTTGCAATCTCGAAACCCATGCAAAAGGTAAAGCCAATCAATGTGTACGATCACAAATTCCTGCAATTAACAACAAGAACCTTCCCGACAAGTGAAATGATATCAACGAAAATAAAAATAAAAATAAATTGAAACTAAAAATAAAAACAAATAACGAATAATCAAATAAACTAAAGTAATTGAAAACCGTTCCCCGGCAACGGCGCCAAAAACTTGATGTTTCTTTTTAATGCACTGGTTTTTAATTTATAATTCCTATTTTATCGCATCTAAACCACACCTTACAGGCAGTGAACCCGATCGAGTATAGTATACCTTTGATAAGCAAGGGTGTCGAACACAAGGGGAACGGTAGTGAATTAATTTAAAATATTTGATTATAGGTTACAAAACACACGAAAGGAATAAAGAAATGTTTATTAAATCTCAAACGAACAATTAATTAACAAATCTTGATAAACTAACAGGAAAACAAATCTCTTCAGGTACTTTGGTTTAGATAAATTACACCTTGAAAGCATAGACAACTGCATACACAAATTCATTTATTCATGTTCACCGATTCCTAAAATGATTAGATTCGCATTCACTATTACTAATCCTTTAGTAAACAAGTCAATTCAAACAGTGATCAGTTGATTAAACTAACATGTTTCCTAGTGTTAAGTTCGTATCAAGCAAGACTTGTAATAATAGTTAATCAAATTACTAATTCAATTTAACCTCTTGTTGATGGTTTATCACACAAGGCTCACACATTAACTTACTTATTTCCGAGTTAATCCTAGTTTCACATTCGCTATTCCTAGTCATATAATCTTGATGGTCATCAAAATCATAAGAGACAAGCAATCAAGCAGATGTTCATACAACTCAATTTACTTGACAATTAACAGCAAATAATTATCATTAACACGTAAGGATCTTTTAACAAGCTTGGCAAGATAAATTAAACATAAACAAACAATCTAATCTAGCAATTAATCTATAGATCAATGTTTCATTCAATCATAAACACAAAGTAAAAGGTTTTTACACCTAAATCAGAAAGTAAACACATAATAGTATCACAGTGGAATGCTAAACATGGTCACGTTAACAAACCACATGATTAACGACACGTATTCGCTCTCTAATCCCTCCGATCTCCGCTCCCGTTAGCTTAACGGCCTTCCGACCGCCTTCTAGACCCTCAAAACGGCTTAACAGAAGTTAATTGTCGACTAAATTAGGTTAGAAGTCGAATCCCCCTCCTGGCTGGACAATAATCGCTATTTATAACCTTTGGGACCGACTTACGTACGTTGGGCGTAACTTGGTTTACGCTGGGCGTAGCAAGAGTTGTATCGCGATTGGGAAGTCTGGATAAACACCCAGTACGCTGGGTGTAACTTTAACTACGCTGGGCGTAGTAAGATTTTCACCATTACGCTTGGCGTAATTATATATTACGCTGGGCGTAATAGCGGTTTTCAGCATTTTTTTGTTCTTTTAGCTTCTAAGTCCAATTTCCGCTCCAGTCTTTTCTTTTCCGCTCTATCGACAACTAATAACTGCAAATCATAATTCAAAGCATTATAAGTACCTTTTAGTTCTAAAAGAGAATAATAAAGGTTAAAATATTAAGATATAATGTATAAAAATATATATAAAAATACACATATCACATATGCTCCATTGCTTTTCCAAATCATTTCTGACTAAGCAGCAATAAGCATGTAAGTTAGGTCAATGAGGGTTGCGTCAAGATCCATCATATAATACTCTATTTTAAACTTATTATACGATTCAGGCAGTGACTGAAGAACCCAGTCCACAACCAACTTCTTGGGAAAAGTCGCACCCAACATTATCAACCTATCGATGTGTGATTTCATCCCCAGGACGTGAGCACACACGGGTTTTCCATCTTCATGTTTCATTTCCAATAGAGCTTTAGTGATATTGAACTTTTCAATCCTTCGGTCTTGTGGGTTTGGGAGAACAACGGGAGGAGGTGGAGGAAGTGAAATCAAGCTAGTCTACATGGCATGGATTGGTCTTTCACCTTCATTGTGGAACAGACTTTCACCTTGAGCAGGAATACCTTTTCCTTTAGATTCGAGAAGACCATGGTTAGATTCAGACATCTATAAAACGGGAGAATAAATCAAGTCAGTTAATTGAATCCTTAATAAAACACCCAAATAAGATATTAAGGCTAGGATCCAACATAATATCCTACAAATTGGAAGAGGGATGCCGTAATACAACTCGCAGAACATTTGAAGGTAGGTAAATGACGATTTACCAATTTCCACCATGAAAAACGAAAAAGAAGGTTAAGTTTTAAATGTATTGAAAACTCCTAGATCTTTTGAGATTCATTGAACTTTTCAATGACATGTTTAAATCTCGATATGCCCTCGATTTGTGACTGGGATGCCGAGGATCACAAAACAGGGTGTGAATAACCATGCAAATATACATGGTGCCGCCAATGTTGCAGTCACCTATTCGATGTGCCGGTTAACCACACGCGCTCCATCGAACTATGACAAACATCGAGTCGCCCTTTGCCACCTTTGCTTAGAACCCAATTAGTGTGTCGGTTAACCACACACGCTCCACTAACGTCTTAGCAAGGGTACAAAGTGTAATTTCATGGAATTGCATCAATCCACTTTTGCCTAAAGTAACTAAGATTGGGAATTTTGTAAAACATTTAGTTACTTATTTATTCATTATACTTTTAATGAGGAGAGGGTTTGCCCAATCGTACCCGTTCGGCTAACGACCCTCCACCAATCAAGGAAGCGGTGGGTGAGAGTGGACACTTATTAAACGGCCATTTTATAGGCCATAACCTTATACCCCCCCCCCCCCCCTTATAGATCGGTTTCGTGAATGAGGCCTACTAACGGTAAGACTAGCAGTTTAAGTTATACATATATAATATTAGACTTTTAATGTTATATATAGTATAAGGTTATATTTTACACTTTTAAAATACTAGGTGGTTCAAACTATTAATAAATTAGACCTCTAATTCGATTAATCTTAAACCTATTAATTTATGGCTCATTAATTCTTTCCTTTAAATAAACTCTTAATTAAATCAATAAACCACAATGGTGAAATTCGAATCTTTTCAAATCTAGGGTTTTAGAATTTAAAATTTCAAAAATTAAACTTTTAATCAAAATTTAAATTCCAAAACTTGAGGGCAAGTTTTGAAACTTTTCAAAACATTAGGGTTTAGAATTTAAATATTTCAAAATTAAACTTTTAATCAAAAAAAATTTTAAATTCCAAAACATGAGGTCAAATTTTGAAACCTTTCAAAACTATATAGATCAAAATACAAATAAGGCAATTAAACAATTAATTGGTGATTATCTAGTTTTGACCTAATCCAATTCATGCAAGATAATTGTCCAAATAATTCAAATAATTTAGCATTTATCAAATAAGGTAACTATTATCTAATTAGATGACAAAAATCTTTTATTTTTACAAAGATAATCATAAGGAATCAATAAAATTCGTATTTTATTAATTTGAAATGAATATGACAATTATCCTAAGTCAAAATAGGCAAAAAAATCCGAAAATCCATCTGTCTGACAGCCAGACTCGCCGAGTCACCATATGGACTCGCCGAGTTCATCCTACTCGATGAGTCCACATTGGGACTCGACGAGTTTGTCAGGCAGATGGCCAAAAACTCGACTTTGCAATCAAGAATGAAACACTAAGCATCAATACAATAGAAACCAATCAAGGCTCTGATAGCATTGATGGGTTTTAGCCAAAAGAACATCCTATGTGCTCATGCAAACCCTAATACTTGGATCTAGGTTTCTCTAATTGTACATGCAATTCATCCAAGACTTTCTAACCCTAGATCTAGTATATGTAATCGAAATTAGCATAACAAAGCAGATCTAGATGTGTACCTTGTTGTTGATTGAAGATCTTGAAGCCTTGAGAACTTTAGCACCTCAAGTGTTGTGCCTCTAATGAATCACAAACACCAATAGCAATTGGAGGAAACAAGAATAAAATAAGAGAGAGGGGAGATTTTCGGCTCTAGGACTTCTTAGGGTTCAATTGGCCGAAAATCACATGCCCAAGGGTTCTTTATATAGGTCTAGGAATTAGGGTTTCAGTCATTATCCTTATCTGATTACTTAGCCACCAAGCAATCCAAGGATAATTCTAGAATCCCTATATGGACGAATTCATAAGTCTTTTATCCCTAGAATTCGTCCACCCTATCTATTAGGGTTTCCTTGCCCAAATTTGTAACTATCACATAATTACAGTTCAGTACCTTAAGTTTAATTAACTTCTATTGATCACAAAACTAATACTTAATTAATTATTGACCAATGTTAATTAAACAAATATGATTTCTCCTTTAATATATTATTCTCATAACATATTAACAAATCATAATCACCTATTTCTATATTATTCCTCCAGTCAAGTTGCTTTGGTGAAGGCAACCCAAAATGACCATGCACAACCGGGTCAAGTACATACCAAATATAGTTATGGAGTTAGACACTAATCCAACAGTTTGGTTGCTATGTTTTATTCATATTCAATTGTTATGATACTGTACATGAAGTCATCCGCCCCCGACCGTTTCCGCCGTCCCGGTTCGGGGGTGTGACAGGTTGGTATCAGAGCATTGTTTATAGTGAACTAGTATATCTAACCATACAAGATATGCAACTATAAATACAATGGGACTAAAAACACTCTGACTAAAAGTATACCTTAAGAATATAAGTATTTTCTAAAAGTATACATACTTGCTAGAACCGTATCATAGTACGAACAAAACAAAAGTATTTAGATGCTGAACACTATAGTCAAACCTGGCAGTTATGTAATCATATCTGGAATAAATAGAGCCTGATCAACTGTATTTATTCGAGATACGACCAACATGTGTTTGGGAGTGATGGTGGTGTTGCAACGAGTCTAAAACTTACAAACCCTACATGCAAGGGAGCATTAGAATCAAACCTAAGGTTTAAAATACTATAGCAGTATTTTATGATACTAAACAATAACAACAAGTCTAAAAACGTATCGATTTCGTACATCAGGAAGCCCTAGGATTAAACATGTAGTAGCATTTTAGAATACTATATGACCTCCACACTTAAATCTTCTACATGTATCTCATACCTCCACTCTCGTGAAGACAACATGACTGAGCTTCACCCCGAAGACCCCTACTACCCTACGGTAATAGCCAACGAATGGATCGAGGAAGAACCAGAGGAAGTGCAAAGGGAGAACCCAGAAATGGGTCCTGAAGAATACCAAGAGATGAACCACGAGGGAAAGGATTCCGATGAGGAGCCAGACATGGATGAAGGCGCCAGAGAGATCCTTAGCGAGCCTTACCCCTCGGAAGCAATACCGAACCAACACACAGAACAGGAAGACCTTACCAATCATCTCCGCCCCTTAGAAGAGGAGTTGACCACCCTAAGGTAACAACTCATGGAAGCTGAGGCTAGGGCAGCCTTAGCAGAGCAGAGAGCGGAAGAGGCCACTCGTGAAATGAGCGAAATGGTTGGGCCCTAAGCAATCCGCCGTCCCGGTTCGGGGGTGTGACAAAGAATCTTAGATCTACTATATAAAATTGAAATCTATATATATTAGGGTTTAGATTAATACCTTTCTTGTTAACTAGTAGTAACAAGCAATCCTCACTTCAATTCCTTGACCTTCGAAAGCCTAGTGCCCCAAGCGTTGCACCTCTAATGGATTCACAAACACCACAAGCAAAGAATGAGGGAGAAGGAGTATGAAATCGGCTAGGGTTTCTTCTTAGGAATCAAGTGGCCGATTTCATGAGGCTAGGGGTTCCTTTTATAGTTAAGGCCACTAAGGTTTTCAACTGGAAACCCTAGTTTCCTTGCTTGGGCCCTAAGCAATCCATAGACCCCCATATGATAGGCCTTGGACGAAAACTCTATGGTCTTCCCATAGATTTTCGTCCACTACTTATCAATAGAGTCCATTATTCCAAACTACAACTATCACTAATTTACATAATCAGTCCCCGTTCATTTAATCAGTTTCTTTTTATCACTAAATTAATTCCAAATTAATTTCTGATCAATACTAATTAAATAATATGATTTCTCAATTAATATATTATTCTTATAATATATTAATAAACCATTAAATAACCTCTTACTCCAAAAAACCATCTTGTTCAGTTGTTATGGTGAAGGCAACCAAAAAGGACCATGCTACAATCAAATCAAGTACATACCAATCCAACAATTTGTTCTATGCTGACGACGTAATCTTCATTGGTGAATGGTCACAATCCAACCTCAAAAACCTTGCCTGTATTCTCAAATGTTTCCACATATCCTTAGTGCTCAAAGTGAGTTTCTACAAATCGAGGGTGTTTGGAATTGGTGCATCTCAGTCATAATTATCAAACTGGGCGAGTATCCTAGGATGTGAAGCGGGATACTTCCCGTTTACGTATCTTGGTGTTCCCGTTGGAGCAAATATGAACCTAATCAAGAATTGGAAACCAATTATTGACAAGTTCAACTCCAAGCTATCACTTTGGAAGTCCAAATCTATATCCTTTTGTGGTAGATTGACATTAATCAAATCTTTTCTAGGTACCTTACCCACTTATTTTCTTTCTCTTTTTGCAGCACCGTCAGCGGTAACGGAGACCCTTGACAAAATTAGATGAAGATTCTTAGGGGGTGGATGCGAAGATAAAAAGAAGATACATTGGGTATCTTGGGATAAAATCGTAGCATCCAAATCAATTGGCAGACTTGGAGTAAGAATAATCAGAGCACTAAACATTGGATTAATCGTTAAATGGTGGTGGAGACTGAAACATGAAACCTCTTCAATCTAGAATAAAGTCACCAGTGGTATACATAACCTACACAACAAGCCATTCAAGCACCTTGCTAACAACAACATCCGGGGAGTTTAGAAAAACATTGCATCGATAAAAAAAGACCTTACCAAGCACAGACTCGACCTAGACAGTTTGTTCAATCTGCAAGTCATTTCTGGTGAAGATTTCTTGTTCTGGCATGATAACTGGTGTGGTCTGATACCACTTAAAGCCAAATACACATCTCTATTTTACCTTGAAGCCAGGAAAAGATGTTATGTTGCTTTCAGATTTCAGAATGGTACATTTAAAAGCAACTGTATCTCTCGCCCATAGGTAGCAAGTGTCACTCACCTGTTAGATCAATTAAAAACAAATGTGGCTCTTGTTAGATTATCTCAAGGAAAGGACCATTTGACATGTACATTGGCAGCAGATGGAGAATATACAATTGGAGCACTAAGAACAAAATTTGATAAATTATCCACTCCAACCATCAACAACCCTGTGATTAACTAGTGTAAAGAACTACCAATTAAAGTTAACTGTTTCATTTGGAGAGCTGTGCAAAAGAGAATCCCAACAGCGGAGGCGTTACGAAGAAGAAATATCAATGTAGATACAACACGTTGTAGTGCTTGTATCGATGGTGAAGACAATGTCGACCACATATTTGTGCAATGTCCGTTTGGAAATTTGATTATACAGAATATCCTTAGTTGGTGTGGTGTTAACCACTTCTCGGGAAACAATATTGATGATCTTCTAAACTTAATTCATAGTTGGGGGCGAGGCCCGGAAAAGAAAAAACGATTCACATTCATCTGCTATGGGCTAATTTGGAGTTTATGGAGATATATGAATGATCAGATCTTCAAACAGGTATTCGTTAATCCTTCTATTGGCGTAGACTATATTAAATCTATGGTTTATTTTTGGATTAAATGTAGAAATAGTGACAATATTTGTTATTGGGATGAGGGATGTCCTCTCCCTTCACATCTATATAACACCTTAAACTTTTGTATTTTGCTTCTTGTGGGTCATGTCCTTGCTACTTGCTAGTGGGGGTTCCTTTTTAATATATTGTCATTTCAAAATAATAATAATAATAATAATAATAATAATAATTATTATTATTATTATTATTGATGTTTTTTTATGTGTCGCATGTTAGAAAATCATTTTAATAATTTAATATATTCAACTTAGCTACAACATAGTTATTTTGATATAATTTAAAAATACAATATTATCTTTAATCAGATATCAATCAATCATTAGTAGAATACAAAAATATGTCCAACAAAAAGTTATAAAGACAAAATTACAATATTATTAAAAATCTTACTAATCACATATCTGTTTTAAGTGAAAGCAATACAAAAGGATAACGGAGGGATTTTAAAGGCACCCAAATACAAAGTCAAAACCACCGATTCAAAACCATTGATATAAAACTCAATTAAAAATTATTAAAAATGTAATGATTATCAATTAAAAATTATTAAAAATGTAATGATTATATACAGATTAATTATAACCGTGTCCATTTTTCAAAATAAATTACAGAAATGGTCCTTCAGCTTTCGTCTGTTTCACAGTTTCAGTCGTTAAGTTTAAAAATTAATAGATTACATCCTTATGATTTATGAATATTACAGTTTTAGTCTTTGTTTCATATAAAAATAATAACTTATTCCTCCCTTTTCTTTTTCATTTTCTTTTAACAATTATATATATATATATATATATATATATATATATATATAGTTATTTATTCTCACCTTTATTTAATCATATTTGTTTTTAGGGTTTAAAAATCTTTTAATATTTTTGACGTCATATTCGAATATACGATTTAATATATTTTTTTAAAGTTTTGTTCGGTCACATTATATAATGTTTTTTTAATATATTTTGCTCGAATAAACAAATTAAAATAAAACCCCGGATAAGTATCAAACATCAAATATACTTATTTAATTTTTCATATGTTTTTCATTTACATCATTCGTTTATATGCTTTACTTTTTTTTATTCAGCTTTAAGATGTTTTATTGTTACTTTTTAAACGAATAATCTTAAATATAAGAAAAAACAACTATTATACCGTTATAACAACTATATTTTAACAATTATTTGTTAAAAGAATAATCTTAAATAAAATCTACCACTTGTTAATACTCATTAAGTATATATTGTCTGAAATACTAAAAAAATTTCCCTCGTCTTTTAATTTGAATTCTATTTCTTCTGTTAAAATAAATGCGAAGAGAATTTTTTTTTATTTCAGACAATATATACTTAATGGGTATTAATAAGAGGTGACTTTTATTTAAGGTTATTCTTTTAACTAATAGTTGTTAAAATATAATTATTATTTTGATAGTTGTTAAATTGTTTATCATAACATTTTAGATTATTCATTTAAAAAGTAACAATAAAACCTCTTAAAACAGAATAAAAAAATAAAACACATAAACGAATGATGTAACGAAAAAGACAAAAAAAAAATTAAATAATTATTGTATTAGAAAGGAGGGACCAAAGGGTTAGCCCGATGTAGGTTTATGTTCCAGACTCCGGTCTGATGTCGGGGGGGGGGGGGGCGATGCAGTTAGAATGCTTGATGTCTTTGTGATTCTTGCATGTGTCTGATTATGTGTTCCAGACTTTGGTCTGATGTCGGGGAAAGCCCGAGGAATGTTAGCTTTCATGTTATGTTTATGTTTATGTACATGATATACTTGTTGATATGATATGTATACCGGACTTCGGTCCGATGCCGGGCGGGGCCCGATGCAAGGGCGGGGCCCAAGTTATGCCGGACCTCGGTCCGATGCTGGGCGGGGCCCGATGCCCGGGAAGATTGCAGTGCACACACCATTTGTTCAGCCTGCGATGTTTACACTCTGATATATATTTGACAGTTGTTATTATATTTTGGGATACATTGTTTATGATTTTTATATGACGTTTGATGACTATGGTTTTATTAAAGGTTTAAAACGAAATTTTTGGGCTGTAATTTTGGGAGGTTTCAGGAGTGTTATTATCTTTTAGTTTTATTAATAACCTGTGAATAAAAAATTAATTAAAATAGTTAATAAGGGCATAACAGTCTTTTTAGACCGGACTAAACGCGCAACAAAAAGATGTAATAAGAACCGTCCAAAAAAAGTTATGGACCAAACTCGTAGATTACCCAAATCACAGGGACCATTTGTGCAATTTACTCATATATATATATATATATATATATATATATATATATATATATATATATATATATATATATATATATATATATATGAAAAGTTGAAATATCAATATATAGTAAATTGAAGTAAGAAGGACTGAAAGTAATTTTTTTAAAATAGAAAATGATATAAACTGAAAATATGTGTTAACTATAAGGGTAAAAATGTTAAAATTATTAAATCTTTGATAAATTGATTGTTTGATGTGGGTACAAAGAAAATCAGGACACCGTACATAAAATAAAATTATTTATTATCTACGTGTCATATCGAATTGAGTTATTTTACCAAAGTCAAAATTGTTTTGACCGATGTGGTTTTGGACCCATAAATCGGGTGCCAATACCAACACCCAAGGATAACGCAATATATTGAAGACGCCATGAAAAACATATCAAATAAAATAGCACGCTGATTTTAACTAAATTTTGTTTTGAATAATTAATTTTTTACGAAAAATAATTGGTTTTGTTTTCATATGGACAAACAATTGCCAGATAAAGTAACGTTATATTGTTTACGGAAAAAGACACCCTTGTAAGACATTAATATCTTTTGCAAAATAATACATGTAATTTGTAGGTAAATATTATATTATTATATAATTACTATGTATGTCCATGTTTTAAAAATATAAAATTTATTTTTTGTTTTCCATACAAACAATATGATCATTTTAGACCCTCAAATGTGAGAATTTTTTATTTCCGTGTTGTTTGTGGGCTGAAAACATTTCGACAAGTGTCATTATTTTTGAATTTAATAATTTGAAGTTGTTCAATTATTTCATAAATTGACATGTTCAAACTTATTATTGACTTTTACCTTTGTATTTGGAGTTTTTTACCAAACGGTGGTGATTGGAAAAAGTATTTACCAAAATGATGTACTTTCTAAATTATTTACCAAAATATCGTAAATTCTTAGATACAATACTTTTTTATATTGAAATTTAAATTAAATCAGTTGGGCCCGCCTACAGGTTTCTCGCTCACCTTGTCTGTCATGCCCCATTCGCCTTACCATTTCTTGTCCGTCGGAGCTAAACACCGGAAAAATACTTCGTTGTTTCACCAATGTCCTCCATGTGTTAGCGATCCATCGTCGCCTTTAGCCATGAAAATTTACTATAGGTTTACACAAGCATTACCAGAGAGAGAACATAGGAGCTCCTGATTACCAATAAAAAAGCACAAGATCGGAACTTTAGACCATGAGTCTTCAATGGCAACTTTGCTCCTCTTAACTCGCTATTTCAAAACTATCGATTTGTGCTCTTTGTATTTGGTTTCCAGAAAAAACTAGATCTATTTTGTGTGTTTCTTTGGAGGACGAAAGAGAAAGGGGAGAGGCCAGGGAACGAGAACAGTGAATTTTGACACCGAGATGAAGAACGAGACGAGAAAGACGATGGTGTTGGTTAGAGAGGGGGGGGGGTTCAAGATTTTCGTAACCCTCAATGGATAATGAATTACCCAAGTGCAGACATGAAAATCCATTTACGTTTGTAACCATTGAACCAAAACAACCCTTGTATTTCTGATAAAATATATTTAATTTTATCCTAAACCCACAATTTCCGGATAAGTATCAAACATCAAATATACTTATTTAATTTTTTTATATGTTTTTCATTTACATCATACGTTTATATGCTTTACTTTTTTTTATTCAGCTTTAAGATGTTTTATTGTTATTTTTGAAACGAATAATATTAAATATAAGAAAAAACAACTATTATACTGTCATAACAACTATATTTTAACAATTATTTGTTTAAAGAATAATCTTAAATAAAATCTACCACTTGTTAATACTCATTAAGTATATATTGTCTGAAATACTAAAAAAATTCCCCTCGTCTTTTAATTTGAATCCTATTTCTTCTGTTAAAATAAATGCGAAGAGAATTTTTTTATTATTTCAGACAATATATACTTAATGGGTATTAATAAGCGGTGACTTTTATTTAAGGTTATTCTTTTAACTAATAGTTGTTAAAATATAATTATTATTTTGATAGTTGTTAAGTTGTTTATCATAACATTTTAGATCATTCATTTAAAAAGTAACAATAAAACCTCTTAAAACAGAATAAAAAAATAAAACACATAAACGAATGATGTAACGAAAAAGACAAAAAAAAAATTAAATAATTATTGTATTAGGAAGGCGGGACCAAAGGGTTAGCCCGATGTAGGTTCATGTTCCAGACTCCGGTCTGATGTCGGGCGGGGCCCGATGCAGTTAGAATGCTTGATGTTTTTGTGATTCTTGCATGTGTCTGATTATGTGTTCCAGACTTTGGTCTGATGTCGGGGAAAGCCCGAGGAATGTTAGCTTTCATGTTATGTTGATGTTTATGTACATGATATACTTGTTGATATGATATGTATACCAGACTTTGGTCCGATGCCGGGCGGGGCCCGATGCAAGGGCGGGGCCCAAGTTATGCCGGACCTCGGTCCGATGCCGGGCGGGGCCCGATGCCCGGGAAGATTGCAGTGCATACACCATTTGTTCAGCATGACATGTTTACACTCTGATATATATTTGACAGTTGTTATGATATTTTGAGATACATTGTTTATGATTTTTATATGACGTTTGATGACTATGGTTTTATTAAATGTTTAAAACGAAATTTTTGGGCTGTATTTTTGGGAGGTTTCAGGAGTGTTATTATCTTTTAATTTTATTAATAACATGTGAATAAAAAAATAACTAAAATAGTTAATAAGGGCATAACAGTCTTTTTAGACCGGACTAAACGCGAAACAAAAAGATGTAATAGGAACCATCCAAAAAAAGTTATGGACCAAACTCGTACATTACCCAAATCACATAGACCATTTGTGCAATTTACTCATATATATATATATATATATATATATATATATATATATATATATATATATATATATATATATATATATATATATATATATATATATATATATATATATATATGAAAAGTTGAAATATCAATATATAGTAAATTTAAGTAAGAAGGACTGAAAGTAATTTTTTTAAAATAGAAAATGATATAAACTGAAAATATGTGTTAACTATAAGGGTAAAAATGTTAAAATTATTAAATCTTTGATAAATTGATTGTTTGATGGGGGTACAAAGAAAATCAAGACACCGTACATAGAATAAAATTATTTATTATCTACGTGTCATATCGAATTGAGTTATTTTACCAAAATCAAAATTGTTTTGACCGATGTGGTTTTGGACCCATAAATCGGGTGCCAATAACAACACCCAAGGATAACGCAATATATTGAAGACGCCATGAAAAACATATCAAATAAAATAGCACGCTGATTTTAACTAAATTTTGCTTTGAATTATTTATTTTTTACGAAAAATAATTGGTTTTGTTTTCATATGGACAAACAATTGCCAGATAAAGTAACCTTATGTTGTTTACGGAAAAAGACACCCTTGTAAGACATTAATATCTTTTGCAAAATACTACATGTTATTTGTAGGTTAATATTATAATATTATATAATTACTATGTATGTCCATGTTTTAAAAATATAAAATCTATTTTTTGTTTTCCATACAAACAATAGGATCATTTTAGATCCTCAAATATGATAATTTTTTATTTCCGTGTTGTTTGTGGGCTGAAAACATTTCGACAAGTGTCATTATTTTTGAATTTAATAATTTAAAGTTGTTCAATTATATCATAAATTGACATGTTCAAACTTATTATTGACTTTTACCTCTGTATTTGGAGTTTTTTTTTACCAAATGGTGGTGATTGGAAAAAATATTTACCAAAATGATGTACTTTCTAAATTATTTACCAAAATATCGTAAATTCTTAGATACAATACTTTTTTATATTTAAATTTAAATTAAATCAGTTGGGCCCGCCTACAGGTGTCTCGCTCACCTTGTCTGCCATGCTTCATTCGCCTTACCATTTCTTGCCCGTCGGAGTTAAACACCGGAAAAATACTTCGTTGTTTCACCAATGTACTCCTTGTGTTAGCGATCCATCGGCGCCTTTAGCCAGGAAAATTTACTACAAGTTTACACAAGCATTACCAGAGAGGGAACAAAGGAGCTCCTGATTGCCAATAAAAAAGCACAAGATCGGAACTTTAGACCATGAGTCTTCAATGGCAACTTTGCTCCTCTTAACTCGCTATTTCAAAACTATGGATTTGTGCTCTCTGTTTTTGGTTTCCAGAAAAAACTAGATCTATTTTGTGTGTTTCTTTGTAGGACGAAAGAGAAAGGGGAGAGGCCAGGGAACGAGAACAGTGAATTTTGACACTGAGATGAAGAACGAGACGAGAAAGATGATGGTGTTGGTTGGAATAGGGGGGGGGGTTTCAAGATTTTCGTAACCCTCAATGGATAATGAATTACCCAAGTGCAGACATGAAAATCCATTTACGTTTGTAACCATTGAACCAAAACAACCCTTGTATTTCTGATCAAATATATTTAATTTTATCATAAACCCACAATTTCCGGATAAGTATCAAACATCAAATATACTTATTTAATTTTTTTATATGTTTTTCATTTACATCATTCGTTTATATGCTTACTTTTTTTTATTCGGCTTTAAGATGTTTTATTGTTACTTTTGAAACGAATAATCTTAAATATAAGAAAAAACAACTATTATACTGTCATAACAACTATATTTTAACAATTATTTGTTAAAAGAATAATCTTAAATAAAATCTATCACTTGTTAATACTCATTAAGTATATATTGTCTGAAATACTAAAAAAATTCCCCTCGTCTTTTAATTTGAATCCTATTTCATCTGTTAAAATAAATGCGAAGAGAATTTTTTTATTATTTCAGACAATATATACTTAATGGGTATTAATAAGCGGTGACTTTTATTTAAGTTATTCTTTTAACTAATAGTTGTTAAAATATAATTATTATTTTGATAGTTGTTAAGTTGTTTATCATAACATTTTAGATTATTCATTTAAAAAGTAACAATAAAACCTCTTAAAACAGAATAAAAAAAACACATAAACGAATGATGTAACGAAAAAGACAAAAAAAAATTAAATAATTATTGTATTAGGAAGGAGGGACCAAAGGGTTAGCCCGATGTAGGTTTGTGTTCCAGACTCCGGTCTGATGTCGGGCGGGGCCCGATGCAGTTAGAATGCTTGATGTCTTTGTGATTCTTGCATGTGTCTGATTATGTGTTCCAGACTTTGGTCTGATGTCGGGGAAAGCCCGAGGAATGTTAGCTCTCATGTTATGTTTATGTTTATGTACATGATATACTTGTTGATATGATATGTATACCGGACTTCGGTCCGATGCCGGGCGGGGCCCAAGTTATGCCGGACCTCGGTCCGATGCCGGGCGGGGCCTGATGCCCGGGAAGATTGCAGTGCACACACCATTTATTCAGCCTGGGATGTTTACACTCTGATGTATATTTGACAGTTGTTATGATATTTTGGGATACATTGTTTTTGATTTTTATATGACGTTTGATGACTCTGATTTTATTAAAGGTTTAAAACGAAATTTTTGGGCTATATTTTTGGGATGTTTCAGGAGTGTTATTATCTTTTAATTTTATTAATAACCTGTAAATAAAAAATTAATTAAAATAGTTAATAAGGGCATAACAGTCTTTTTAGACCGGACTAAACGCGCAACAAAAAGATGTAATAGGAACCGTCCAAAAAAAGTTATGGTCCAAACTCATAGATTACCCAAATCACAGGGACCATTTGTGCAATTTACTCATATATATATATATATATATATATATATATATATATATATATATATATATATATATATATATATATATATGAAAAGTTGAAATATCAATATATAGTAAATTGAAGTAAGAAGGACTGAAAGTAATTTTTTTAAAATAGAAAATGATATAAACTGAAAATATGTGTTAACTATAAGGGTAAAAATGTTAAAATTATTAAATCTTTGATAAATTGATTGTTTGATGGGGTACAAAGAAAATCAGGACACCGTACATAAAATAAAATTATTTATTATCTACGAGTCATATCGAATTGAGTTATTTTACCAAAGTCAAAATTGTTTTGACCGATGTGGTTTTGGACCTATAAATCGCGTGCCAATAGCAACACCCAAGGATAACGCAATATATTGAATACGCCATGAAAAACATATCAAATAAAATAGCATGCTGATTTTAACTAAATTTTGCTTTGAATAATTTATTTTTTACGAAAAATAATTGGTTTTGTTTTCATATGAACAAACAATTGAACCTTATATTGTTTACGGAAAAAGACACCCTTGTAAGACATTAATATCTTTTGCAAAATAATACATGTAATTTGTAGGTTAATATTATATTATTATATAATTACTATGTATGTCCATGTTTTAAAAATATAAAATCTATTTTTTGTTTTCCATACAAACAATAGGATCATTTTAGACCCTCAAATGTGAGAATTTTTTTATTTCCGTGTTGTTTGTGAGTTGAAAACATTTCGACAAGTGTATACCAGACTTCGGTCCGATGTCGGGCGGGGCCCAAGTTATGCCGGACCTCGGTCCGATGCCGGGCGGGGCCCAATGCCCGGGAAGATTGCAGTGCACACACCATTTGTTCAGCATGGCATGTTTACACTCTGATGTATATTTGACAGTTGTTATGATATTTTGGGATACATTGTTTATGATTTTTATATGACGTTTGATGACTATGGTTTTATTAAATGTTTAAAACGAAATTTTTGGGCTGTATTTTTGGGAGGTTTCAGGAGTGTTATTATCTTTTAATTTTATTAATAACCTGTGAATAAAAAATTAATTAAAATAGTTAATAAGGGCATAACAATCTTTTTAGACCGGACTAAACGCGCAACAAAAAGATGTAATAGGAATCGTCCAAAAAAAGTTATGGACCAAACTCGTACATTACCAAAATCACAGAGACCATTTGTGCAATTTACTCATATATATATATGAAAAGTTGAAATATCAATATATAGTAAATTTAAGTAAGAAGGACTGAAAGTGATTTTTTTAAAATAGAAAATGATATAAAGTGAAAATATGTGTTAACTATAAGGGTAAAAATGTTAAAATTATTAAATCTTTTATAAATTGATTGTTTGATGGGGGTACAAAGAAAATCAGGACACCGTACATAGAATAAAATTATTTATTATCTACGTGTCATATCGAATTGAGTTATTTTACCAAAGTCAAAATTGTTTTGACCGATGTGGTTTTGGACCCATAAATCGGGTGCCAATAACAACACCCAATGATAACGCAATATATTGAAGACGCCATGAAAAACATATCAAATAAAATAGCACACTGATTTTAACTAAATTTTGCTTTGAATAATTTATTTTTTACGAAAAATAATTGGTTTTGTTTTCATATGGACAAACAATTGCCAGATAAAATAACCTTATATTGTTTACGGAAAAAGACACCCTTGTAAGACATTAATATCTTTTGCAAAATAATACATGTAATTTGTAGGTTAATATTATATTATTATATAATTACTATGTATGTCCATGTTTTAAAAATATAAAATCTATTTTTTGTTTTCCATACAAACAATAGGATCATTTTAGACCCTCAAATGTGAGAATTTTTTTATTTCCGTGTTGTTTGTGGGCTGAAAACATTTCGACAAGTGTCATTATTTTTGAATTTAATAATTTAAAGTTGTTCAATTATATCATAAATTGACATGTTCAAACTTATTATTGACTTTTACCTCTGTATTTGGAGTTTTTTACCAAATGGTGGTGATTGGAAAAAGTATTTACCAAAATGATGTACTTTCTAAATTATTTACCAAAATATCGTAAATTCTTAGATACAATACTTTTTTATATTTAAATTTAAATTAAATCAGTTGGGCCCGCCTACAGGTGTCTCGCTCACCTTGTCTGTCATGCTCCATTCGCCTTACCATTTCTTGCCCGTCGGAGCTAAACACCGGAAAAATACTTCGTTGTTTCACCAATGTCCTCCTTGTGTTAGCGATCCATCGTCGCCTTTAGCCATGAAAATTTACTACAAGTTTACACAAGCATTACCAGAGAGAGAACATAGGAGCTCCTGATTGCCAATAAAAAAGCACAAGATCGGAACTTTAGACCATGAGTCTTCAATGGCAACTTTGCTCCTCTTAACTCGCTATTTCAAAACTATGGATTTGTGCTCTCTGTTTTTGGTTTCCAGAAAAAACTAGATCTATTTTGTGTGTTTCTTTGGAGGACGAAAGAGAAAGGTAGGGAACGAGAATAGTGAATTTTGACAGTGAGATGAAGAACGAGACGAGAAAGACGATGGTGTTGGTTGGAGAAGGGGGGGGGGGGGGTTCAAGATTTCCGTAACCCTCAATGGATAATGAATTACCCAAGTGCAGACATGAAAATCCATTTACGTTTGTAAGCATTGAACCAAAAAACCCTTGTATTTCTGATCAAATATATTTAATTTTATCATAAACCCACAATTTCCGGATAAGTATCAAACATCAAATATACTTATTTAATTTTTTTTATATGTTTTTCATTTACATCATTCGTTTATATGCTTTACTTTTTTTTTTATTCAGCTTTAAGATGTTTTATTGTTACTTTTGAAATGAATAATCTTAAATATAAGAAAAAACAACTATTATACTGTCATAACAACTATATTTTAACAATTATTTGTTAAAAGAATAATCTTAAATAAAATCTACCACTTGTTAATACTCATTAATTATATATTGTCTGAAATACTAAAAAAATTCCCCTCGTCTTTTAATTTGAATCCTATTTCTTCTGTTAAAATAAATGCGAAGAGAATTTTTTTATTATTTCAGACAATATATACTTAATGGGTATTAATAAGCGGTGACTTTTATTTAAGGTTATTCTTTTAACTAATAGTTGTTAAAATATAATTATTATTTTGATAGTTGTTAAGTTGTTTATCATAACATTTTAGATTATTCATTTAAAAAGTAACAATAAAACCTCTTAAAACAGAATAAAAAAATAAAACACATAAACGAATGATGTAACGAAAAAGACAAAAAAAAATTAAATAATTATTGTATTAGGAAGGAGGGACCAAAGGGTTAGCCCGATGTAGGTTTATGTTCCAGACTCCGGTCTGATGTCGGGCGGGGCCCGATGCAGTTAGAATGCTTGATGTCTTTGTGATTCTTGCATGTGTCTGATTATGTGTTCCAGACTTTGGTCTGATGTCGGGGAAAGCCCGAGGAATGTTAGCTCTCATGTTATGTTTATGTTTATGTACATGATATACTTGTTGATATGATATGTATACCGGACTTCGGTCCGATGCCGGGCGGGGCCCGATGCAAGGGCGGGGCCCAAGTTATGCCGGACCTCGGTCCGATGCCGGGCGGGGCCTGATGCCCGGGAAGATTGCAGTGCACACACCATTTATTCAGCCTGGGATGTTTACACTCTGATGTATATTTGACAGTTGTTATGATATTTTGGGATACATTGTTTATGATTTTTATATGACGTTTGATGACTCTGGTTTTATTAAAGGTTTAAAACGAAATTTTTGGGCTATATTTTTGGGATGTTTCAGGAGTGTTATTATCTTTTAATTTTATTAATAACCTGTAAATAAAAAATTAATTAAAATAGTTAATAAGGGCATAACAGTCTTTTTAGACCGGACTAAACGCGCAACAAAAAGATGTAATAGGAACCGTCCAAAAAAAGTTATGGTCCAAACTCATAGATTACCCAAATCACAGGGACCATTTGTGCAATTTACTCATATATATATATATATATATATATATATATATATATATATATATATATATATATATATATATATATATATATATATATATATATATATATATATATATATGAAAAGTTGAAATATCAATATATAGTAAATTGAAGTAAGAAGGACTGAAAGTAATTTTTTTAAAATAGAAAATGATATAAACTGAAAATATGTGTTAACTATAAGGGTAAAAATGTTAAAATTATTAAATCTTTGATAAATTGATTGTTTGATGGGGTACAAAGAAAATCAGGACACCGTACATAAAATAAAATTATTTATTATCTACGAGTCATATCGAATTGAGTTATTTTACCAAAGTCAAAATTGTTTTGACCGATGTGGTTTTGGACCCATAAATCGCGTGCCAATAGCAACACCCAAGGATAACGCAATATATTGAATACGCCATGAAAAACATATCAAATAAAATAGCATGCTGATTTTAACTAAATTTTGCTTTGAATAATTTATTTTTTACGAAAAATAATTGGTTTTGTTTTCATATGAACAAACAATTGAACCTTATATTGTTTACGGAAAAAGACACCCTTATAAGACATTAATATCTTTTGCAAAATAATACATGTAATTTGTAGGTTAATATTATATTATTATATAATTACTATGTATGTCCATGTTTTAAAAATATAAAATCTATTTTTTGTTTTCCATACAAACAATAGGATCATTTTAGACCCTCAAATGTGAGAATTTTTTTATTTCCGTGTTGTTTGTGAGTTGAAAACATTTCGACAAGTGTCATTATTTTTGAATTTAATAATTTAAAGTTGTTCAATTATATCATAAATTGACATGTTCAAACTTATTATTGACTTTTACCTCTGTATTTGGAGTTTTTTTTACCAAATGGTGGTGATTGGAAAAAGTATTTACCAAAATGATGTACTTTCTAAATTATTTACCAAAATATCGTAAATTCTTAGATACAGTACTTTTTTATATTGAAATTTAAATTAAATCAGTTGGGCCCGCCTACAGGTTTCTCGCTCACCTTGTCTGCCATGCTTCATTCGCCTTACCATTTCTTGCCCGTCGGAGCTAAATACCAGAAAAATACTTCGTTGTTTCACCAATGTCCTCCTTGTGTTAGCGATCCATTGTCGCCTTTAGCCATGAAAATTTACTACAGGTTTACACAAGCATTATCAGAGAGAGAACATAGGAGCTCCTGATTGCCAATAAAAAAGCACAAGATCGGAACTTTAGACCATGAGTCTTCAATGGCAACTTTGCTCCTCTTAACTCGCTATTTCAAAACTATGGATTTGTGCTCTCTGTTTTTGTTTTCCAGAGAACATTAGATCTATTTTGTGTGTTTCTTTGGAGGACGAAAGAGAAGGGGGAGAGGCCAGGGAACGAGAACAGTGAATTTTGACAGCGAGATGAAGAACGAGACGAGAAAGACGATGGTGTTGGTTGGAGAGGGGGGGGGGGGGTTGACGATTTTCGTAACCCTCAATGGATAATGAATTACCCCAGTGCAGACATGAAAATCCATTTACGTTTGTAACCATTGAACCAAAACAACCCTTGTATTTCTGATCAAATATATTTAATTTTATCATAAACCCACAATTTCCATGGTATTGCAATGGATCTCTGTGTATAAAATACAAGTCACATGTAAGCAATTACTGTTTCTTGATGAGCAAATTAAATATTAGAGCGAATCTATGTCAATGTTTTTACAGAGATTTAGTTATTGTTTCACTTTCATGCTAGAAAGTTTTGGCTCGTTTCAGATTCCGGCTAGAAAGTAATCGTAGGCTTCAGTTCCGACGAGTACTGCTGGCTGCAATTACCGGGGAGCAAACTTTAAATAAACTTTTTATTTTTATTTTTATTCTTGTAAAAGAGACGAGACTTGCATTCAAAACTGATTTTGCAATGTTTTGATAAATATTATCAAAACTACAATAATATGGTAAATATTTTTAAAAAATACCATACAGATACAGATGAACAAAACTCTTGTATTTGGTAACTTGGGGAAAGAACATTTAGGCAGCATGTCGTTATCCATGTATTCATTTAATTATTTGGACTCTCTACACTTGTCATTTCATGAAAGGCTACATTACAAGTTTATAATATCATATTTTTATTTCAATAACGTAATTGTATAAAGACGATTTATCGAATTCCTTGAGAATATAGATATGTGTTAACCATATCCAATTGAGAATACATATACAACATATTATGGGCCAATAATTAGAAAAGATTGTACATTAATTTTTAGTCTATTTTACGACTATGTAAAGCCCTTGTTATTTCAATTCATACGAAAAAAATCCATATATTAAATGTTTTTAATGTCACAAAAAACACAATGTATTATGTATATTCTAAAGAAAATGACTATAGTTATTTTTAAACTTTTTACCATAAAATAGCCAAAAACAAATAAAAAGTAACCCATATAGACATAATTTTCACCGATGACATCTGCTACATATCGGAGAATTTTTTTTTACCCAAAAAAATGTTATTTTATTTATTTATTATTATTATTATTGTTTTTTTGGGAGGGGGGGGGGGGGAGGGTGTTGTTGAAAGTTATGTATTTATAGGTATATTTTATATATTATGATTACGAAAATCTAGTTTTTTTCTAACTTTGAACATCTATAAATTTTTAATACGAACATCGTTTTGGGTAAACTTTTTTTTTTGTGTTCTACTTAGGGCGTGTACGGCATGGTGCGTTTGAGAGCTTCTAACTTTTAACGTTTGACAAAACGCTCCGTTTTGAACAGAAATCCTCGTTCGACACTACAAGCTTCTAGCGTTTAGTTTAAACAAAACGCTCCAAATCCAAATGGTACTTCATGTAGCGTCTAACAAAACGCTATAAGCTACACACCACCCGCTACCACCTAATTTTGCCAAACACACCCTTAGTAAGAGATATTCGTGGACATATCACACTCCAAATTTTAATTACAGGAAGACATATATTTTAGGTCCAAATTATGCTATACAGTGAAACATATGTAAAAACTCAACTTTGAGGAAGACATGCTTCTTAATTGCAAATCCAAACATAATTATTGTCGATAAAACATAAATGGAATATTATATTTTATGTTGTTCTTTTTATATTATTAAATGTATGTAATGACTGTGATCCATGAATAAGTCACACAACTCCGTGTTTCCGTCGCCGACCGAGGGTGTGACATAATAACACATTCTCCCAAAAAAGATGTAATTAGATGAAGAAGATCGACCTAGATCTAACGCTTATAATCTACCCCTTGAGGAGCATATACTAATAAATAACACCTCCAACCTTGTTAAAATCCACACTGCCTCAACCACAACAAACCAATGAAAAACCACCATATGTGTATGATGAATACGATCTGGATCCCAAATAACAAAAATACCCTTACAGCACCCCGAGAAGGAGAAAACGTATAACACCCGATTTCTAGGTAGGAGTTTTAAGCTCAAATTTTGAAAATTATTAGTGGCCCCGATGTGGTGAAAGGGATCACCACGACGTGGTAATGCTTGATGAAACACATATTTCTTTAAGTGACCACGATGTGGGCATGTAATGGTCACAGCGTGGTGACGATTGTGTTTAAAACCCTAGATTTCGGGTCTTGGGCTCTATTTAAAGGATGTAAATGGCTAGGGTTTGTCTACCCTCATCCTTCATCACTCCTCTAAGTAAATAAGATAAAATCCTAGCCTCATTTCAAGCTTTTGAGCTCATTTTGGTGACTTTTTTACCTTTGAATGAAGAAGAAGAAGAAGAAGTTTTCTAGTGTAACGATTCATCAAGAAACTTATCTCCACCTTTTTGATAATCTTCTAGACCATTGTAAGTCTTCAAGACTTAATCTTTATGGTTCATTTCTTGTGGATCTAAGAAAGTTAGCATATTATGGTCCATTGTTGAAGTTGGAATGAATGGGTGTAATAAAAGTTGGGAACTTTATTACTCACCAAGGTCCCTAGAGTATTATATATACTGGATCTAAAAGTTGAGAGTGTTTTAAAAACCATGCATGAGATTTAGGTCATTTTCTTACCTTTTGACCTAGTTTGAGTGAAGGAAATGCATGGGTCATGCATGTCCATAAAGTTTGGATTTTTATGAACCTTTAGGGTCCCACGAAACCTTCTGGAAAGTTTGAGCAAAGGGCTTAATATAGATTTAGGGCTTAATCCATTAAGTTGTCCAAGTGAGGAAACCACGACGTGGCAAGATGCTTGCCACGATATGGTGAAGGAGGATTCCTCGTTGTGTTGTCATTTAGATACCATGACGTGGTCATTGGTTGGCCACGACATGGTGACTGTTGACCGCTGAAATTTGGTCAATTTGCTAGTTTTAGAAGGTAGACTAAGGTTTGACCTTGGGTGTTTCGTTAGGTGGGGTGTAGCACCAGTTTTACGACTGTACAAGTTATGGTTTGTTCGACTTCAAGTGTGAGGTGAGTCTTCTCACTATACTACGTAGGATGCTAGATTGTCTTTGTGACTCTTGCATATATGTCGTTCGGGTCCCGTTATGTATGTGTGTGGAGCTCATTATGTATGTTAGGCGAGGCCCGTTATATAAGTTAGGCGGGGCATGTTATGTATGTTAGGTTGGGCCCGTATGGTTATGTGGTATTTTGAGGAACTCATTATGCTTTGTGCTTACGGTTTCATGTTTAAATGTTTTAAGTACCTCTGGTTCCAAAGGGAAGGGTCCGACTTGATCGCACGACATCCCCTAGAGTTTTATTCCACACTATCGATTTTATGACTTTACTCTGATATTTTGAGAATACATTATACTCTGATTGTCTTTTGAACCAAAAAGAAAAAAGAACAGTGAAGAGGTCATCACTTTCCATTTTTGTTCTTGAATCTTGAAAAAACTAAGCTTATATTTATTACATAAGGACCGAATCCAAACATGCTTATCTTTATTCCCCGCTCCTTGTATATTTATTGAAAGTGATGTGATGGATAAACCTGCCTCACCACTGTCCTTCAATTAATTCTGAAATATGCGAATAATAACTGTTCATATTATATCCTACCGCTTCTCCCATTTCCATTGTTTTTCTAGACTCTTCCTTTTGTACTTTTTAGAAAAAAACCCTCTAAAATAGACCTGTTTCCACCAAAATTAGACTGAAAATGATTAGAAAGGCTCGGGGGATGAGATAACGACTTCTCAAAATCAACAACAATTGGCATTCTATCGAATCCACCCGAAAAACCAATGACTAGTGGTTGCAAAGACATCGAGGAAGAAACAAAATTGGTATCTACACTAACATGCATTGTTACTGTAGTAGTCACGTCAGCAGGTGGCGGAGACACAACAACAGCTGGAAGAGTTGTTGTAGGCGTAGGGACTTCTGATGGAATAGTGGAAGATTTAGAAGTTGTTGTTTGGGGTTGTTGCTCCACTCTTTCAACATGAAAATTACTTCCAAACATCCCCTCTTCCTATTCTTATGACCCTTACCACTACCCCATCCACTAAAACCGATATTTCCTTTCGTCTTTGCCTCATCTTGTTTCATTTTTTGCACTGTATTATAAATACCAAAAGGTTCAGATGAATATTCATCCTTATCTTGCAATGAATGATAACTTCCATCGTCTTCACAATAACCATGAACATCACTTTCGTCATTCCCAACTTTAGAGAACCTAAAATTAAAAGAAGGCGTCCAATCGGGAACCTCTTTAACATGAACAGAAAACACCATATTATCAACCCAAAATTTTTTACCACTTCCGATATTATATCTTGATAAGTAGTTAAAATGCACACTCGGTGTAACATCCTATTTCCTGTCATTTCTTATTTCAGGTCCGTCGGCCGGAAGTCAATTGTGTAAAGGCTTTGGGCCTTAATGAGGTAATGTTTACACCTTTGGAAGGAGGCAATGATGGTTTTGGGATCTTAACCTTTGAATTGTGTTTTGGGCCGAAGGGTAGAAAAAAGGAAAGTCATAGGCCGGGGTCTTGCATGAAATATGGATTTTTGTTCGAGAAGTTTTTTGTCTAAGATACCTAGATAATATCGTGGGGCTCTTCAATACCTTTCTGTGGATATAAATATCGTTGAAAATGGAGTTGGAACGAAGAAGTTATGACTGTTAGAAGTTAGGAGGGTTTTGGGTTTAGCCTAGTACATTGGGCGTACTAGGAAAAGATGATTGCGGAGATTCAACCTGGCACGTTGGGCGTATGCGATCAGAACCCAACCCTAATTTTGAGGTTGTGAGCCCTATTTAAGCTCCTTAACTTCCCCCAAACCATTTCCATTCTCAACCTGCACCTCTCTAACATCCTCCCTTGAAACCCTAACCTTAGTTTGAGCCTTTTGAGCAAAAGAAGGTGTTTTTAAGTGCTTTGGAGTGTTGTTATGAGCTTTTGGTCACTTTAGTGCATAAAGTTTAGATCTTGAAAGTTTGTGACCTTGTTATGGATAAAGTTGGAAACTTTATCCATCTAATCATCATATGGATTTGGAGACTTGTACTTAATGGATTAAGTTGAGAAAGATGCACTTTTGGTCCCTTTGAGACTTAAAGAATAGATCTTGGTTGTTTGGACCATCCTATAGATAAAGTTGGAAACTTTATCCATTATTGAGCTATTAGGAACCATAAAAATATGATCTTCATCCTTTTATCCCTTTAATGCAAGAGTTGTGATATTTTAAAGGAATAACAAGTTAGGGTTTTAGCTTTTGGACCTTTTCTAGCCATGGAAAGTCATAAAGGTGGAAACTTTATGATTTAAGTCGATGTTCTGGGTCTAGATCTGAGCTCTAGACAAAAGGCCTTAATGGATAAAGTGCTTAATGAAGGAGTGAGAACAGGCCACATACGTTGGGCGTACGTTGAGTATGCTGGGCGTACTCACCAGCCTTGGACTTTGACTTTCGTTGACTTCCATTGACTGTGACTTCCGTTGACCGTTGACTTTTTGACCAAGTTTGACATTGGGTCAAACTTGAGGATTTTGGGCTATTGATTAATATTTTGTCTAGTTTGGGTGTTAGTGGATTTGCGGGTGCAAGTAGTGTAGAAAAAAGATCGTATCACAGTGTTTCAGAGTTCTTCAATTCATATGAGTTTCCCTCACTGTACATGTGGGTCGAAGACACCAATGTTGACCCACTAGGTTATGTCTCCTGGTATATAGGATGTTATTATTCTATGGTATGATAACCCGAAAACTTCAATCCAGTAAAGCCAAACAATCCAATCAAATGTCAGACTTGTTTCTACTATCTTTTAGCATTGTTAGGGGTCTGTTTGAGGGTTCTAAGCCTAGTACACTTAAGGATTGGGTGTAGGGTTGTGTCAGCTTAAGTTCATTGAGTTGAAATCGAGCCGGAAACTCCATCACAAGGAGTTTACGGCCGCAAACTAGGAGTTTACGGCCGTAAACTCTTGGTGGCCGTGAACTATCCTCATTATATGGGAATTTGCTTCATTTTCCTTCATTTCTTCAAGTCCTAGCCGCAAACTACCCTTTCTCTCTCAAGTATCATCAAGTGAAAACCCTCATTTCACTCCCAAAACGTAAACATCTCATCCTTTACTTGTTCATGCTTAACAACCCCTTTTGTTCTAGCCTTAAATTCATCACTACTACTTCAAGATCTTCAAATCTTCATCCTTTCACCAAGAACACCAAGAACACCTACTTGTTCTTGGTAGCCGTGAACTCCCAAGGGCTTCCAAATCTTAAGTATCCTTCCATAACCTTGTTATTCATTAGAAACTCTTGTATCCTCATAAGACCAACACCTTATAAGCAAGGATCAAGATGCATATTGCATCATTTTGGAGTGTTTACGGCCATACAATCTCCCTTGGCCGTAAACTCATCCTCCTATGGCCGTAAACTCCTATGGTCGTAAACACCTTGGTCGTGAACTCATCTAGGCCGTGAAGACACCTACCTTTGGCCGTAAACTCCCTTTAGTCAATCACATGTGATTGTAACACTTCATTCCAAGTGTTTCCTAGACCCTAAGATTGTTTCCTTGCATGTTAGTTGTTGTAAACACTAATTACATGCCTATATATGCCATTATATGTCATTTAGGACTCGTTTGTGTCTCGGGAATTCATTCTTGGAACTTCTCATCCTTACACGAATCTTCAATTGAATCACCCACATAAGGTGAGTTCATACCCCTATAATCAATCTTTTAAATGTTTTAAATGCTTTTAATGGGGGGGGGGGGGGGGAATACAAGTTGAACACAATGATAATTGTGTCAATGTTTATCTGTGATAACCATCACATTAAAGGATTTCTTATGCTTTTATAAATGATCAAATCATTTCAAAAACTCTTTTAAAGTTATGTTACTTTGTTGTTTATAAAACTCTGTTTTTAAAGTACAATCATAATGCAGTAGATAATCGAGTCTTTTCTACAAATCAAAGAAAGTTCAAAACAAACATACTAGTAAACTATAATAGGTATAGTTTATGGGTTCAGAACATACTACACACTAGAACAGAAGGAACATACTATACACTAGAACAGAAGGAACATACTACACTAATACAAGAACAAGATAACATTAATGTGAGCCACTACTTCATGGCACGACAATATATTGTTGTGTCACGTTTTATAACCAGAGTCTTCTGGAGGGAGAGCATGAGTTTGTGTATAGATCTATACGGGATTGACCATCCTACACGTTGCTGCTAGCTATAGTGGGACCTGTAGGTCTACGGGTGACGAATGTCATACCATTTCGACATCTTGAACGTCGTGTTTTACTAGTCAATCAAGTATGGTTATAACCTCATCACATTTTAACCTTAATTAACAAACTGGTTTTAAGGTAGTTAGTACTTCAGTAGTCACTATATACAACATTACTGAATACTTTCATTTTCCCATTACATTCATATAGTGATCTTCTCACATAAAAGGTAATGCAAACTATTTTCTAGTAAAGATAGTCTTAAACTTGGGAAAACTTACATCATTGCAAAAGACAAACAGAAAAGTCGAGTCTTAGTACATTCAATTAGAAAGGGGCCTATAATGCTAACTTTGTGATTCCTCGGTAGATACATCAGGGATATATATTAATCGGGTCCAGCAGACAGTAGGATGTGTGCTTTCCGCTTCATTTCCTGTTCCTTGTTTGGTTGTGTGCTTAGAGCAGATGCACCCAGTCTACTATCTATTTGATCTTAGCTATATATATATATATATATATATATATATATATATATATATATATATATATATTCCGTATACACCAAGTAATCATAAGGAGTACCAGGTATGGGTCAGGTCATAATATACAAATTCAATATACCGTTTTCTAGTACAAAAACATACTTTTCAGATAGAACAGTTAGTAGGCTAAACTAGAAACATATCAGTAAAGGGTTTAATTCATTTTATTAAACCAGTATAACTTAAAGGACCTTTAGTGGTTAATTCTATAATACCTTAGTTTATACATCAGGGTTATATATAATTAATATCTGATAGGTAGTTGGATGGGTGTTTTCCGCCTTACTTCCTGTTCCTTGTTTGGTTGTGGACTTAGGGCAGATTCACACAACTAACTATCTGTTCGATATTGGATTATATATAGCTAGTATAAACTAAGTGATTATAGAAGAGACTATTGTGGTTACCATTTTTACTAAAGGAAATATATGATTTTCTTAAAGAATGTTTTCATCAAATAAAGGAACTATTACAGTTAACTCCGTAAGTACCAAATGAATACACCAGGGTGATACACAATGAAGATCCAACAAACAATGGGATGTGTGCTTTCCGCCTCATTTCCTGTTCCTTGTTTGGTTGTGGGCTTAGGGCAGATTCACACAACTTATTGTTCTGTTTGATCTGGTTGTATATAACTTGTATCCATTTAGTACTCATAGAAGGAATTGTAGAGTCATTTTTACTTTCATTCATCATATCAAAAGATATAGGATCTTCTGGAGGAACAAGCAAACTTTTCTAAAAGAACTTACAACTTACTTTACATCACTAAAATACTTATGAACCCACCAGCTTAAATGCTGATCTACTCCTTCAAAATAACTTGTATTCTTAGGAGACTAGTAGACAGGTACGCGCACTGGGAATAAGAAGATGGAGCATAGTAGCTTCATGTCTTGTTTTGTTATTTACTTTTGGAGTCTAACTTTTGTGAAACACATACTTTGTAAACACTTTAATATTAATGAAATGGTTGTTTGTTACTTTGATTACTATGATGCATGTGTTGTGATACTAAAAATGACGTCCTCCGCCCCCGAACGTTTCCGCCGTTCCGGTTTGGGGGTGTGACATATGGTGATCTATTATATTTGTATCCTGGTATATAGGATGTTGTTGTGTTATAGTGATCTGCTAGATCTGTGTATATATATATCCTTATACGATAGGATGTTGTAGTAGTGGTATACTAGTATATGTTGGGGTTTTATTTCAAAATCAGTTTCATAAACAAGAGAATTTGGAAAACGGAAGACTTGAGATTTCAAAATAATATAAGCAAATTTATACCCACCAAGGATAATCTTGCAAGTTAAAGAAAGATTTAAACACCAACCAAAGAAAGGATGAAAAAATGACAACCTTTGTAGTTCTTTGGGTCCTCTTGGGCGGCTTGGAAGTTGATGAAGAATGTGGAACCTTTGAGACACCAACAATGACTCAACTTGATGTAAATTCTAGTCCATAAACTTTTAAGAACTCTTAAGATTTAGTTCATATCAAAATATGAACCAAATAGAGTAAGGAAATGCAAGTAAGCTTCAAGACATGAGAAGAAAAGAAAGAGAAGCCATGCATAGAGAGAATGTTACAATTTTTCACTCTTAAAAGGGCTAGTGAAATGCATGCCTCAAGTCTTGTATATATAGTAGTAACAATACCCTACTTTTTGAATAAACTATTCAAAAGACCATGCCTTTCCTTTTGAATAAACTATTAAAAAGACCATGGCCTTCCTTTTGAATAAAATAATCAAAAGCCATGTGATGTTTATTTTTATTTTAAAATAATAACTTGTTACATCTTATGTTCACATTATAAATTTTGAAAAACAAACTCCATGTGATGTTTATTTTGTCCAATATTATTTTATCACATGAAAAACTAATTTATCAACCACATAAAATAATGCATAAAATAAACAACACAAAAATGCATAAAAAGATATGTGCATAAACATAACCAACTAGTAACATTTTTGTGAGCCAACACAAAAGATGCCAAGTCCATTCCTAAAGGGACATTTAAAGGGACCAAAATTATTCTTGTAATGTTGTTGTAGAAGCTCCCACTTGAGTAAACACTCATTTCTTGTAAAAGATTGGAAAAGCTTCTTTCAAGGAAAAATTTAGCAACATGAAACACTTTTCAGAAAAGGTTGCAGAAAGTGTTGCATTATGTCAACAACCCTTTAAAGAAAAAGCTATTGCTGACAACATTCATGACACTTTTCAGAAAATGTCATTATCTTCCCAACACTTTTGTTAACCACGGAAATTACCTTCTCGTCTTCAAAAAATGGCTCCAACTTCATTCTTGATATATTTTTGTACAAATAAATTATTCTAAAAACTAATCTATTACTTTACAAAAATAAACCAATAAAACTAATCTATTTAATTATTACATACCATATGAATAAATAAATTATTACAACCATTTTATAACAAAAACAACAAACACAACAACACAACAACACAATGATCCTTGGCTAGTTTATGCACATCATACAAATCAACATACACATAAAACAACCTTTGTTTTTCTAAGACAACTTTAAATGAAAAAAGATGCATGAAACTTTTGTCATATAAAAAATAATAATTATAAAGTTGTCATAGAAAATATGTATGAACTTATTTTTATACAAAAACAAGTTATCCATATTCTCCAAAAACTAAGATTTCCAAAAATCATAAAATCTAACCAAACTGGCAAGGTGGCTCTAATACCAATTGTTGGGGTTTTATTTCAAAATAAGTTTCATAAACAAAAGAATTTGGCAAACGGAAGACTTGAGATTTCAAAATAATATAAGGAAATTTATACCCACCAAGGATCATCTTGCAAGTTAAAGAAAGATTTAAACACCAACCAAGGAAAGGAAGAAGAAATGACAACCTTTGTAGTTCTTTGGGTCCTCTTGCGAGACTTGGAAGTTGATGAAGAATGTGGAACCTTTGAGACACCAACAATGACACAAATTGATGTAAATACTAGTCCATAAACTCTTAAGAACTCTTAAGCTTTAGTTCATATCAAGATATGAACCAAATAGAGTAAGGAAATGCAAGTAAACTTCAAGACATGAGAAGGAAAGAAAGAGAACCCATGCATAGAGAGCATGTTACGGTTTTCACTCATAAAATGTGACAACCCGAAAGATTTGGATCAAGCAAGGTCTAGATTGTAGCCTTGTGCAAGTGAATTCACAATGTAACCATGTTACAATAAAACCTTGAAAGCCATAAGGACATTAGTGGCATGTGTATGTATATAAGTTCATATATATATATATATATATATATATATATATATATATATATATATAGGATTAAATATCCTTGAATGATCGATAGATTCAAACAGATTAAAGTAAGAACACGACAATAACTCAAGATATGCTGAATGATTCAAAAGTCACGCCTTAGAAGAACTCGATGAAGAATTGCTACTGTAGAGGCGTGATTAGGGTTACAAGATTATTATCAGAGTTACCAAAACACAATGCATGTATGCATCTTAAATACTCCAACCCTAGATAATAAATACGGGAGGATATGCCCAACCCGTTTGCAAAACAGTCTATACAAAAGGCCCAATGACGCAACACAATATACCCAACAATCTCCCCCTTTGCGTCAATTGAGCGAGAAGCCCTTCACTGCTGAGTCTTCTTTACTGTCTTGAAGAGCTTGGGAATGACTGCGAGAATATGCATGCGAAAGGCAATATACCAACGAATCATATCAGAAAAATTCTTCTTCGTAGCATCATCAGTCATCTTGCATTGGCCTATAATTTCCAAAATAAATTCCAAGCAAACTGTAGAGAACAGATGCTTGTCAGGCAATGCGAAGAGGCACTTCTTCAAACTCGCTCCTGAACCACGATGAAACATCACGGTCCAGTTTTCTTTGTCAATTTTCCCCATCTGCATTTAGTTGATGTCGTTCGTTTTACCAGTAAGCGGAGCAGTGGGTTTCCTTTTTAAAACCGAAGCTATTTCAATATCGAAATCTGCGACTTCATAGACATACGAAACTAGCATTCATTTGATGTGTGACAATACTGGTTCATACTTCTTCTCATTACCCAGAAGGTAGTGCAGCAAAACAATCCAGTCATAGGGATTAAGACATGGCAGATCAGCAAAGGAAAATTCATGAATGACACTTTCTGATCCTCATGCCGTCTTGAACTTAACATTCACGAAGCTCCCAGTTTGAATAGGCCCTATAGCCTTCACATGGTAATCTTCTGTGCACTCTAAGTAAGATACTGAGGTTTACCTTGGGATAAGTAGAACTCAATCAAGGATTTTTTGACATTTGTGTCAGAAGCTGGAGCATTCACTGTTGAATCAAAAAACCAGAAGAGGAATGCTTTTGGAGTCATTGGCATATCAAACTGCGAATCTTGTGAGTTCTCAAGATCGAATGAAGCAACATGTTACAGCCAATGTAGGCTTGGGTTATCGATAGCCTCATTAAGAATTCTCTCTTTGGTCCAAGGTGGAAATAAAGTCTTTCGACTTTCCAAAGTCACTTGAGCTTTGCGTTCAGCTCTCTCTTTCGCTTCAGCTTCTCTCGAAATGCGAGCATTCTCATCCAGGAGTTGATCACGAGCCTTTCGCTTCAATTGATCAGATTCGCTTTCCTCCTCCTCTTCACTATGCACCACTTTCTCTTTTCCTTTTATACCCGAAGCTAAATTAACCTTCGATTCACCAATAACTTTCGCCTTCTGCTCATTACGAGTTGGTTCTGTTGATGCTTCTCCCCCTTGTTTTGGAAAGATGGGAGGCTCCAAAACACCCTCAACCCTGTTCAACATTGCAAGAGCAGGATGAAGCTTTTCAACCAAGTGTTGGCGAATGGAGATGGTGAGAATAGGATCGTGAGAGTCAAGAATGTTGGAGAGTAATGCATTCGCATCACCAACATAGCTATGAACAACTTCACGCTCAAACTTGAGTTCCTTGATCTCTTTGTTGGCATTAGCAAGTTTTGCTGCTGAGACTTTGACTGCAGTGGTGTGAGTAGCGAGTTGATCCATAAGATTATTTTCAGCTGCGATATCTTCAGAAAGCTTGGTCATCTTTGAAGATATTGAGGCTTGAAACTCAGCATGATCCTTTTGGAGACCAGTGTGAACTTGTACTAGAGCCTCCTTTTCCTTTCGCAGTGTGGTATTCAGATTTGCAATTACTTCATTTGCTTTAACGGTGTTGGATTCAGCGAAGGTTTTAAGGTGGACATGAAGGCTTGAGCTTTAGTGAGGAGTTTTTCGACTTTCGCAGTCACCTCAGTACATAGAGTGGTAGAGTCTGAAACTGCCTTATTCGCTTTGTCCAAGTTGGCTTGATGCTCCTTGGTCATCGACTGGAAAAAGGCCTTAATGCTGCCTTAGAATAAGCATCAGAGATGAAGCTTGAGAAGCATGGATCAGCGAGTCAAGTTTTTCGGTGATAACCTTAAACTGACGTTGAGTTACCGGAGCATCATCACCACTGTCTTCCTGAACCCTGAATGGGCTGAATTCAAAAGAGTGAAATTTAAACCCATCTCCCTCAAAAAAGGTATTGGAATCACCATGTATAAGAGGGGAAATTGGTGGTGTTGAGAAACTAGAAGACAAACATGAAGATCCTACCCCCACATCAGATGCGTTGGTAGTAACTGGAGGTTCATCATTCGTGTTTGTAGCTGTGATGGTGGTAGTAGTGGATTCAGTGAACATGGGGATATATGAAGCAATAGAGGTTGGAACTTGAAAAGTGACAGGAGGTGGACATGGTGCAATGGTAATTGGAGTGGAGATGGTAGCAGTAGAAGAGGGAACATAGGTATTCTCAAAAAAGCCATCAGTAATAGGAACTGAGACTGGAATGTGAAAGATTTCCTTAGGGTTGGTAGAGGTAGGCTGCAAAACCTCTGGTTGGGAAGTAGCACCAGTATCGTCGCTGTGCAGAGGCTCCTCTATTTCAATGCGAATGTCTAACTGAGTGTTAGACTGCGAATGTTCGCTATCAGTTGGAGTAGGAGATTTGGCCTTGCGAGTTGCTTTCTTCGATTTTCGCTTCTTAGGTGGTGGAGGAGGTGGTGCAGATGACTCGGCCTTACCATTTCGTTTCTTAGGGTTCAGATATTGAGCCGATGGACCATCCTGAGCACCTTTCGTCTTCTAACCTTTCTTTCCCCCTTTTGCCCACCCTTCTTAGGTTTGTCTGCTTCATCAATGATGGATTGCATTTCAGGTGTGAGGGGACGAAACCCTGCAGCCAAAAGTTTCCTGTAGCCTTCCAAAATCTTGCTAAAGGCTGGCACATCACGTAACATCGCCTCTAGAATTGATTCAATAAATGGAAACTTAAAGTTGTCTGCAAGAATAATCCCGGTGGTGTGAAAAGTTGAGATAGAGGCCACCATAGCACCCTGCATCACAGGAATCTGATATTTATCGATTGCCCATTAAACAATGACTGTCCAGAAACGGGCACATGAGATCTCATCATGATGAGTGGTTGAGTGGGTGCTTTGAACAACTTGAGCCCAGAGAACAACTCCAAAATCGACGTTGAGACCTGTATAAACGCCGTAGATAATCGCCATGAAGAGCTTGCTGGCGTAATCGGACCCTGTAACCCTTTTAGAAAAGGCTTTGAACAATAGAGTGAAAAGCCCATTCCATTGGGGCGGTAGGTTAGGTTTCCGAAACTTAGAGACGATGGTTAGGGTTTCTTTGTAACCCATCTGGTAAAACATCTCTAACAAAGCCGTATTTGTGACATGTTCTGGGTTTTTCATTCCCTCTGATTGTGGAAGCCCTAAGATCGAGGAGAATCGGGCTTTGGAGATGGAGATTTTTTGGTCGTGGATCTCTAATGAAATGCTCCGTTCTTCTTTGATAAAACTTGCCGACGAGAAGGACTTTGACAGAAGAGAGACCGGAACAGCTTCTTTCTTTGTCAGAGCGATAATAGGAGGAGAATACTTCAAACACTCGATGATTGGAAGAAGATAGCTATCATACCTGTATGGATCAGATCAATCACCAGGTTATGGTTAGGTTTGATGGCAAGAAGTGAGGAGTGTGCGGTTTGATCATGAACAGAAGAAGAAGTCGCCATTGTTGAGCTCTAGAAAGACGATGATGAACAGTAGATGCTTTGATCGCCGAATATCTTTGAGAGAGATATGAGATTAGTAATGAGAGATGAAGTGCCAAAACCCCTTTATACCATTTGCTTGGTGAGAGAAATCAGGAGAGAGAATCTGACGGGTACTGAAACGACTCCTGAAAAAGTGCAATTTGACAGCTGTGGCATCAGAAACGTGTGTCAGGCGGCGGTAAAGTAGGTGACCGTTCAAATTTTCACGCGCCTAAAGTAAATCTTATCTCTTCAAATATAGCCGTTTCAAATTCTCCTTGTTTGCAGTTATGACATTCGCAGCGAATCATGAGCTTTCGTATTGAATCATTATGGACCTGACAAACTAAGAACAACCATGAGAACCATGAACCAGACTTTGGAAAATCACTGGGATTTTCGTGCAAGAGTGTGCCAAGGATAAAGAAATAAAGCAAGAATTTCTAAAGAATGCTAGTGATGTCTAATTAGACACGAAACAGTGGATCCCGGGCATAGATCTCTTCCTTCAAAGTCAATAGAGACTACGAAGTGTCTGTGTGGCTTCCCGTTGAAATACGATCAATAGTTTATGAAGAAACAATTAAAGGCATCTTTTTATCAGGATTAATGGGTGGCTTTGTCTCCAATCAAACTGCGAAACTTGATATAAGTACGAACGTTCGAATGACGTACTCGTGTGACCAGTGTAGTGAGTTGAACGAGTAGGTTAGAAATTATTTTTGGCGACTTGGATAAATATAGAAATCTCAAGAAAAATTAATAGTGGATCTATTTGGAAGAAATGCCTTTGGTCTAGAACATTTCATTAAGATCTCGTAAAAAGAAATAGATTTCTTGATACAGACCACAAATGTGGTTTTCGTTAATTCCTTGGTGAAAAATCTAGAACGTTTAATTGTTCACCGTCAATTCATTAAAGTATGTTGAATATTGGGTCTCACTTAGCTCGTGGTGTAACGAAACTAAGATCATTAACACAGATGTTGTGAAACCATAAACCTCAGTGGTAATTGCTGAGAGTCTCAAGGGTTACATGTAGGGAAGTGAATGTGATGGAGAATAGTGTAAGGAGGTGTAAGGAAATGAAAGTACCTCTGCTATGCGAAAGTGACCAAGCAGACAACTCTTGACTCAATATGAGAAGAGTAAGGTAGCTCAAGACTTATGTGAAATAATAGCCTGATTGGGAAGAAACGATTGGTATTATCGATTCATTAAGGCTTCATCATAAAGTCATCGAGGCTTTAGACAACATGCTTCTAGGGACACTTAGCTAGTTCATAAATAAAAATATTTATACCTGCCCCATCATTCGTATTAAAAATTTAGCCTTGAACCCTGCATAAATGGTTAATTAACAAAAGAAGAACAATATTTTTGGATTTTTAAGATTTGAGAAAATAAGAGAAAAAAAATATTTTTGTATTTTAGGAGTTTTCTAAAAAATATAAAAACAGAATCAAACAAATTATTTTTGAATTTTTGAGGTTTTCTGAAAAAGAATTAAAAATAGAAAAGATTGAAAAATGAACCAAAGATAAGAAACATTATGCATAAAGTACAAAAGGATATTGAGAATCCGAAGCACAAATGAACAGTGGGCTGCGAGTCACTACGAGCGTTCGCACAGATTCGTAGTGTCAAAGTGGACTACGAATCACTGTGAGCGTTCGCACCGATTCGCAGTGCTAAAGTAGACTACGAATCACTGCGAGCGTTCACATCGATTCGCAGCGACAACTTTATTAAAGCGAGAGTGGTTTTGGAACAGATTCAGCTTCCATCATTCCTAGGCCTTGAAGAATTCTATTGAAGGTTGTCTCAGGTAAGGCTTTCATGAAGTGTACTTCAACATTACCATCTTCCACATGATCCTTGATGAAATGATACATCAGTGCTATATGTTTCGTCTTAGAGTATTGCACTGGTTTGTGACAAATGCGAATGGCACTTTCAGAGTCACAATGTAATGGGATTCGTTTCATGTTCAGGCCATAGTCGCGAAGTTGACTTTGAATCCATATGACCTGCGAAGTACATGATGCAACTACAATATACTCAGCTTCAGCTGTTGATAGGGACACACAGGTTTGCTTCTTGGATTGCCAACTGACAAGTTTGCCATCAAGAAATTGGCATCCTCCAGTTGTACTCTTTCTATCTAATCCACATCCCCCAAGGTCAGCATCCGAAAATTCTTGTATGAAGAACCCTGAGTTAGCAGGATACCATATGCAAAGTGATGAGGTTCGTTTTAAATATCTGAAGTTATTCTTGACGGACACCATGTGAGGTTCACGAGGATTTGCTTGGAACCTAGCACAATAACAAACGGAAACATAATGTCTGGTCTACTAGCTTTTAGATACATCAATGATCCTATCATCTGACGATAAAGGGTTATATCAGCAGCTGGTTTTTCCAGAGATGGTGTCAGTTTCGTTCCGAATGCCATAGGAACCTTCGCTTTAGAGTCTCCCACCAAGCCAAACTTAGTGAGAAAAGTCTTTGTATATGCTTCCTGATTTATGAAAATGCCTTCCGGTCCCTGTCTTATATTCAATCCAAGGAAAAAGTTAATTGGACCTATGGAGCTCATCTCAAATTTAGTTTCCATCGAATTTCGGAATTCAGCTGTTAGGCTGGGATTCGTAGAATCGAAAATGATGTCATCAACATAAATTTGGACGATCATCAAGTGGTCACCCTCTTTCTTGCGAAAGAACGTTGGGTGAACCGAACTTGTTTAAATTTAGACATTTTAAGAAAACGAGTGAGACTTTCATACCAGGCTCTTGGAGCTTGCTTCAGACCATAAACAGCCTTGTCTAAGATGTAACAGTGATTAGGAAACTTCTCATTAACGAAACCAGGTGGTTGTTCCACATAAACAGTCTCTTTAAGTTCGCCATTCAAGAATGCGCATTTGACATCCATTTGGAATACTTGAAAGTTCTTATGTGCTGCGTATGCCAAGAAGATGCGAACGGATTCTAATCTTGCAACGGGTGCAAAGGTTTCTTCGTAGTCAATACCTTCTTCCTGGAAATATCCCTTTACAACGAGTCTCGCCTTGTTTCTTATCACATTTCCTTCTTTATCTAGCTTATTGCGAAACACCCATTTCAAACCAACAACTGATGCAGCAGGTGGAGTGGGAATTAACCTCCAAACTTTGTTTCGTTCAAACTCGTTGAGTTCGTCTTGCATCGCTTGCGCCCAATCAGAATGATCAAGAGCAACTTTGACGGTTTTGGGCTCAACCTTGGAAACAAATGAATTAAACATACAAAATTCTACTTTAGAGAATAATGCAGTTCGTTTCGCTTTTTGCTGTGATCTTGTGAGCACTCCTGCAGAAGTCTCACCAATTACTTGTGTTTTCGGATGATCTCTGGTCCATTTGGTCAAAGGAGGGTAATTCGGATCATAAGAGGGATCCAATTCAGCGTTTACCTCCTCAAATTCTGATTGAACATCTGAATCATCATTCGCAACATCCGAATCATCATTTGCTTCTTTATTCTCCCCCTCGAATGATGAGAACTCCTTTACTACAGGAATTGAATTATCACCGTCGAATGGATGTTCATTGGTCACTGTTGGTGGGTCAATAGATGAAGTAAAACCCTCTCCCTACAATGGAGTGTTCGTATCTTGTGGGATGGGTTGCTCCCCCTGAAAGCTTGCACTAGTAGTTGATTCAGGATTCTCCCCTTGGAGAGGTGTGCTAGCCGGTTGTGATTCTTTTGAACTGTGAGGATTGCTTTCTAGATCTTTCATAGCATCATCTATTATTTTATTCAATTCATCCTCTTGATTGTCTGCTGCTTTGGATTCTGACGAAATAGCTTTAGCTGGTTCATCAAATAAAAGCATGAATTCTTCGTAGAGATTAGCTAACGATATGGTTGCAGGATTCGCTTGTGGAAAGATCTCATTTGATTGATTCGCAGTCTGCTGATACCTCTTTAAATAACTGTCATCGAACATGACATAATAGGTTTCTTCAATCTTCTTCGACTTTTTATTAAGAACCCTATATGCCTTGGAGGTTAGCGAATATCCCAAGAAAATACCTTCGTCAGCCTTTACATCGAATTTGTTTCGTTGCTCCTTGGAGTTGAAAATAAAACAACGAGAACCAAAAACATGGAAAAACTTAACGTTTGGTTTGCGTTTATTCAGGATTTCATAGGGAGTAACTGCGAATCACTTGTTGAGAATTGAGCGATTTTGTGTAAAGCATGTTGTTCCGATCGCATCAGCCCAAAAGTAGAGCGACAGATTCACAAATGAGAGCATGATTCTCGCAGCCTCACATAAAGACCGATTTCGTCTTTCAACAACCCCGTTCTGTTGTGGAATATAAGGAGCAGAGAAATTGTGCGAGACTCCTTTTGCAGTTAGAAACTTTTCAAATGCTTGGTTATTGAATTCCAACCCATTATCGCTGCGAACCAACTTTCGTAGTTAAACCTCTATCTGCTTTATAAAATCTTTGAGCTGTAGTGTCGCTTCAGATTTCTGTTTAAGAAAGAACACCCAAGTGAAATGTGAAAAATCATCAACTATGACAAGAATGTACTTACTACCACCAACAGTTTCGATTACAGAGGGGCCACAAAGGTCGATGTGTAGAAGTTCCAGTGGTTCAATGACTTTCGTGTTTACTAACGTTGGATGACTTTTCCTACTTTGCTTTCCCATTTCACAAGCTGCATAGAGATGTTCTTTTTCATACTTTAAGAGGGGTAGTCCTCACACATGATCAACAAGAACTAGCTTGTTGATATCTTTGAAGTTGAGCTGCGAAAGTCTACGATGCCACAACCAACTTTCGTCTGACGAAGCTTTCGCAAGCATACATATAGCTGGCTTCCCTATAATGGGTTTTAGATTAAGAGGGAACATCTCTCCTTTTTGTTTTGATCTGATGAGAACATTCTTTGTTTTCTTCTCAATAATTTCAGATCCTTCATCATCAAACGAAACTTTTAGCCTAGTTCTAACCACTAGCTGCGAAACGCTGATTAAATTGTGCTGAAGTCCTTCCACATATGCCACCTTGAGAATTGAGAATTCACCATTTGTGATTATTCCATAACCTCTGATTATGCCAAGAGAATTGTTTCCAAACTTTACTCTTCCTCCATCTTTCAGTGCCCTATATTCTCGCAGTTCCTCCTTCCTACCTGTCATGTGACGTGAGCAGCCACTATCGATATACCATTCTGCGTCAAACTGCTCGTCACGAATTACCTGCAAAAAATTCAAGCAGATTTAGGAACCCAAAGTTGTTTGGGACCTTGTGAGGTTTTCATGGAAGTGGGAAAAGCAATAGATGGATCAAGCAAGTACGTTCGTTTTATTAAAGTGGTGCTATCTTTCTTAGTAATTTGAAAAATAGTTATTCTTTTGTCTTTTAGATTCTCATCTTTAGACCTAGTTTCAGACTCCTTGAAATGAGCTTTAGACTCCGAAACCATCTTACTTTTGCATTTGACATCTTTTGATGTATTAGCAAAGTCTGAACCATTCTCCTTGGTTTTCGATTTCACCACTGGTTTAGATGGATTTGAAGCTTTGGTTTTGAACCCTGTGGCATCTTAGATTGATTTTGTGAAAAACCTTGAGGTTTCGCAGTTTGAGAGAGTTTCACATTTTGATTGAAACGAGGGATTTTTCTTTATGCACGTAATTGGGATTTCTAGATTGTCAGAATTGCTTTCTTTCACTGAGATTTTTGTTATATCTCGCATTTCTTTGGCGTTTTTGAGCCGCAAATTGCTTCGATGACTTGTGGATCTGCGCTTTGGGTTTCGCATTTCTCACAGGATGTTTGCTTTTTGCTGATGAGGTTTCGTATGTAACATCCTTTGTCCCACTTGGACTTCCCTTTTCGTAGCTTGATGGATTGTTGAGTGGTTCCGCTACATATCTACCTTTTACTCTCCATGAAGTCTTTTCTGAGAGAACCACGGTTTCATCTGCGTTATCAATCGATGCAGACCAGAAATGTTCGTCACATCCATATTTGTTATCTTCATTTACAAGGGACGTTAATTCGATAGTTTGGTTTTTAACCAGTCCCGTGGTTGCAAAAACTTGATTTGGGAAGGTTTGAACCTTTTGATAAACTACAACTTTTTCTTTTAAAGACTTTGGTTTATTTTGTGAAAGACGTGCGAATTCTACTAAATTTTCAGAAATTAGTACTTTCGCAGGTTCTGATTCGTTATTAACAAATGCTGAACAATCAACCTCATCTTCTACCGAAATTTCACTCATGTCACTGTCATCGTTGAATTTAGATGTGTTATCAACATTGAGTTTATTATCCGAACTCAACTTTGAACTCAATGAGTCAAATTTTTGTATAATTTCGATTTTGATTTTCAGTTTATTATTTTCATCTAAAAGCTGCTTCAACATGTTCTTATGTTCTTTGGACTTAATATATGTTTCAATTTTGTCCAGTCCCACCTTCTAAGCATCTGAAATTTCATCAGAAGAGACAATCGACTCATACTTATAGCAATCAGCGTCGATTTCATTTTATCGGTTAGGTTAGAATTTGTTAATCAAGTTTGTTTCAAACTGTTACTTATACTTGAAAATGTGAATTTTAATTCTTTTAGTCCAGTTTCGTATTGTGACACAGGAATATTGAGTGATTCAAGAATAGAGTGTACCTTATTAATCATTTGATCACACTTGTTGATTTGTTTAAACACCGGCTTCGCAGCAAAGCGACTATCACTTTCATTTTCCTTATCGTTTGTTACCATAAAACATCTTCCTTCATGGTGCGAATCCTCTTCTTTCACAACAAAGCTTTTCCCGTGAGTAGGCCTGCGAACCTCCTCGTCTTCAGAGTCTATGGGCCAGACTTCTACCCTGCCAAATTCATCATCAACTTCATTTTCCTGCACAATCCAAGCAGGCATAGAGTTATCTGCATTCTTTTTCTTCTTGATTTCTTCAAGCTTTCGCAGATGGTAAGCTTCATCATCTTCTCCCTCTTTCTTTTCGTTCAATCTTTGCAGCATACACTCCTTTGCCAAGTGGTTTTGGCCATGGCAATAGTCGCAATCATATCCGGAGTCACCCATGAGCTTCTTCTCTTTCTTGTCTTCATCCTTCTGCGAACTGTTCACATTTTCTTCTTTCACCTTTTTAGAGCTGCAACTGCCCTACCAATTACGGTTCTTGTTTCGGTTGAAGTTCTTCTTTGCACATCTCTTTAGTTGCGACACCATCATTGCAAACACTTCTTTAGAAAGTTCGCACTCAGAAAGCTCAAAATCTGAATCATCCTCTTCAGCCATCTTCTTACCCTTCTCAACAAGGGCCAATGAACCTTGAGACAACTTTCGCTTCTTTAGTCACTTCATCTTCATGTGACATTAAGATACCAACAAGCTTGGCAAGTATATAGTTCTTGAACTGCTCATATGCCTTAACTGTAGACACCACTGCCTTCCACTCTGATCGAAGTCCATTCATAAACGAGACTTTTTGTTCAATTAACTCACACCCAATCCCATGTTTCGTCATTCTGCTCAAGAGATGATTATACCGATTGAAGGTTTCACTTAAACTCTCTTCAGCCTTCTGAGAAAAAGCACCAAACTCTGAAAGAAAGAGCGTTTATGTTGAGTGCTCAATATCCGCATCTGTTGAGTAGAGTTCCTTCAGTCGATCCCAGATGGCTTTGGCAGTGTCACAGGAACTGACCAAACGAAAAGTATCAGCTTGCAAGGCAAATCAAATGATTCTCAATGCCTTAACATTGCTGATCAGTTTATCCTTTTCATCTTGAGGAACATCGTTAATATCAAGAAGGAGTTTGTTGTAGTCGTTTTGAGTTTTGATGACTCTTTTGCTTTCAGTGTGAACAAACGATCCAAGAGTTATAGCCTCCCATATCAGATATCCATTATCTTCTAGGCCAAGAACATAATCTTCGAAGTGGAGTACCCAAACTTCATACTCATTGGGAAAGAGAATCGGGATCCTAGTGGTCGATCCAATGCTGCTTGAAAGGTTGATAGAGTTGATGTGAGAGTTGTTGTGCTGCATGATGATTAGATCTTTAAAACCTATTAAGAATCAGACGTGTAAAACTAAAGCAGTTTTTAGGGTAATATTGTGATTGCTAAACAACGTCAAGAACACAGTGATGATCATCAAGCTAGATCCAATATTAACGGAAACCCTAAAAGCTCTTAAACAGAAGAGATGCGTATTTATTACACAGTCTCTTGCTCTGATACCAACTGTTAGGATTAAATATCCTTGAATGATCGATAGATTCAAATAGATTAAAGTAAGAACACGACAATAACTCAAAATATGTTGAATGATTCAAAAGTCACGCCTTAGAATAATTGCTACTGTAGAGGCGTGATTAGGGTTACAAGATTATTATCAGAGTTACCAAAACACAATGCATGCATGCATATTAAATACCCCAACCCTAGATAATAAATACGGGAGGACAGGCCCAACCTATTTACAAAACAGTCTATACAAAAGGCCCAATGACGCAACACAATATACCCAACATATATATATATATATATATATATATATATATATATATATATATACCTTAAAAATCATATTTATGTGATCCTCTTGAAAGTAAACAAGTTATAACAAATCAAGACTAGTCAAACAGTGGAATAGAAATCATAAATTTAGAACATTGTTTTATAATATCTAGCTTAGTACCCCACCCACCCTAGAACACCCTAGACCGAAATCAACATATGTGGAAGGCTAGAACCGAAATCACCCCTTAGTGAGTGAAACTCAAACCGAAAACCCTTCCATGGGGGACCTCAAGACCGAAATCAACCTCAAAACAAACAACTAGGACCGAAATCACCTCAATGGACCACACTTTGGCCGAAAACAACCTTAATGGGTCATTGTTTGGCCGAAATCACACCTATGATGTCAAACAAACATGATTTCGGTCTAGGGGAAAAGAAACAGATAAGAATAGTTGACTTAGTGAAGTGACAGATTCATCATTTTCCCATGCAAAGTAATACACAACGTATATCCATGTATTATCCACCAGTCACCCAAGTAAACATCAAATCATTTTACTCCTCATCTTAAGGACAAATCCCTTTCCAATAAACTCTACCGTTTCTTCATTTGTTTACTGTGAACTCCTCTTTTCTCTCAAGAATTCCATTCCAAGTTTCAAAGGGCTTTAGTCTCCAAGATCATCCTTAGATTTTGGTAAGTAATCTTCATGATAACCTAGTGTTCTTATACCTTTTATGTTAGTATCCTCATTTTTTTCACACAATTAATATGTGTTAAACACTTAGGATAATAACATTCCCAAAAAGTTCATCCACACCATCTAAGAGTTTAGGCTTGGAAATCTCCTCATCATCACCTCAAGAAAACCACAAATCCACTCAAGATGAATTCATACCCCCATATTTTCAAGCTTTTTCATGTTATTAGGGGGGGGGGGGAGGAATACAAGTAAAACTTTTTTTATTTCACTTTTTTCATGTTTTCATCTTATGTTAAAGATAAAATATTATTTGCATAACATATGGTTAATACCAGTTTTTGTATAACTATTGTGATATATATAAATGGTAACGTTACAATAATTTACTAATTTGATGGGTTACAACCCATAGATACTATGTTTTGATTTCATATTTTAATACTAGACAAGAATACATATTCTTATTTATATAAAAGATTATATAAATAGTTTCAAACAAATAGGATAAACTATAATTGGTATAGTTTGAAAGTCACAAACCACACTTTCATTTCAGAAGATACATAAACTTATTCAAAGATATAATTATTTTGCTTTACAAGAAAAAGGAGCCATAGTTCACGTAAATCAGTTAATGCTCTTGTGAGACACACTCTTCACGTACTTTACCTAAAGTACACCTTAAGTCCTGCATTATAACTAGAGTCTCCTGGAGGGAGAGCGAGACCGTTGTGTATGGATCCATACGTGATTGACAACTCCGCACCTAAGTTGTTCGCTACAGTTAGACCAGAAGTCTAGGGTGATAAATGTCTACCGGCTCCGACGCTTGACGAATGTCGTATAGGCCACTAGTCGTATTAAGTATGGTTATAATAACTCACATAGGGATTAGCGCCACTACTCGGTTTACGGGGTAACTTACACTTCCATAGTTTTATAAAAAGATAAAGCTACATACTATTTTCAGCACAACATTACTTATACATTTTTGGTCTTAGGGTTAAGACTACAGTTCACATTTAAGAAAATATTGGATTTTCTAGAAACATACACTATCACTCTACAAGTAAACTATACAAAGGAAATACATACATCTACAGTTCATACTTAAGAAATTATTGGATTTTCTGGAAACATATATTATCACTTTACAAGGAAAATATACAGAGGAAATACATACATCTACAGTTCATACTTAAGAAAATATTTGATTTTCTGGAAACATACATCATCATTTTACAAAGAAAAAGGTACAAAGGAAATACATACATTTATAGTTCATATTAAAGAAAATATCAGATTTTCTAGAAGTATACAAAAACCCGTTTCTTGAAAACGTTACAAATCCTTCTCGCACAAAAATGCTTATGAACTCACCAATTTAATTGTTGACACTTTTCAAAATCACATGTATTCTCAGGAAACCAGTACACATGTATTCAACCTTTTGAGGCCCGGCGTCGCTGCATTATGTTTTCTACTTTTGTTATTCATATTTAACTTTTGAGCAAAACACAGTTGTAAACGATGTAAACTTGTATCATTAATGTATGAATGTTTTTTTTGCTATGTTTCATTACTATTCAATTGATATGATATTGTACATGAAGTCACTCCATCCGCCCCCAGACGTTTCCGCCGTTCTGGTTTGGGGGTGTGACAGATTGGTATCAGAGCATGGTTTATAGTGAACTAGTATATCAAACCATAAAAGATATACTAACATCCTGAAATTTGACAGGTATTCCCTTACCCTCTTCTATCATTACCTTGTCATTTATGGTCCTTGAGATTGGAAGTGAAGAGCCAAGATAAGTTTAAGGACCAAGTTTGCAAACTTGGGCCAAAAAGGGAGTACGCTGCGCATACATAAGAGTACACTAAGCGTATTAAGGTCCACCTTAGTACGCTATCCGTACACTGGGCGTACTAATGTCTGGGCGTACTAGGATTTGGGGCCTATATAAACATCATTATGAGCACCAGGACCCCCTTACCTCAGCCTCCACAGCTTACATTCGCCCTCCCCAAACCCTAGCCTCTCCTTTGTGTGTTTAAGCTTACTTGGTGTGTTCTTGAGTGCTTAAAGAGGAAGTTATTGCATCAAAGAGTTGGAGGAGAAGATCTAGCTTGTAGATCTGAAGTTAGCTTAAGCCCAAGAAGATCCAAACTTTATGCATATATGAATAGGTCTCACCATTTTGCTTTAAAAGAATCATTTCTTGTCCCAAAAACCACAAGGTGGTCTATGTTGAGATTTGGACAAAATGGACTGTCCTTCTAGACTCTTGAAGGGACCTTGAGTGATAAAAATGAGGTCCCATTAGCTGTATGTGTCCCATGCATGGAGAAATAAGGTCTTAATGGATTAAGACCAAGCATTAAGAACTTTATGGACGTCCAAAGCGATAAAGTTCATGACTTTATGGATCGTAGGCATGTTAGGTCTCTGGATCTGAAGTTTGGGCTTAAGTGCTTAAGCCATTAAGCACTTAATCAGGTTTTGGAAAACTGTTGAATACGCCCATCATAAATCCAGTACGCCTAGCATACTGGGTCAACCACCCTGATAGTGGTCAATATCTGGTCGAGTATGCCCCGCGTACCAGAGGAGTACGCCCCGCGTACGTCCTCTGTTGGGCCTTTGTCTAATGGGCTTCGGGTTTAGGGCTGTTTATGGACTAAATGGATTTGGGCCTTTGCTGGACTTTGTAAATAAGATGTTTTAGGCCAGTTAGTGGTAGTGGATCATGGGGTTAGGCCCAATTAGGAGGTTGGGCCTAATTTAGTAAATTGGGCCAATAATGGGCTTTATATATATATATATATATATATATATATATATATATATATATATATATATATATATATATATATATATATATATATATATATATATATATATATGTATATAGACCTTCAAGTTAAGGACTTGGTGATTGGGCCTTGGCCCAATTAAGAGAATGGACTTAATGCGTGGTGTAGACACTTAATCAATGAGGTTATTTTGGGAACTAACTTAGTATTTATTATGTGACAGTTCGGGATTCCCGGTGAGACAACAGTCAGAGATTTGCAGCATTTCAGCACTACTAGCGAGGTGAGTTATCCTCAATATACTAAGGGGTTTAAGGCACCAAGGCCGGCCCATTGGATATGATATCCTAGCAGTTGGTAGTATGTTGAGTATGAATTAGTATTGCATGCTAGTTGCTATACCAGTTGGGTAGATCTGTAGGACTACCTGTGTTATTATGTGATTATCTGTATGTGCATTAGTTGTGTTATATGTCGACATATTATGTGGGGTGGTTTGAGGTGATACTGCTTCGTGCGGTGACCAACAAACCCGGGAGCATTCCAGATACGAGCTGAGGGCCAGGTGGGGCACGCCAGACTCGTACTATGGGCTCGGGAGCATTCCAGATACGAGCTGAGGGAGACTCATACTGTGGGCTCGGTGGCAATCCAGATGTGAGCAGTGGGCCCGGAAGGCAATCCAGACTCACACTGTGGGCCCATGGGTAATCCAAACGGTAGAGCTGTGGACCCAGTACATGCTGTTATTTGTACATGTGTTATGTGCAGTGTATCGGTATTTTGGGGGAACTCACTAAGCCTCGGGCTTACAGATTCAGTTTATTGTTTCAGGTACATCAGGGGATCGCGGCAAGGCGAAGGCATGATAGTACAACTCCTCATGTTTTGTTTATGTTTCTGGGAAAACTCTGATATTAGACTATTTTAAAAACAAATTTGTAATAACTGCTGGTTTTAAATGTTTTGAAAAGTTTTAAATTGGCTTGAATTTTTACGGGTGTTACAAGTTGGTATCAGAGCCTTGGTTTGAGTGAATTGGAGGAACACTTGTGTGAATCCAGTCTCAAACCAATGGAAAGACTTTCAAAATGAGTTTTTAAAAGGTTTTCAAAATATCAAAGGAGGATGCAGGGTGTACGATCAGCCGGAGCCAGTAAGAAGATCCCAAAATGCCATACAGTTATTTGATATTGCAATATGTTAGAACAACATGCTAGTACTAGGCTAGGGATCTCAGGAATTGCATGATAGAATTTCCTGACTACATGATGCCTGCTAGCCTAGGGTTTTCTCTATATGGAATTGACATCATTACTGTAGTTGCTTAGTGTATGCATCACGACCGTACATAACTAAGATCTTATAGCCTGAGAATGTTTGGTTTGGCCTTATTTACTGTTCTTGTTTGATGAAGGGCTTAGGGTAGGATCAGGTATTCGAAAGTCTATAGGGTCTAGCGTTATGTATGATTAGCATACACTAGTACTGTAGGGTTGGTGGAAGTTTCGTGAATGGGTGGGTCGTGCGAGGCCGGGAGGCCAGTTATGAGATATTTAGCATTCCTCTAGGAGTGAGGATTGAGTGCTCGCTATGTTTATATATTTGGTTAGGGTGTTGTGGTGATACTTGAGACAAATATGGGTAGGTGTGGAAGGTAGTATGGGCCCGTACTACTGAAAGAACAGGACCCATACACGTAGAAATGAAGGCATAACCCCTAGGGTTTAGTTGGAAGTTGGTCCCCTGTTATTATGTGGTTATCTGATATCTTCTTGGTATGTTTTCAGAATGGTGGTTACGAGACGCTTTGTGACTGGATCCGGGTCAGGATCAGGATCAGGAGACGGAGGCCAGGAGGGGCCAATAACACCTGAGACTGTGGTGCAGATGGGGACCGAGGAGCTAGATGCCAGGATTCGAGAGATCCTGCATGATGAGGTTGCCGCTATGTTCTGGGCACAGCTACCAGAGATGTTTGGGTCTATTAAGACCGCCATGGTTGAGTACTTCGACGAGCGTTACGCAGCCCTTGCAGAGACGGATGCCGCTGCAGCTGCATCGGCTGTAACAGTGGCAGGAGGAGGAGAAGCTAGTCGGGCTTTCCAGTACAGGGACTTCGATAACACGAAGCCCCCTACTTTTGATGGGACTCAGGATCCCATCAAAGCCATGAGGTGGATTTCTGATGTGGAGGGATGCTTCTTTACTTGCTCGTGTCCCACTGACCAGAGGGTCAGATGTGCCCTGAACCTGCTGAGGCTTGGGGCCAAGGACTGGTGGAGATTGACGACAGGGTCGTACACTGATGATCAAAGAGCTGATGTTACTTGGGAACAGTTCAGGGATATGTTCCGGGCTCGATACATCCCTCGGGTTGAGCGGGAACGATTGGCTCAGAAGTTTTTGAGTTTGAGACAGGATGGAGAGTCAGTGACAGAGATCACCCGCATGTTCACTGAGAGGGCGATGTTCTGCCTGGAGTTTGCCTCGGAGCAGGCCTAGATGACACGTTATCTGAGAATGCTCAAGACTGACATTCGTCAATTTGTTGCCACACAGCGATGTGATACTCTGCTGGAGTTACAGGAGGCCGCTAGGCGGCGTGAGTTGGAGATTGAGTTGCAGATGAGGGAGCAGCGACATGCCGGCGCCAAAGCGGTCTAAGACCGCTGATTCTAGGGTTGGGAGCCAGCAGAGCCGCACTTGTGGAAAGTGCGGCAAGGGTCATTCTGGGATTTGTCGAGATGGTAGTGGGTGCCACAGGTGTGGCAAGGAGGGGCATTATGTGAAGGATTGTCGCCAGCCCGCCACGGTTCCGAGTATGAGGTTATGTTATCACTGTGATCAGGTTGGCCACATGAAGGCCAACTGTCCGTTGCTTGCCTCTAAGCCGGCACAGGCTCCCGCTCCAGCTACATTGAGGATTACGGATGGGAGGTCAGGTAGAGCTGAGCCCCCGAAGGCTCAGGGGCGCGCCTTTCAGCTCACCACAGAGGAGGCCAGGGCAGCACCAGATGTGGTTGCTGGTATGTTTCTATCCCTTATCTTACTGATCGTATATGTTTTATGCTTATCTGTCTATATCTGTGTTTAGGTACGTTTTTAGTGAACTCCTTGCCTGCTTTGGTTTTATTTGACTCGAGGGCGAGTCGTTCATTTGTATCACAGACATTTATAGGGAGTTCAGTGTGTCGGTGGGCGAGCTAGAGTGTCTGTTGCGAGTCTCTATCGCCAACGAACACGGGGTTTTTGCTTCTTCGGTCTACCAAGGATGTGAGATGGAGATCTTCGGGGTATCTTTACCGATAGACTTGATTCCGATACCCATGAGGGATGTGTGCGTGATTGTGGGGATGGACTGGCTCAGTCGATTCGGCGCCATGATTGATTGTGAGGGTCAGCGGGTAGTGGTTCGAACCCCAAGTGGGGGAGAATTGATTATATATGGCGAGGGCACCAGAGTGGGATCAAGGTTTTGTTCAGCTGCCAGGGCTCGACAGTATGTTCAACACGGGTGTGCGGGTTATCTAGCGTATGTGGTGGATACGCGAGCCAGGGATCATATTTCAGTTTCAGAGGTTCCAGTAGTCAGCGAGTTTGCTGATGTATTTCTGGAGGAGTTGCCAGGGATACCTCCGGAGAGGCAGGTCAAGTTTCGAATCGATCTGGTATCGGGTGCAGATCCTATCGCCAAGGCGCCGTACCGATTGGCGCCACCCGAGATGCAGGAGCTGTCATCACAGCTGCAGGAACTGCTGGGCAAGCAGTTCATTCGACCTAGCAGTTCTCCATTGGGAGCACCGATCCTCTTTTTCAGGAAGAAGGATGGTTCGCACTAGATGTGCATAGATTATAGGGAGTTGAACAAGTTGACGGTAAGAACCGTTATCCACTCCCGAGGATAGATGATCTCTTTGATCAGCTGCAGGGTACATCTTGGTTCTCCAAGATAGATTTGAGGTCGGGATATCATCAGGTCCGGGTCAGAGAGGAGGACGTGGAGAAGACCACGTTTCAGACTCGTTACGGTCATTACGAGTTCGTGGTGATGCCGTTTGGGCTCACCAACTCACCGACAATATTTATGGACCTGATGAATCGGGTCTGCAGACCGATGCTGGATCGATCGGTCATCGTATTTATAGATGATATCTTGGTGTATTCCAAGACCCGAGAGCAGCATGAGTAGCACCACAGGGAGTTGCTGGGAGTTCTGAGGCGAGAACGGTTGTATGCCAAGTTCTCGAAGTGCGAGTTTTGGTTACGAGAGGTCCAGTTCCTCGGACATCTCGTTAACCAGGAGGGGATTTTGGTCTACTCGGCCAAAATCGAGGCAGTCATGCAGTGGGAGGTGCCGAGATCTACTTCAGACATCATGAGTTTTCTAGGATTAGCAGGGTACTACCGGAGATTTATACGGGATTTCTCTAAGATTGCAGTGCCCCTCACTCGTCTGACGAGGAAGGGGGTAGATTTCCGGTGGGGCCCTGAGCAGCACAGGGCGTTTGAGACCCTCCGTCAGCGTTTGTGCGAGGCTCCAGTTTTGACACTCCCAGAGGGAGTTGAGGATTTTATGGTGTTCTGTGATGCATCCATCACAGGCTTGGGGGCAGTCCTCATGCAGAGAGGACGAGTGATAGCCTACGCATCGCGGCAGCTGAAGCCGCATGAAACGAGATACCCTACTCATGATTTAGAGCTGGGAGCGGTGGTGTTCGCTCTCAAGATATGGATACATTACCTATATGGGGTCCGTTGTACCATATACACGGATCACAAGAGCTTGAGACACATCATGGATTAGCCGAACCTGAATATGAGGCAACGCAGGTGGCTGGATGTAGTCAAGGACTATGATTGCGAGATCTTTTACCACCCCGGTAAAGCGAATGTGGTGGCGGACGCTTTGAGCCGTAAGTCAGATAGGTCTTCCACCCCAAAGATATGTATGAGGATAGCGGTGGATTCTCCGCTTGTGAGTTTGATCAGAGATGCTCAGGTTGAGGGCATGCGACCTGAGAACTGGAAGCTGGAGAGGATCAGGGGCGAGAATGCCCGGTTTGTGCAGGATAGCCGGAGATTATTGACCCGATGCGGTTGGGTATGGGTTCCAATGTTTGGTGGGGTCAGACAGACAGTCATGGAGGAGGCTCATAAGTCTCACTTCTCTATTCATCTGGGGGCCACCAAGATGTACCGGGACTTGAGTTTGAGTTACTGGTGGCCGTGCATGAAGCGAGAAATCGCTTGGTATGTGGAGAGGTGCTTGACCTGTAGGATGGTCAAGGCCGAGCATCAGAGGCTGCATGGCAAGCTGCAGCCCCTGGAGATTCCCATGTGGAAATGGGAACAAATAACGATGGACTTTATTACCAAGTTGCCGAGGACAACGAAGGGGTTTGATGCTATATGGGTCATCGTGGACCGATTGACCAAAAGTGCCCATTTCTGGGCCATACGGGAGAGTTCATCGGCAGAGAAGTTGGCCGACGTGTATGTCTGCGAGATCGTTGCTCGCCATGGGGTTCCAGTCTCCATTGTTTCCGACCGCGATGTTAGATTTACCTCCCGGTTCTGGCAGAAGTTCCACGAGGAACTGGTCATGCGGCTGCACTTTAGTACATCATTTCATCCGCAGACCGACGGTCAGAGTGAGCGGACCATTCAGACCCCCGAGGATATGTTGAGGGCGTGCGTCATTGACTTCGGTGGGAGTTGGGATTCCCACCTGCCCCTTGCAGAGTTCGCCTACAACAAAAGCTATCATTCCAGCATTGGCGCCCCGCCTTTCGAGCTGTTGTATGGGCGGAGATGTCACACCCCAGTTTGTTGGGGTGAGGTCGGACATAGGGTGATGGGACGGACGGAGGTAGTCTTGCAGACTACCGAGAAGATTTAGCAGAATAGGCAGCGACTGCAGACCGCTTAGAGTCGGCAGAAGAGTTACGTCGACAGACGTCGATCTGAGTTAGAGTTCCAGGTGGGTGATATGGTGCTCCTGAAGGTCTCACCCTGGAAAGGTGATATCCGCTTCAGGAAGAGGGGGAAATTAGGTCCCCACTACATTGGACCGTTCAAGATTGTTGCTAGGATTGGCAAGGTGGCATACAGGCTAGAGCTGCCGGAGGAACTTAGTCGGATCCACAACACTTTCCACGTTTTGCAATTGCGAAAGTGCATTACGAATCAGGAGGCAGTGGTGTCATTGGATGATATTCAGGTCGATGAGCGCCTGAATTACGTGGAGAGGCCTGTGGCTATACTAGAGAGGAAGAAGAAGGTTCTAAGGAACAAGGAGATACCTTTGGTGAAGGTACAGTGGGAGCATCGGAGGGGGTCCGAGTGGACGTGGGAGCCCGAGTCTGAGATGCGGGAGCATAACCCGGGCCTATTTGTCGCGGTAGACTTCGAGGACGAAGTCTAAGTCAATTGGAGGAGAATTGTAACATCCCGAAATTTGACAGGTATTCCCTTACCCTCTTCTATAATTACCTTGTCATTTATGGTCCTTGAGATTGGAAGTGAAGAGCCAAGATAAGTTTAAGGACCAAGTTTGCAAACTTGGGCCAAAAAGGGAGTACGCTGCGCGTACATAGGAGTATGCTAAGCGTATTAAGGTCTGCCTTAGTACGCTGGGCATACACTTGTGTATGCTGGGCGTACTAATGTCCGGGTGAAACCATAATATTTAGGGTTTGGGGCCTATATAAACATCATTATGAGCATCGGACCCCCTTACCTCAGACTCCACAGCTTACATTCGTCCTCCCCAAACCCTAGCCTCTCCTTTGTGTGTTTAAGCTTACTTGGTGTGTTCTTGAGTGCTTTAAGAGGAAGTTATTGCATCAAAGAGTTGGAGGAGAAGATCTAGCTTGTGGATCTGAAGTTAGCCTGTGCCCAAGATGCTCCAAAAGGTATAAAGCTCCAAACTTTATGCATATATGAATAGATCTCACCATTTTGCTTTAAAAGAATCATTTCTTGTCCCAAAAACTACAAGGCGGTGTTGTTGGATTAATGTCTAAGTCCATAACTATAATTGGTAAGACTTGACCCGACCCGGCATGATCCATTTGGGTTGCATGGCATCATGCATTTGGATAGACTATAATGAGAGAAATAACACTTAAGGTTGGTTAATATATTATAAGTTCTAATATATTAATAAGGTTATTTAATTAGTATTGATAAAGAATTAATTTGGAATTAATTAAGTGATCAAAAGGAGACTAATTAAATATATGGGTTGATTGTGTAAATCATTCATTCTTATATATGTGGGCTTGTGATCCAAGATTCCTTATGTTGGACTAAGTCCATGGGGTGACCCATGGATACTCCATGGAGGTTAAAATCCATGGAGCATAAGGAATGGGTAAAGTTATGAGTTACATGGTGTAACCCTAATAGCCACCATATAAAAGAATCCCATGGCTCAAGAAATCGTACACTAATGTGTGAATATGAGGGCTAGACGATTTCAAGGAGTGTTCCATTTCTCTCAAGTCATTCCATGTGCATTTGGTGTTGTGTGAACCATTTGAGGTGTCACACTTGGGGCACTAGGCACTCAAGCTTCATGGAGACAAGCTACATCAAACAAAGGTATGTATTCTATCCATTTGATTACCCAAGTATCAAGTATTGTATGCTAGATAGGGTAATACCTTGGAAAGTTCATAATTGCATGTATAATAGAGAAAACATAGATCCAAGGTATTTAGGGTTGCATGTACACTTAGGAGTGTTAGAATGCGCAAAACCCATCAGGTGTATGTTGAGATTTGGACAAAAGGGACTGTCCCAAAAAACTAAATGGATTTGGGCCTTCGCTGGACTTTGTAAATAAGATGTTTTGGGCCAGTTAGTGGTAGTGGATCATGGGGTTAGGCCTAATTAGGAGGTTGGGCCTAATTTAGTAAATTGGGCCAATAATGGGCTTTTTATATATATGGACCTTCAAGTTAAGGACTTGGTGATTGGGCCTTGGCCCAATTAAGAGAATGGACTTAATGCGTGGTGTAGACACTTAGTCAAGGAGGTTATTTTGGGAACTAACTTATTATTTATTATGTGATAGTTCGGGATTACCGGTGAGACAGCAGTCATAGATTTGTAGTATTTCAGCACTACTTGCGAGGTGAGTTATCCTCACTATACTAAGGGGTCTAAGGCACCAAGGCCGGCCCATTGGATATGATATCCTTGCAGTTGGTAGTATGTTGAGTATGAATTAGTATTGCATGCTAGTTGCTATACCTGTTGGGTAGATCTGTAGGACTACTTGTGTTATTATGTGATTATCTGTATGTACATTAGTTGTGTTATATGTCGACATATTATGTGGGATAGGTTGCGGTGATATTGCTTCGTGCGGTGACCAACGAACCCGGGAGCATTCCAGATACAAGCTGAGGGCCAAGTGGGGCACGCCAGACTCGTACTGTGGGCTCGGGAGCATTCCAGATACGAGCTGAGGGAGACTCGTACTGTGGGCTCGGTGGCAATCCAGATGTGAGCAGTGGGTCCAGAAGGCAATCCAGACTCACATTATGGGCCCAGGGGTAATCCTGACGGTAGAGCTGTGGACCCAGTTATTTGTATGTGTGTTATGTGTAGTGTATCCGTATTTTGGGGGAACTCAATAAGCCTCGGGCTTACAGTTTCAGTTTATTGTTTCAGGTACATCAGGGGATCGCGGCAAGGCGAAGGCGTGATCGTACAACTCCTCATGTTTTGTTTATGTTTATGGGAAACTCTTATATTAGACTATTTTGAAAACAAATTTGTAATAACTGCTGGTTTTAAATGTTTTGAAAAGTTTTAAATTGGCTTGAATTTTTACAGGTGTTACATATACAACTATAAATACAATGGGGCTAAAACACTCTGACTACACATATACTTTTAAAATATAATAATATTTTAAGTAAAGTATAATTACATACGAGTTAGGGCAGTGTCATAACGAGGGCATAATAAAAGTAGTATGATGAGTCGGAAACTACGGGTAGGTCTTGGGATATGTAATTAGACCTTGAATAAATATAGCCTGTTCAACTATATTTATCCGGGGTGTAATTAGCATATGCTAGGAAATAGTCGTAGTGAACGACGAGTCTAAACACTTACCAACACTAAGACATCAAGAATCAAACGCAACATTTAAAATACTATAGGATTATTTTAGGATACCAGGGAACCACACACTTAGAACCTCTACGTATTTCTCATACCTTTATTCTCGTACAGACAACATGGCTGAATTCCACCACGAAGACCCCCACTACCCTGTCATGGCAGCCAACGGATGGATCGAGGAGGAGCCAGAAGAGGCTCATGAGGAGAACCTAGAAAAGGGTCCTGAAGTATACCAAGAGGTGGATTACAAGGGGGAGGATTCTGATGAGAAGTCAGATGAGGAGAAAGGCGTTGAAGAGATTAGTAACGAACCTTACCCTATCGAAAACAGACAAGAGATCAATTCACCTCCTTCCTTCTAGGTACGTAAGCACCCAATAGGGGTCCTCTTGGGATGATCATTCCTAGTAAGAGAATATTGCTCATGCAAGGGCAAGCTTCGTACTGACATATACCTTTGTGCAGGATGCACCTCCACAAGGGGCAACTCAGCTATATGCCTAGGCTAGAGGAGACGGTCGACGATCCGCATTAGGCATGCACCCACTGCACCATACTCCAGACCCCAACACCCTCACAAATCAAGCATTACCTCCAATTGAACCACAAGTAGCCTGTCTAGACACCTAGGTTTAGGCTCTTCATCATGAAGTAATGGAGATTGGAGGCGAAGCCCGGAATGCGACAATATGAATTCGACGCATCCGCGAAGAACAAGAACACCATTCAGGAGCTATACTAAACCAGCAAGTAGAGCAGGGGGACATTTCAGGCCGTCTACACTTCTTAGAGGAGGAAGTGGCCACCATGAGACAACAAATCCTTGCAGTTGAGGCTAGGGAAGCCTAAGCAGAACAGAGAGCGGAAGAGGCCACTCGCGAAATGAGTGAAATGGATGGGCACCTTGTGCACCATTTCGGCATATGATAGACTAGTATAGCCAAGTGAGCTAGTGACTACACTACTCACACTATGTCTTAGGTTTATTATTTCTTTCATCACAACTAGTAGTAGTAAATAAAGAGAGGTACACCCTCCAAGAACCCATGTAACCCGAATCAACTAAATGTATTGACAGCTATGTTCTATTTTGATAAACTTAATGTTCGTACAATACCTACTACTACTTACCGCCATAAGTACACTTTGAGGATGTGGTCGAAACATTTGGGAACCATAAAACAAAACATGAAATTTTTATGCGTATATATATATATATATATATATATATATATATATATATATATATATATATATATATATATATGTATGTATGTATAAATGTAGATGAGATACAACTAGCAATGACCATAGTTACTTACGAACCCATTTCATATCATACAACAGAATCATGTCGCAACCAGGAAGTAACCAGCCTACCGGCGAAACAACAGTTCTACAAATGCACCTCACTACATTCCAAGCCACCATAATAATCGTTGTGTCAGCCGTCATGGCATAACTTAACACTATTAACGCAAACGGAAACGGGAGCGATGCCAGCAGTACCAACCCCGGTGGCAACCAAGGACACCAGAACGTGTGTTCCTGCAAGGACACCCCAAATCACAAACCGAAGAATCCCCGCGACAAAGGAGATGTACTACCTAAGAAACGGAAGTTTTGGACCAAGAGAAAGGGGCATCCGACTCAAGGACCTGCCAAAAGGCAACAAACCTTGGCAGTCCACGCTGCTACTGTTCATGCTGTTGTTCCTGCTACTCCAACACCCCCCCCCCCCCCCCCCAATCGATATGCTGGAAACCTTCCAAAATGTAACAAGTGAAATTTCCATCACACCGGAGTTTGTCGAGAAACATACTGCAAAAAATGCAACAGGAGGGGGCACACCACTCTATTCTGTAGGGCACAGACACAATCCCTCACCCAAATCCCCGACGTTGGAGTAAGCTCGGCTTGTTACGAGTGTGGTGAAACTGGACACTTCAAGAGAGATCGTCCAAGAGAAAGGAATTTTGGTGGTGATGGAAGGGTACTTATGATCACTGCAGGAAAGACTCTCCCGGAACCACCTGTGAATATTGGTAAGTCTTCCTAACAACAATGTTTTGGCTCTACATTTTTATTATTATTAAAACTAGTCCCAATTAAAGTTTATCAACCATAGATCTCGAAACGTGACAAATCATAGTCATAAATTCCCCCCCCCCCCACCCGAATAAATCAAATCATTTATATAAATACTAAGGACTCTTACAGGTGATCTATGGTGGCTGGTGTAAACATTTGGGTCATATATAATTAAGATTGTATAGATCTAGAATGTGTAATTCCGCCTTACTTCCTGTTCCTTGTTTGGTTGTGGACTTGGGGCAGAGTCACTCATTCAACTCTCTATTCAATCTGAATTATATACGACAAGTTTACACCAAATTATTATAGAGAGACCTAGTAGGAATCATACTACAAAATTTCATCACTATTTATCAAAGCACTCGTACTGCTAGTACTCACTAATCCCAGTACAAAATATTCGCAGTAGTAATAACAAGGATAAAACTATATACATAAAATACACTATCGTTCTAAACAATCATCTCCCTTCCAAATCAACTTAACACCGGTTACAATAAGAGGTTCCAACGTCGTCATTTGATGTGGATTGGCTTGGTCCTCACCATACCAATTTCATGTGCTACAAAGAGACCCTTCGCCTTAACCGACCGACTTACGAAACGCTTTCAACTTATAACGACAAACCCCTGAATCGTCCCTTGCATTTAGACTCATAAGTACCTATGTAAGAGGTACCACGCTCTTTCCTAACCACAATAGAAATAGGAAACAAGAAGAAAAAGACATTAAGTGTATCCCAGAGGTTTATAACCTTCCCAAGGTGTTTCCCAGAAGTTCTTTCGGAAATACCACCCATGTGCCAAGTTGAGTTCGGAATCGACCCAACTCTTGAAGCCATTCCTGTATCCAAATCCCCAATACTACTTAGCACCAACATAAATACAGAAATTGTCCGGTCGATGAAACCACCTGACTCGTAAAGAGGAAGGGAGAATTGTCCATAGGACCATTGACTACCAAGAGCCAAAAAAACCCATCATCAAGGATCAATATCCCCTATTCTGAATCAACGACCTATTCGACCAACTTCAAGGAACAAGCAAAGGTCGACATACCACTAGCTCAGAATTCCATAGGAAGAAACTCCCAAGACAGCCTAAGATTCATAAGACCCGCTGCACCACACGCACCCTTAACCTTAGTAACAATAGTGTTTGACTTAAGAGACACTACCTCTAGGGCGTCAGGTACACAAACTTCATTAGACCATTCGAGATCCTCGCCAGGATAGGCCCAGTGGCCCATAGACTTCGGTTACCACAAGAACTCAGCATCATACATCCCACATTCCACGTGTCCAAACCTAAGAAGTGTATGACCGCCAAAACTCTTGTAGTCCCACTCGACGAAATCCCAGTAAACGAGAACCTACACCCCAAAGAGGAACATGTGGGGATCATGGGCAGGGAAATTAAAAGAACAAAGTCAATTACCAATAGTGAAGGTCCACTGGAATGCCAAATGAGGACCCAACTTCACTTGGAAACACTAAAATCAGATGAAATGGAAATACCCCCAACTTTTCCCTAATATTACCAAGAACCCGTTCGAGATGCTAATTTCGGGACAAAATTCCCTCTAACGGGGGGGGGGGGGGATGATGTGAAAACCCGAAAGATTTGGATCAAGCAAGGTCTAGATTGTAGCCTCATGCAAGTGAATTCACAATGTAGCGTTGTTACAATAAAACCTTGAAAGCCATAAGGACATTAGTGGCATGTGTATGTATATAAGTTCATATATATATATATATATATATATATATATATATATATATATATATATATATATATATATATATATATACCTTAAAAATCATATTTATGAGAACCTCTTGAAAGTAAACAAGTTTTAACAAATCAAGACTAGTCAAACAGTGGAATAGAAATCATAAATTTAGAACATTGTTTTATAATATCTAACTTAGTACCCCACCCACCCTAGAACACCCTAGACCGAAATCAGCATATGTGGAAGGCTAGAACCGAAATCACCACTTAGTGGGTGAAACTCAAACCGAAAACCCTTCCATGGGGGACCCCAAGATCGAAATCAACCCCAAAACAAACACCTAGGACCGAAATCACCTCAATGGACCACACTTTGGCCGAAAACACCCTTAATGGGTCATTGTTTAGCTGAAATCACACCTATGATCTCATACAAACATGATTTCGGTCTAGGGGAAAGAAACAGATAAGAATAGTTGACTTAGTGACGTGACAGATTCATCATTTTCCCATGCAAAGCTAACAAAACAAACATAATCTATGTTATAAAATCATAAGAAAAATTTATAATTTGTAAAACTCCATGGTTTTGAAAACTTTTATAAAGAATAACTTTTCTAGTAAAAATGGTTACGTTACAGACATTTACTAATTTGATGGGCTACAACCCAGAGATACTATGTTTTGATTTCATATTTTAATACTAGACAAGAATACACATTCTTATTTATATAAAAGATTATATAAATAGTTTCAAACAAACAAGATAAACTATAATTGGTATAGTTTGAAAGTCACAAACCACACTTTCATTTCAGAAGATACACAAAATTATTCAAAGATATAATTATTTCGTTTTACAAGAAAAAGGAGCCATAGTTCACGTAAATCAGTTAATGCTCTTGTGAGACACACTCTCTTCACGTACTTCACCTAAAGTACACCTTAAGTCCTGCAATATAACTAGAGTCTCCTGGAAGGATAGCAAGACCGTTATGTATAGATCTATACGGGATTGACAACCCCGTACCTAGGCTATTCGCTACAGTTAGACCGGAAGTCTAGGGTGACAAATGTCTACCAGCTCCGACGCCTGAAGAACGTCTTACAGGCCACTAGTCGTATTAAGTATGGTTATAATAACTCACATAGGGATTAGCGCTACCACTCGATTTACGGGGTAACTTACACTTCAATAGTTTTATAAAAAGATAAAGCTACATACTATTTTTAGCACAACATTACTTATACATTTTTGGTCTTAGGGTTAAGACTACAGTTCACATTAAGAAAATATTGGATTTTCTGGAAACATACACTATCACTGTACAAGTAAACTATACAAAGGAAATACATACGTCTACAGTTCATACTTAAGAAATTATTGGATTTTCAGGAAACATATATTATCACTTTACAAGGAAAATATACAGAGGAAATACATACATCTACAGTTCATACTTAAGAAAATATTCGATTTTCTGGAAACATACATCATCAATTTACAAGGAAAAAGGTACAAAGGAAATACATACATTTATAGTTCATATTAAAGAAAATATCGGATTTTCTATAAGTATACAAAAATCAGTTTCTCGAAAACATTACAAATCCTTCTCGCACAAAAATGCTTATGAACTCACCAACTTAATTGTTGACACTTTTCAAAATCACTTGTATTCTCAGGAAACCAGTAGACAGGTATTCAACCTTTTGAGGCCCGGCGTCGCTGCATTATGTTTTCTACTTTTGTTATTCATATTTAACTTTTGAGTAAAACACAGTTGTAAACGATGTAAACTTGTATTATTAATGTATGATTGTTTGTGTTGCTATGTTTCATTACTATTCAATTGTTATGATACTGTACATGAAGTCACTCCATCCGCCCCCACCGTTCTGGTTTGGGGGTGTGACATAAAAGGGCTAGTGAAATGCAAGCCTCAAGTCTTGTATATATAGTAGTAACAATACCCTACTTTTTGAATAAACTATTCAAAAGACCATGCCCTTCCTTTTGTATAAAATAATCAAAAGCCCATGCTTTCAACTTTTAAATAAACTAATGGAATGTCCATAACGCTTCACCCTTTCTCCAATTTTCGAAATATCTAGTAAAAAGAGAAGAGTTTATTTAAGTTTTATAAAATCAAAGTTTATAAAATTTAAACTTTTTCTTTTGGTAAAAGACAAAAGAGTTTCAACTAGCCCAAAAGGTTGTGCATGACTTATTAATTCATACCATATGAATTATATAATGTTAGTTGCAAATGAAAATTATTATTTCCATGAAATAAATAATTTTCAATTTAATTATAAGAGTTTATATTATATATTTATTAAAATCAATTTCTAATAAATAATAAATTATATCAAGTTGTTGTTAGTGTGACCCATTAGTATAATATGTTAATTAGTAATATCACTTTAATATGATTCTTGAGCATACTAGATCTTTCAGTATCATCTAGTGGAGTGCCCTAGGGGCTGTATGTAGTCATGTAGGATAGCCTGAGAACTCTTGATCTAGGCTTTCTAACCTCTTCCTTGTTTGCTTGTGGCTCTAGAGTAAGATCATCTGTTCGGGTAGCTATCTCTCCTATGGTTACTTATGGTTACACATTTCATGGAGGTTAGCTAGTAGCGCGATAGTGTGTTGTTCGAGGACTAGTAGGCGGTAGTGAGTTGTATGATTGATGTTTTCCTATATTATGTGCCTACTTGATCCTTGATTGTTTATATGTCGACATATGGTGGTAGTGGTTTGAGGCGGTCCTGCTTTGTTTGTGAGCCAACAGATCGAGGGTAATCCATCCTGATGGGTGTGGACCCAAGGGTATACCAGTTTGATGACTGATTGGGCTCGTTGTGTATTGGAATTCCTATCCGATGACTAATTGGGTCGGGGGTAATCCATCCCGATGGTTATGGACCGAGGGTATTCCAGCCTGATGGCTGATTGGACCCATTTCATGTTGGCATTCCAGTCCGAGGACTGACTGGGCCTGGGCATTCCAATCTGATGATTATGGGCCATTATGCACGCTTGTATGTTTATCGTATGGGGTATTTTTGGGGGAACTCACTAAGCTTTGTTCTTACCCAGTTGTTTATGTTTTTTGTAGGTTTTTTCGTTGATCGTGGGAAGGCGAAGGCGAGTCGGCCCACTGGGTTATGCATCCCAATCTAGAGAATGTTACTATGTTGTATTGAGCTGTTAGAAATGAGTCATGGTATACAGAATGTTGTTATGTGTAACATTCGTAAAATTCTTGAAAAGTTTAAACTTTTTAAACAACCACAAAACCATCATTTATTACAATTTGTTTTAAAAATAAGTTTCACATTAGAGAAATCCCAAAATCGTAAAACAAAACATGAGGAGGTGCACGATAACGCCAGCGCCTTGCCGCGATCCCCGAGGTACCTGAAACACAATCCAAAACTTTAAGCCCAAAACTTAGCGAGTCTCCCCCAAAATACCAATACATAACAAATAGTACAACTATAATAACAACATGTAATTGGTCCACAACTTTACAGACTGGATTACCCCTGAGCCCACAACATAAGTCTGGCTTGCCCCACGGGCCCACAGCTCATGTCTAGCTTGCTCCCCGACCTGATCACTCAACATATTGAATACCGCTAAGCCCTCAGTACGAGTCTGGCATGCCCTACCTGACCCTCAACTCGTATCTGGAATGCTCATGAGTCCTTAGTATGAGTCTGGCATGCCCTCCCTGGCCCTCAGCTCATATCTGACATACTCCAGGGTTTGTTTGTTACAACACAAAGCAGTACTACCTCAACCCAACCCATACAATATGTCGATATATAACAGATAATATCATATACAGATAAACAGACAGTATCATAGGTAGTCCTACAGATCTACAAGACTATTATATCAAATCTAGCATGCATATCTATTCCATACTCATCATATCAACAAATATCAAGTTATTAAACCAATAGGTTGGCCTTGGTGCCTTCGACCCGAAAGTATAGTGAGGAAAACTCACCTCACAAGTAGCTGAACTGATAAGATCTGACTCTGAATCTCAACTCCCAACTCAAATGCCTACAACTACCATGTGACCAATTCCATTAAAACCCTGAAATACCCAAAATGCCCTCAAAGGTCAGCTTGGTCAACCATGGTCAAAGTAAAAGGTCAAGGTCAACTGTCCATATTGACCCAACTCGTCTAGTGCACCCACAAACTCGTCGAGTTTCTACAGTACTCAGAAAATCAGGGTAAACCCTAGCCAACTCGCCGAGTTGGCTGGAAAACTCGCCGAGTTTTCCCCAGCTTAACACATTCATATGATTCTTTGATTCCAGGGACTCTAAGGCTCAGATCTGAACTTCAAATGTGTCTAAAAGGATAAAGTTTCCAACTTTATCCTTTGGGGCTACTCCAAATGCTCAAAAACCCTTTTACAAGGCTTGAAAACTCAAAGGCTTAACCATTAAGCACAAAATCCTTGAGATCTGGAACCTAACTTTTCCAGAAGAGATTCTAGCCTCCAAAACATCCCAAAGGTTGGTGCTTTATAGACATGCATGTCTTGGACCCAAAATGGGTCAAAAAGGGAAAATATGACCTAAACTCCATGCATGGCATCAAAGCTTGGCTAAAGACCAGATCTAACCCACTATAAGGTCACCTTGACCTAGAGATTCATAAAGTTGCAAACATTATAAAGTCTATCCATTGCAACATCCAAGAATAAGGAGAAAAAGGGACAAAACTCAAGATCTAGCTACATAGATAGATAAAAATTGGATCTTGAATACTTACTGTTGGATTTGGTGTCTAATCCAATAACTATAACTGGGATGTACATGACCCGATTGTAACATGGTCCTTTTTGGGTTGCCTTCACCAGTGCAATTTGATAGGATGGATTTTGAGAATAAGGTTATTTATGGTTTACTAATATATTACAAGTATAATATATTAATATGAAATCATATTATTTAATTAGTATTGATCAAGAATTAATTTGGAATTAATTTTGTGGTCAAAAGAGACTAATTAAATATATGGGGATTGATTATGTAAATCAGTGATTGTTGTAGTGTGGGCCAATGATCCATGATTATGTAGATGGGCTAAACTAGTCCATGGATAGTCCATGGAGGTTAAATCCATGGATCATGAGAATGTGGAAAGTCATGGGTCATTAGGGTTTACAAAGTGTAACCCTAGCATGTGCAGCACTATAAATAAGCCCCTCCTAGAGCCAAAATCGGTTGCCACTTACTTTCCAAGAGGGTGAAGTTGATTTGGTGCTAGTATCCTATTCTCTCAAGCCTCCTCTTTAATATTGGTGTTTGTGAACCAATAGAGCCATCACACTTGAGGTGCTCAAGCTTTCAAAGGTCAAAAGAACTACAAGTCCTTCTAAGAGGTAAGTCATCTAACTAGTTGTATCATTCAATTGTTCAAATGTATGCTAGTTAGGAAAATGCTTTGGAAAATTGAAAATATGCATGTATAATTAGAGAAAACGTAGGTCCAAATCATTTAGGGTTGCATGTGCACCATAGGAGTGTTATAGTGCTCAAAACCCAACACTTACAACGGTCCAAAAGAGTGCCAAACTGAAGATGAGAGCTTAGCTTGCTAGATCCTTGTTTCTTTCTTCAAACTTCTTCTCCTTTTGCCCGAAAGGAACCACACTAAAACACAAAATGAGATGGAAGGGTGATTAGGGTTCACTAGTGCCGCAAAAATGGTTTGGAGGCTGATAAAGGATCAACCCTAGGGACTTAAGGAGATAAAATAGGGTGCAAAACCCTAAATTTAGGGTTTCTCACCCAGCCGCCAACTCGTCGAGTTTTCCTCACCAACTCGTCGATTTGGTCCAAAAAGATATGCGACCCAAAAGCCTTTGAACACATCGAGTTGAGCCCATCAACTCGCCGAGTTCCAAGGGAAACTTTCCTTTTAAAGAATAAATCTCATACCTAGAAATCAGAATGTTACATTATAAAGATAGGGATTTGTAGATTTGTCTGTTAGTCTCTTGACTGGTTATATGATTATCTGTTACTCTTATATGTTATCTATTATGTATATGTCGACATAGTATGGTGGGGTTGAGGCGTTACTGCTTTGTGTGGAAGCCAACAAACCTGGGAGCAAGTCAGACATAAGTTGTGGGCCCATGGGGCAAGCCAGACTTATGTTGTGGGCTCGGGAGTAAGCCAGACATGAGTTGTGGGCCGGAAGGCAAGCCAAACTCATGTTGTGGACTCATGGGTAATCCAGTATGTTAGTTGTGGACCCAATATGCATGCTTTTATATGTTTGTGTGGTGGTACTTTGGGGAAACTCACTAAGCGTTGGCTTATAGTTTCAGTTTTATTTTTTAGGTACTTCAGATGACCGTGAGAAGGTGAAGGCGTGATCGTACACATCCCTCTTGGTTTTGATTATCTTGATTTGGGACACTTTGATATATGATTTCTATGTTTGGGAACAATGTTTTGTAAATGATTGGCTTGATTTTGGATTTTGTTTGAAAACAATGATTTCACTTGATTTAAAAATTAAAATTTTTTACTTAGATTTTTGGGATGTTACAAAGTGAAAATGAAAAGGTATATTTGGCTAGAATTTTTAAAAAAAGTGAAAATGCAGTGCTATATTAAGGTAGTTTAAGAAAATCAAAGTAGAATGTTATATTTGGGTAGATTTTCCAACAATAAGTTCAAGTGCAATAGCATATATAGGTCACTTTAAAAAAGTACAATGTTGGATTTGGGTGGATTAAAAAAGTGCAACGGTAAATCTTGGTGGTTTAAAAAAAAAGTAAAGTACAATACTGTATTTGCTATATCTGCTTGTTCTAAAAACATGACAGTACAATGCGAATTTTGAGTAGATTTTCAAAAGAAATGAAAATGCAAAGGTATATCATGATAATATAAAAAAATACAATGCTATATTTTGATAGATTTTCAAAAAAAATGCAATTCTGTATCAAGGTAGTTTTGAGAAAAGAAAATATAATGCAATAAAGTAAACTTTCAGAAAAAATAAAATGAAAATACAATATCATGTTTTCTTGTAAAAACATGATAGTATAATGCTATATTTGGGGAGATATTAAAAAACAGATGAAAATGCAATGTTATATAATGATGGTTTTGAAAAAATGAACATGAAATGCTAAAGTTGGGTGTATTTTTCGAAAACGAAATTAGTCGATTCCTAAATCCTTTTGAAAACGGAAGCAAAAAGTACAACCAAAATAAAACCACAACATAGGTATTCTCATTAAACCATTGTACTTTGAAAGTACAATGCTTAAAATAAGAAGATAAAAAAAAGCTAAATAAAATTAAAAATGAACCTTTTAAAGAAAAAAGATGGTACCTTCTGGTCTAATCTTTAATGTCTGTAAAAAATCAGTATGATTTTCTTTATACAAATACAATGTTAATATTTATAGTAAGGCTCATGGTGACCATTACTAATATCAGGTAAAGAACAAAGAGTAAAGGAAGTAAGCAATACCTACTACCAAGGCTAACATATAAGTTGCAGATGATCTTGTCTTCATCTTAAGTAAATTTTTCATGCTTAATATTGGGCCTCAGATAGTTTACACATCTCAATCTGTAGGTCTTTCCACATCTTTTTTATACCTACAAGCTCAAACTCATCAACCAAGAACAACAATAAGATCTGTCAATTTTTTTTCTTCAAGAAAACTAAATTATGAAGAGAAAGAGCAACATAAGTAAGGATTATTGAGAAGTAATTCAGAAGCATGATACAAAGCAGTATAACACGTGTCCTTTCTTTTAGTGTGGAATAAATCAAACTAGTGTTTGAAAGTCCTGGTCATAAGCCTAGTGGAGTCAGTTCCTATTTTTATGCAATTTCTTTTGTTTAAATAGACTAGCATTGTTTACGTGATGTATTGTCACTTTCTCTATTTTCAATTCAATAACAAAAGCCTCAAGCTTTGGCATAAATCTATTTTCTCTGTTTGATTATTACCTTTGTGGTTTGAGAAAAAACTAACACTTGGTATCAGAGCAAAAACCTGGTGTATGCCAAAGTACCAATCACGTAAAGAAATGACAGGAAACAATGGCAATGGTGAAAAAGAAGGTTTGGTCACTCTCCATTATCCGATGTTATCAAGGAGTAACTACTCTGCATGGGCCATCAAAATGAGGGTCTTCATGCAAGCCCAGGGAGTGTGGGACGCAGTGGAGCCCAAAACATCAAATATTATGGTAGAAGTGAAGAAGGATAAGATGGCACTTGCAACCATCTATCAAGGGATACCGGAAGACCTTCTACTATCCTTGGATGAGAAGAAAACATCCAAAGAAGCCTGGGAAGCTTTAAAAACAATGTTCGTGGGAGCAAATAGAGTAAAGGCTGCAAGAATTCAGACGTTGAAGATTGAATTTGAGGCGTTGAGTATGAAGGAAACAGAAGGTGTTGATGAGTTTGCTGTAAAGGTGATCAACACAGTGAGTACTTTGCGCACTCTAGGAGACACCATAGAAGAGTCCTATGTAGTGAATAAGTTGCTAAGGGAGGTGCCATCTAAGTTTCTTCAAATTGCCTCTACACTGGATCAATTTGAGGACTTAGAAACAATGACAGTCGAGGAAGTGATTGGAAGATTGAAGGCCTACGAACGTAGGATGAAAGATCATGGAGATAGTGATGAAAGAAAAATTCTCTTGACTCATAAGGAATGGTCAGATAGTAATAAGGACAAAACAGAGGGAGACACCAAGCAAAATTCGAATAGAGGTGGTTTTGGAAGCTCACGTGGCCGAGGAAGAGGCAGAGGGAGAAATGGTGGTCGTGGCAAAGGGGGTTCATACCATAAAAGGAGGGGAATCATCAAGCATCTGGTAGTCAAGACAAGTGTGGAATCCAATGTTATAATTGCCAGGAGTTTGGACACTATGCAGCCGACTGCAAGAATCCAAGAAGAGAAATGAATCAACAAAATAGTTTAATACAAGACCATCATGACAATGAGCCTGCTTTGCTTTTTTCAAGTTTCGAACATGGGGAGAAAGTGTTTCTAAATGAAGAGAATGTGAGCCCACTGTTAAGATCACAAGGTAACTCCTTCAACCATTCATGTATGTGGTATCTTGATATAAGGGCTAGTAACCACATGACTGGAGATAAGTGCAAGTTTAGGAGTCTGAGTGAGTCAATTCAAGGATATGTGAGGTTTGGGAATGAAGCAAAAGTTCGAATCAAAGGAAAGGGCTCAATCGTATTTCAGTGCAAGGATGGAAGTCAACGAAAACTTGATGAGGTATATTACATCCCAAACTTATGTAGTAATATAATAAGTTTGAGGCAGTTCACAGAGGGTGGAGATGAAATAAGAATCAAGGATCCATTTTTGTGGGTCCATGATTTCACTGGAAGACTGCTGATGAAAGTTCGAAGGTCCTCAAATCGAATCTATAAGATAGAGATGGAAAAAGTCAAAGGACTATGTCTAATTACAAAGTTCAATGATCCATCGTGGTTGTGGCATATGAGAATGGGCCACATTAACTTCAACTCAATGAAGTAGATGGTGGAGAAGAAGTTAATAGAAGGGATGCCAAAGATGACCATTCTTAAGGGTTTTGAGCATTCTAACACTCCTATGGTGTACATGCAACCCTAGAAACCTTGGATCTACGTTTTCTCTATTATACATGCAAATATGATTTTCCAAGGTTCTCATCCTAACTAGCATACCATGGGGTACTTGTAATATAAAACTTAGTAGGATGACATATCTTTTTTCTTGTGGTTGATTCCTTGGAGCTTCAAGAGCCTAGCACCAACAATGTGGATGCCTCAAGTGGAATCACAAATCACCAAAACAACTTGGAAAACTTGAGAGAATAGTAAGCACACTAGAAATCGTCCCAATCTTGTTCACTCACACACTAGTGCCATTTCATGTGCCAAAGACCTCTTTATATAGTATTGTGGACTAGGGTTACATCCATGTAAACCCTAATACCCATGACCTTTCATTTCCATAGGATCCATGGGTTAAAAACCCCATGGACTATCCATGCAAGCTTATCCCATCCTAAATGAACATTGGCCCATTCTATATATATAAGAGTCCATATTTAATTAGTTCCTTTTGATCACTAAACTAATTCCAAATTAATTCTTGATCAATACTAATTAAATAATATGATTTCATATTAATATATTACAACTTATAATATATTAATAAATCATAAATATACTATTCTCAAAAGATTATCCATACAAATTGTTTCGGTGAAGTGCAACCCAAATGGACCATGCTACTCTCGGGTCGAGTACATACCAATAATAGTTATGGGCTTAGACATCTAATTCAACAGTCTCCTACTTGGATAAGTCTAAAACTATTTTTCAAGTATGACACCAAGATCCCGACTAGCAATCGTAGCTCTTAAAGCCGCTGCCGAACTCTGACCTAGTCAAATGACGTGTCCATTAGATAAGGGATCATATATTCCTCCATTCTAGATATCATATGGACTGAGACATGGATTATAATCATTCTCTCTGTCGATTTGTTGTTTCCCGATTTCCGATTTATGATGACTGGCTAATTGAACAAATCAAATCAGTCCAGGCTTGGCCAAGCACTTAGGGGTATCATCACTAAATCATCGAGGGCCCACAGATATCGCTTTTATCCCTCCAAGGGTAAAAGGAATGGATAAAATTCGACCCAAACGTTCGCTTGTAGTTACTCATCAAATTATACACAACGATATGTTTTATAACAACTAATTTACTGGTTGCGTTTACATATGTCCATGTGCAACCGACGCGCAACTACAACTCACGCGTCTCCGTTTGAAGAATATAAGATATTATCGTCCCATGATCACTCGTGATACAATCCATGAAGTGATTCAAATGAGTGTGGGTTTAATCCAATAGTCGAATCTCATTCCAGGAGCACTCATGAATGTTGCAACAACTTTTCCTATGTCTAAACACTTTAGACATCTACAAGCCCAATTCATGACAGTCTTGATTCATACCTACTTCCAAAATATGATTGACTGTGGAGAGTTTGAACAACCTAGTTATTCGGGAAGTCAAAACATGCAAAGTGAAACACAAGAACAATCGAATCCAATATGGTCTCACAACTTATGAATATAAATAAAACACCTTTTATTCAATCACCATATTGATTACACATTATTCATTGCATAATGTTTCAAATAATCAACTTAATACTTGAATTGAAACAATAGTCATGCCATGCTCCAAGCATGCACACTATGTTTGTCCAAACAATAGTTATGCCATACTCCAAGTATGCACACCATGTTTGTCTATGATCCTTACTTTGTGAAATAGACCAATTGAACATGATTCCAATGATGCTCATTTCACAATCCCAAATCCTTACCGAAAATGTAAGAATACAAGATTCTTTGCCATTTACTGAAATCTGTTAGATTCTAAACTTATATGCATTGATTCTCTTGTAATGACTATGCACAAAAGTCACTAAGACTTGGCAACAGACATTTACAAAGTATTCCAATGGAGAGCAATTCCATGGAAATGAAGTCTCAGATTCAAAGTACATTCCTTTGAACATCCTTTTTGCATCAAGTTCTCTAATCTTATACAGATTTAATGAATACCTTCCACCTATGGAAACATTTCCACATTCCCATTTTGACTATCACTTCTGAACAAGAGTTGCCTCCTTCCAGAATATATCAATATGGTCCTTCCAAAATTAACACTTATACTTCCAATTGTCCATGAGCAACCAATCTTTGGAAAACTTCAGATTGTCCTTGACAATTGCTTAATCATTTTAGTCATATCCAGTTCAAGTACTTTTTCCCCCTTAATGCCCAAGGCATTTGGAAAAATTTAGAACAGATGAATATTACAGCACATGTAATCGATCCTATATCCGAAGCATATGGGACACGATTCATGATGTCTCACATAAAGACAAGATACTAGACCAGTCTTTTGCTATAATATTTCTATTTCTATTTGCCATGTTTTCATAATTCAGATTATGAAAATGGATACCGTAATCATAATCGAATTTTAGAACGCAAATAATGTAATTATGACTAAATTTGATTAAAAACTCACAATCTAAGCTTTTAGAATTGGAATGAAGTATAATTTCCTCTCCCTTAATTATAGCAAACAACTTTTCAACCCCCGCAACTTCATGAATTGAAACCCTTTTGTTTTCTATAATTAACATTGCTAACTTGAAATACTAAACATAATAATCATGCTCCCACTAACATGATAATTATTATCATAACACTTATGCTCCCACTAGCTTTGACATGTATCCAGAAATCAGCTGGACTTCTAGAAATCAATACTTTATTGACTTTCTTACCAAAGTTCAGATTTCTGATACAAGATGCTTTGATAAGACTTTATCAAAATCATACACCTTTTCTTAGATAGCTCACATGTGTGTCTAAACAATTTTAGAACTATGAAAAGGGATGTTGTAATCATAGTCTCAATTGTTTAGACCTTTGCCATTTCTCACAAGTCCATGTTAGTGTGCCGGTTAACCACACACGCTCCACTAACGACTTTGAGAATGCAAATATCATAATTGCTATCTGCTTCAAATCTATTTAGTGAAAGCGTTTCCTCACCATCATTTTCATGAATCGGAGAGAAACCTAATGATACTTAGATTTTATGGTGTATGTGTTCCTATCCATGTGAATTTTTCAAAACCATAATCACAAGACAATGTTAGTGACAAATTCAAACTCATATGGACCGAGCTTGTTCAATTTTAATTTCTTGCCACCTGGTAGCACAAGGGCCTACCATGTCTTCCAAGTTGTTATGCAAGCAACCGAGAACTCATAGAACTCACATGCATAGTCAACTTTAACCGGAATGGGCATAGAAACAAGAATTATGCCAACACGATAGGTTATAAACCTCAAGTCGTGTGCTAGTGATAAACTACCGGTTTTATTCTTGATTAGTTCTTGAAACTCTTTCAGGATCTTTAAGACTCGCACTGTCCTCTTGACATATAAGACTCTCTTGCCAAGAACCATTCCTTGACAAACAAATATTCAAGAGATAGTGCGGATTCTTATAAAGACAAACACTTCACACAATTGGCCTTAGTTGGTCTTTGTTTTATCCAAAACATCACAACTTACCAATTTCAAATGTACAAGAGTAAAAAACCTTTTACTCTACATTTGACAAGTGTTATAAACCTTCTTTAAGATATGTCACTCAAGTTACAATCTTGGAGTATGACTCTAAGAATTGTTTTTGGAACGAAGTATGACTCATCTTCTTGATTTAACCATTCCAACAATTCATGATTCCTCTTCTTAGCCATAGGAATGCACTAAGATGTCCTTAGAGGATCAATTGTGATATGGTTTCGTAATCATTAAGATGATCATAAAACATGATATTAAAGTACTCTCCCATCTTTTCAGATTTGGGAAACTTTTATCTTTATGCCTAATTTGATTCTTCTCATTCGTTCTGCCATACATTGAAACTTTTCCAATGTTTCAGAATCATATTTAAACTTGTAAGTATAACCATATTTACTAAACTTTAGTAAATCATGACGAATAGTCTTATCGATCTTTGTGGTGGACTTGACTAGTGCACAAGAATGTGTACTCGATCCCTTAGTCCTTCACTTGACTCACATATAGATGTGAAGAAAGAATTAGTCTTAATTTTCCAAAGATGAATATTCTCATTCATAATACAATACACCTTGCATGATTCCAAGTTCCTGTCCAATTGAAACTTAGATGATGAGAATCTTTCCTTATTTGGTAAATTTAGACACTACCACAAATGAAAGAATCAAATTCATATTTCCAATATTGCTAGAAACATACAAACATCAATTTTTCATAAATACCATTGCAAGGAGATATAAAATAAAACAAAACAAAATTTTATTTATTTATAAAATGCGGAAAAACTTTTCCTTACAATGCACTTACAACTGAAAACTATGCTATTACACATTTCCTAGCAATCTATCATAACTCCTAAGTAGTAGCTCAAAAATCCGATCTTCGAACCGTGCGATTGAAATCCATCTTCGCGATCAGATTCAACATACTCTTCTTTTAAGCTTCCTTCCCTTTGCTTGATTCTGCAAAACATCAAAATGCAACCTAGTCACATCATGTATTAAGAATCAACAATTAGAAACTTAACAGAGTTAGATAGTGTACTTACCTGAAGCAGAGTCAAACATTTTGTCTCTACTTTCTTTCAGATCTTTCAGGTAGTCAGGGCAGCTTTGCTTCCAATGTCCCTTCTCTTGACAATAAAAACATACAGACTCTTTGGGAATGGTACACGGGACTATCACAGACTTAGCCTTTCTCTCTACGATTTAGTCAACCGGGTTGACCATAGCCAATCCCTTTCCATTGGGAAGAGAAAACTTTTCCGGACTTCCAATGTTACCATTGTCAATGTCCATGGAAGTTTGAGAAGTAGATCTTCCACCCAAATTTACTTTTCAAGTGCGCCAAAACATTGCTGATTCAGCAGCAACAAGCAAATAGGTAAGATAAATAAGGGTCATGTCACGGTCTGTCACATAGTAGTCCTTAATGAACTCACTATATGACTCAGGAAGTGATTGAAGAACCCAGTCAACAGCCAACTTCCTTGAGACTTTGACACCCAACACTCTCAACCAGTCGATATGTGACTTCATCTCCTAGACGTGAGAACACACAATCCTTCCATCTTCATGTTTCATTGCAAGTAGGGCTTGAGTGACCTTGAATTTTTCAAGTCTTTGAGCTTGTGGGTCAGGGAGAATAATTGGAGGAGGTGGAGGAAGAGAAATATGATTTTCGTGATCCAATCATGGGACATCATCTTCATTAGGAAAGCCTGTTCCAAGGGATTTGGGAAGACCATAGTTGTCTGAACCAGACATCTACAATGGGAGAAATTCAAGTTAGTTGATTTAAGTCCTTAATAGAACACCCATTATGAAATATTAAGTCTAGGACCCAACACAATATTTTATAACTTGGAAGAGGGATGTCGTAATCCAAGGTACAGAATATTTGAAGGTAGGCGAATGACGATACCAATTTCCACCATGAAAAACGAAATAGGTATTAGGTTTTAATTGGATTGAAACTCCTAGATCTTTTGAGATTCATTGAACTTTTCAATGGCATGTTTAAATCTAGATTGTGCCCTCTCAAGTTTGTGATTGGGATGCCGAGGATCACAAATAAGGTGTGAATAACCATGCAAATTAACTTGGTACCCTTAACTTTATCACCTAATCGATGTGCTGGTTAACCACACGCGCTCCACCGATCAATGATAAACATTAAGTTACCCTTTGCGACACTTACTAGTCCATGTTACTGTGTCGGTTAACCACACACGCTCCACTAACGACTTGGTAAGGTACAAAGTGTAATTTCATGGGTTAGCACCAAATTCACATTTTCCTAAGTAACTAAGATTGGGAATTTATAAGTGTTTAGTTACTTAGTATTTATCATTATACTTTTTATGAGAATTATAGTCCTTGTTCTACCCGTTCGGCTAACGACCCTCCACCAGTCAAGGAAGAGGTGGGTGAGAGTGGACACCAATTAAGCTGCCATTTTATAGGCAACAACCTTATACCCCCATTATAGACCGGCTTCGTAAATGAGGCCTACTAACGGTAAGACTGACTTGTTCTTATACATACATACATACATACATACATACATATATATATATATATATATATATATATATATATATTATTAACTTATAATACTATAAAGTATAAGGGTTGAATTTTAACTTTTAAAACTCTAGGGTTTGGAATTAAGGTGTGTGTGAGACTTTACAACTTTCAAAACTTGAGGGCAAGTTTTGAAACTATTTAAAAAACTTTTCATTTCTATAACTTATGAGTTTTAATGGTTTTAAAGAAAAACTTTTGGAATTCCATAACTTGTGGACAAGTTATGGAGTCCATTAATTGGCATTTAGATGAAGAATTACACTAACAAACAATTTGCAAATAATTCCTATGATCTGCTAAAACTCATAAGTATGAACATTCATATCAACAATTTCAAGAATCATATAAACATATACAAAACTTGAAAATTTGATAATAACCATTGAAAATTGATTAGCATAATCATTACCACACTAAAAACAGGTTTTATAAGTCCAAAACAGTTTAGGGTAATGATTCTAGTCCATTTCCAGCAGCAAAACTCGAAAATCTGCACACAGGGCCTCCTACTCGTCGAGTGCAAGAACCTACTCGACGAGTAGGATGAGTTTACACTTGGACTCGTCGAGTCCCCCCATGGACTCGGCGAGTCCACTGAACAGTGAATAGTTTTTCGCCTTTTAAAGCATTTTGCATCAAGTATAATGAAAAAAAGCCTAGGTTCTTATACCAATGATGGGTTTTGAGCATTCTAACACTCCTATGGTGTACATGCAACCCTAGAAACCTTGGATCTATGTTTTCTCTATTATACATGCAAATATGATTTTCCATGGTTCTCATCCTAACTAGCATACCATGGGGTACTTGTAATATAAAACTTAGTGGGATGACATACCTTTTTTTCTTGTGGTTGATTCCTTGGAGCTTCAAGAGCCTAGCACCAATAATGTGGATGTCTCAAATGGAATCACAAATTACCAAAACAACTTGGAAAACTTGAGAGAATAGTAAGCACACTAGAAATCGGCCCACTCTTGTTCACTCACACACTAGTGCCATTTCATGTGCCAAAGACCTCTTTATATAGTATTGTGGATTAGGGTTACATCCATGTAAACCCTAATACCCATGACCTTTCATTTCCATAGGATCCATGGGTTAAAAACCCCATGGACTATCCATGCAAGCTTAGCCCATCCTAAATGAACATTGGCCCATTATATATATAAGAGTCCATATTTAATTAGTTCCTTTTGATCCCTAAACTAATTCCAAATTAATTATTGATCAATACTAATTAAATAATATGATTTCATATTAACATATTACAACTTATAATATATTAATAAATCATAAATATACTATTCTCAAAAGATTATCCATACAAATTGTTTCGGTGAAGTGCAACCCAAATGGACCATGCTACTCTTGGGTCGAGTACATACCAATAATAGTTATGGGCTTAGACATCTAATCCAACACATTCCATCACAGCCTTGTGAAGGGTGCTTAGTGGGAAAGCAGATAAGGAAACCATTCCCTTCACACACAAACTATAGAGCAAAGAAGAGAGTAGAGCTGGTTAATAGGGATCTTTGTGGCCCGGTCTCACCTCCTACACCCCCAGGGAACAGATACTTCATGCTACTTGTTGATGACTACATCAGAGTGAAGTGGGTCTATTTGTTAAAGTCAAAAGATGAAGCATTTCAAGTCTTCAAGAAATTCAGGGGTAAAGTAGAGACTGAAACATGCGAGAAAGTAAAGATCTTTAGAATAGACCGTGGGGGAGAATTCCTGTCAAATGAATTCACCCAATACTGCAATGAAACAGGGTTGGAGAGACACTATACATCGCCATACTCTCCACAACAAAATGGAGTAGTAGAGAGGAGAAATCGAACTGTGTTGGAGATGGTAAGATGCAAATTGAAGACTATGAAGATGACAAATGTCTTGTGGGGTGAAGCGGTAACACACTCTATTTATGTTCTAAACAGAGTTCATATGAAAACTTTGAAGGACTCAACACCATATGAAATATGGACAGGGAGAAAGCCACAAGTTGAACACCTCAGAGTATTTGTTTTTGTCGCTCACATGAGGATAGCTAAAGGGTATATGAAGAAACTAGATGAAAGAAGTGTTCAACTAGTTCATCTGGGAATTGAAAAGGGATCTAAAGCCTATAGGCTATTGGATCCAGACACCGGGAATATACATGTGAGTCGAGATGTGGTCTTCGACGAACAACAAGTCTGGATGTGGGACATTAGTTCGAAGGTTAAAGCGACACCGAGGATAAGGTTCGTCGTCAAAGGATTTAACCACGACGATGTTTATGATGAAGAACTCGAATGGGAGCCAGATACACCACAACAATTCCGAAGACTCTCAAAAGTGGCTCATCACATGGAAACTCGAATGAGAGCCAAATACACCACAACAATGTTTATGATGAAGAACTCGAAAGTGGCTCATCACATGGAAACGATGAGTGGGCCGAAGACTCTCAGCCCAACAATTCCGAAGTCAAATCACAGTCAAGCCCACATAATACATCGACTAACACACCGGGTACGCCTAATTCACCCATTACCCCAAATGCCCCAATTTTGATCACGTCTCCGAGCACCGCCTCAAGCTCCACAGGCAGTGGCGCCCTGAAACGCTACCGGCTACTCACAGATTTGTAAGAGAACGTGAAAGAAATTCAAGTACCTCCAGAAGAACATATGATGGTACTCAATGATGAAGAACCAACATCATATATCGAAGCAAGTAAGAAAGAGGAATGGATAAAAGCAATGGATGCAGAATTGGCGTCGATTGAAAAGAACAACACCTGGATTTTGGTTACCTCCTAAAGAACCGCAAGGCCATCGAGTTGAAGTGGGTGTACAAGCTGAAACGAGACCTAACTGGGAGCATTATAAAGCACAAGGCAAGAATTGTGGAAAAGGGGTACGTTCAAAAGCACATAATTGACTACGACGAAGTCTTTGCACTAGTGGTCAGAATTGAAACGGTACGTATCATTCTAGCTTTAGCAGGGTCTAATGGACGGGGGTGCACCACCTTGACGTGAAATAAGCTTTTCTTAACAGCGAATTAGAGGAAGAGGTGTACGTCTCACAACCAGAAGGTTATCAGAAAGACGGTGAAACAAACAAGGTGTACAAATTGATGAAGGCTCTGTACAACCTAAAGCAAGCCCCAAGGGTATGGACTGCGTGTCTGGATCGATATCTGAAAAGTTTGGGCTTTGTACGTTGTGCTCATGAATATTCAGTGTACACCAAGAGGAATGATTGTGACATTTTATCGTTGGGGTGTATGTAGACGATTTGCTTGTAACTGGTAGCTGCCACAAGTAGGTTTAGGACTTCAAAAGTGATATGAATACCAAGTTTGAGATAAGTGCCTTGGTCCCCTGTCATATTACTTAGGTATTGAAGTAGGCTAACAGGAAGACGAGATTACACTAAAGCAAGAAGCTTATGCCAAGAACTTACTTATCAAGACCCGTATGCTATATTGCAGTCCCACCAAGAGCCCAATGGACACACAAGCTGAAACTCCGTAGAGATGAAGAAGGAGAATTGGTGAATTCCACAGAATACATAAGTATTGTTGGAGGACTCAACTATCTGACCCATACCCGTCCAGACATAACATTTGCAATTGGAGTGGTAAGTCGCTATATGGAAAGACCAACTACAAAACATCTTCAAGTTGTTAAAGGAATACTCAGTTATGTGAAAGGCACCCTTGATTACGACATGAAGTACTTGAAAGGAAGAAAAGAAGTTATGCTTGCTGGATACACTGATAGTGATCTAGGGAATGATGTGAATGATAGGAAAAGTGCAGGTGGAATGGCATTTTATGTGAATGGGAACTTGATTACATGGGCTTCACAAAAACAAAGATGTGTGGCTTTATCCTCTTGTGAAGCAGAATTTATGGCAGCCACTCTGGCAGCTTGCCAAGGAATTTGGCTTCGAAGGCTTCTTAGTGAAATTACAGGGCAACGTATGCCACCTGTAACATTGTCTGTTGATAATCGTTCATCACTTGATCTCATGAAGAACCCAATCTTTCATGGAAGGAGCAAGCACATAGATATAAGGTTTCACTTCATTCGAGAGTGTATAGAGAATGGAGAAATAACAGTGAGACATGTAAGCAGTAAGGAACAAAAGGATGACATACTCACCAAGACACTGGGAAGAGTCAAAGATAAAGATATGAGAAGTCTAATTGGAGTCAAGAAGGTTTGAGCCTCTGAATTAAGGGGGAAAATATTGAGAAGTAATTCAGAAGCATGATACAAAGAAGTGTAGCACGTGTACTTTCTTTTAGTGTGGAATAAATTAAACTAGTGTTTGAAAGTCCTGGTCATAAGCCTAGTGGAGTAAGCTCCTATATTTTATGAAATTTCTTTTGTTTAAATAGACTAGCATTGTTTACGTGATGTATTGTCACTTTCTCTATTTTCAATCCAATAAGAAAAGCCTCAAGCTTTGGCATATATCTGTTTTCTCTGTTTAATTATTACCTTTGTGGTTTGAGAAAAACTAACAATAATTTATTACCAGGTCTGTGATGGTGAGAAATCTAGTTACCACTAGTGCCATATTTGTCGATGAAGCTTTGGAGTTTTGCATCTTCTTCGGGTTTTTCTTTGTCACATGTCGGTGATAGTACCATAAACATCAAACTTGAAAGAACTGCATCAATTCAAATCATAATCCGGGTTTCTTCATTAAGAACCAAATCTTATATACATACTAAGTGGGAACCAAACAAATGGGTGATCTAAATAGATGCTAAAGTTAAGAATCATAAACTGAAGCACCAAGCAAAGGTAATTTCCATGGTTGTTTGCCCATCAATTTGAGGATACCTAATGCTAAAGTATTTATTCTATCTTATACAATAGATTCAAACGGTGGTATGCATTATCAAGTTTAGATTATAAATAAACCTTGCGTTTGATTTGTATTCTGATGGTACCATATCGTAACATAAGGATGATGAACTGATGTAAATACATCTGCCACTAAACCAAAGTTCAATTTCTTTCTCATACTCTAGTAGTAAAAGTTCATAACCTTGAAAAGATTTTGCTCTCGTTCCAAGAAATCAAACCTACGAAATCAAATATTTGATTTATAAAAGATATTTGAGAAAAGAGAAATTGTCTTTTTGTATTAGCTCAAAAAAGAAACACCCACCATGTTCAAAGTTTGTCGATTCATGTTCCTTCAGATACATGTATGATCGTAGAAAACCCACGATAACATTGTTGTAGTCAATTGATTATGATAATAAAAATACAGAATGAATCCATGTTGTAGGAGGGATGGGAAATCTTACTGAGTAGACATTGGAGACTCCTTTAGTGGTTTTCAACACCAAAAGCGCATGGATGTTGCGAAGCAAAGGAGCACCGGAGGAATAGAGGCATCAAGAATAAGAGTGTGCAACATTGAGGTGCTAGGAAGAGAAAACGGTAAACGTCTCACCCTCAATCTCTCGATTCCTCTTTCTGTTTCCCACTGAACCCAATCGAATAGAAAAACTGATCAAAAATCAACGTTGCACTCTCCGATGGTCATCATAGAAGAATCGAGAACCCCCACGGGTTCGATTTATGGCCTCTGTGTGTCGATTTCTTTCAAAAGAAAGAGAGGATAAGGTTTGGAGGAGTGTAGGCAGTCGTGGAAGGAAGAAACTGGAAGGTTTGGTTGTTTGATAGAAGAAGGATATAATGGATCGAGGGACTAAATTTGGAAAATCCTCAAAATAGTGTGGCAAAAGTCAGAACAGTAGAACCTTACTGTTCATAAGGGGGACTCAAAATTAACTCTTATATATAATTTCCATTCAATCAATTGTTTACCTCCTTATTAAATCATGTTTATCGCCAATTCCAACCTCTCCTTTCGTGAACTAGGCTGCCCAAACCCGATAAACTTTGTTCCTTGTTTATAAGTAAATGAGTTTGAATAAACAATTATGTCATTACTTAAATCATGTGTGTGGTTGTCAATTTGACATCTTTGGTGGTATTGTTTATGTAGCTCAATAAATGGCTTGGGTGAGTGGATCTACTAGATTCATGTTTATAGTAAGAGTTATATTATTCCGTAGGTATATAGTAAATGTTATTTGATCCATATGTATTTTAAAGGTATATTCCATATGTATTTTGAAGGTATATGCTCAATGTTATGTGATCCACTATATAAAATTTATTAATTTATTTTATTTGTTTATCTTTTTTATTTCCAATAAGTTGTAATTTCAAAATCATGCTTATTGGAAACCCCTTGTTTGTGGTGACTTGGTTATGTATACGAAAAATATGGTGAGTAATTTATTGACATATGCTCAAATCCTGACACTATTAAGTCATTGTGGCCATAAAGTTTTGTCCGCGGTGACTCAAGGGCATGGGGCATAGCCTCATGTTCGTAACGGAGGATCATTCGGTGCGTGAAAACTTGCTCAGAAACTCTTATTAGAAATTTTTCCTTTACAAAAAAAAAACGACGCTTATTGTTAATCTGTTATATATATGATTTCCAGAAATTAGGCCTCCTAAGATTAGCTATTGTACTGTTGTTATTTTCCTTTGATTGTTATTTTAACAATTACCGTTGCATTAATGAATTTTCTTTATATAAAAAGTTATATTTAATGGTTCATTTTTATTTTTCGTACAAAGCCTTCAAAATCAACAGACCGATACAGTTAAATGTATGTCTTTTTTTGGAAAATAGGTTATGGTCTGGATGAAGCTGAAAGAGCTTGTGCAACTATATGAAAATTTGGAAAATATTAACAAAGAACATTGCAAGACTTATGTGAATGGTTAAATACGTTAGTTTTGGGGCTAATATTGGAAAATATCTTATATAGTATGTTTTTTTAGTTAAATCTTAATTCTATTTTTTATTTCCCGAAAAGGACCACATACTTTTTTATTTTTGTTTCGATTTGACCAGTTTTATTCCTTTTGAAAACTTGTCAAATGCGAGGTTTTTTTTTCTTTTTTGAAAAAAGAGGTGAGGGTTTTTCGAAAAAAGTCAGAAGGTTGTATTTAAAAAAAAAAATTCAGAAAAAATGAAAAATGTAAGACGTTTAAAAAAAATAAAAAAAAAATGAAGTTTACTCCGGAAAAAACACAATATATAAGATCTATAATATTATTAAGTGTACTCTTGTGTACTAACCTTGAAGGGACGCAAATAGTTCAATACATATCGATTGAAGGCAAACGGACAACAAGCTGCACCGCTAGCCCTTTCTGTATGGCAAAACCAATTCTTTTGAAAACAACATTTGTGGATCTAGGAGATATGACATTAGAATGCATGACCCGTTGGACTCTATTGAGGAGCTCCACCGCCTCTGGTGCGAGAAAACAAAATGTATCGAATGCAAAGGAACAAACACATGTTGATTTTCTATACATGCATTCTCGTGTTTTACCACTTTGCACGCAACGGCTTTCAAAGCGGCATGCCCAGCTGTGAAACCCCCGCTCCCCAAACCAACGAGAGGAGAGACCCCAGTAAGATCCACGCACGCATGCTTCCCTCCTATCCATCCAAAGACCAAAATGTCAGCCGGTCTAAGTGTGAACCTTCCATCCTGCGGGTCCGTCAAAAAGTTCACTGACGCTTCTTTCTTCACAGAAATACCAGCACGCCGACAAGCATCAAAGAAAACATCCCGAACCACATCATGTCTATACTTCTATAGAAGCATGCAATAATGACCAATCTGATTTAATTGTTCTCAAACAATCTGAATTTAATCTTCTCAAGTGATGTTCCTGTTTAATTTTATAGAACTATTGGTTGTAGTTCAACATATTAAAGTAGAGTTTTTCTCATTTCTTCCTTACTAAGGTGTGAATGACTTTTATATTGTTTCCTGATGGTAGTTCCACAACACATAGCCGAGTTTGACAAAATAAACTAGTTTATTATAATTTAACGTTTGATAAGACCATTATCATAATTTATCATATCTTATAAAGTAGTTTGAAATAGATTACTGATAGGCTGACTTATAAGTTAAAAACTAGCTTTTCAGCTAGCATGCCAAATATGGTCTTAACATCCGAACTTATTATCAACCACATACATCAATTTCAAACTCGTCGTGATCTTATTCAAAAACTCACATGTTTGATGTCAAAGTCAAACTCTATATATCTTGAAGGTTTTAAAACAAACCACCATTGTTTGCAAGTTCTAAATCATGTTTTTTTTTACTTTAAATCCCTCTATAAAACTTCATGATGCCATTTATGACAACCAACTTCATATTCATATTAAATCGTACTTCTTTTCTGAACTTTCAAAAAACAAATATTGCTTTCTTTTTTTGAGTTCGGCTCATGTCTCAAAAATCACTTCTAGGCAAATAGAGACCACCTTTTATATTGCATTTCGTGTTGTTCTCTTTTGAGTTTCTAGGTCAAACTTTTTATGTCTTGATCTTGTAACTATTATTATTTTTGTGCACTTTTAACTAGGGTTCCTCATGTACAATTCGAGTTTCTGTGTGATGTCATTGTATACTTTTACTCTGAAAGTTAAATACTTATGTCTCAAATTGAAAATTAGAAGCAGTTTTCTTGATTTTCACAAGTCAAATATCTAAAGGATAACATTCATCTAATAAGAAGATCGATCAAGGAGGGTGATGTGTAAATTGACAGAAATCAATTAAATGTGAAGTTGTTGCAAACAGAATAAACAAACTCTGTTTACGATAACAAATTTATAGGATTAAATTGGACTTTTGATCAATGAGATAAATGACAATCCATTTGAAAACCATATCAACAACTTAAATCAACCAAAGTCCACAATTAAATAAATAAATAAATAAATAAATAAATAAAAACAAAAACAAAATCAGCTTGCGCATTGTTTCTTGTTATTGTTGGTTACTAAAAGAACATGACTTTTTATAGAAATTTGACTATGGTCTCCTAAAATTAGATGACATCTTGTTCTATACTTTTGATTTTGTTTTAGTTTTAATGTTTTGATATCAAGAGGATGATGGGGCGAAACAGTAATTTTACTTTGGACGTAACATCATTGATTAACAAAAATAATCATTTTAAGGACGACATATCTGCAACAAATGAAACATCTACATTATATCCACAACTTTTGAGAAAAGCAAGGGGATTAAAGTTGTAGTTTAGTCTCTTTTATACAAACACATGCACCAAAGTTGATTTTAGAGGTTTCAACTTTGGCAAAATCTCCCTGATTTACAAAAATACATTATACAAATTAATACATTTAAAGTCACTTTTACAACACCATAACCTTCGCATCATAGAAAAATATAACAAGAGTCAAGAACATGGAGATGAAGTACTCCAAAAGTTGGTTACCATGAGAATCCTTGTATGTGTAACTTGTGCCGTATGAGCTACTCTTACCATGAGATTTAGCTCAAATCAAATGTCTTGTGTCATTCCAAGTTCTATAGCTCTTTAATATTTTTCATCGATACTTTGGTTAAAATTGAATGACAATAACTTTATTGGTGAATTATCTCGAAAATTAGAAATTTACGATATTTAAGAGTCTTAGATTTGGGTGATAATAAATTCTCTGGAAATATACCCAAATGGATCGGAGAAAACATTTACACCTTTAATAAGGTTTTGAGATTAGACAAAAATAATTTCACCAGAAGAATTCCTCGATTTTTGTGCAAAGCTTCAAATCTTTAAATTTTGAAAGTTGCATAAAACTTTACAAGAACCATCCCTCATTGTCTAGGAAAGTACATGTCATGGATCTTCATACAAGCATATATTGACAGATTTGTAAAGAGCATTCAACTAATATCCTATTTGGTGTGACAGCTTCAGATGACTCAAAAAAGTCAAAGTCGCCAAGCTTAGAGTAATGATCCCGGTCAACCGATTTTTCTCTCAACCATGTCATTTAACTGTCCTAGAAAATAAGGGATGGTTCCTACTAAGAAGTTGAATGCATCATCTAAAGCTTGAAGTTTTGCATAATGAGCAAAGAATTCATTATGTGAACTTATGTTCGTATAATCATAAACCATCAAAGGTGTAAGATTTTCTCCAATCCATTTGGATATAATTCTAGAGAATTTATTATCACCAAAATCTAAAAATCTTAAATCACGTAAATTTCAAATTCTCGAAGAAGTTCACCAATAAAATTATTGTCATTCAATTTTAACCAAAGTCATGATGAAGAATTAAGAACTATTGAACTTGTAGTAACATCATGGTAACTAGTTTTTGCAAATTTTCAAGACATTTGAGAATTCGAACAATAACATCTACCATAGCATTTATTCCACGAATGAGGCAAAAATTTACCTGAAATAACATAGCAAAATGAATTATTGAACTAACCCACTCATCACTGATGTTTGACCTTTCAAAGTAGGCTACATGCTCACCAAATCCACATGAAAAGTAATTGTTTAATCATCTAACTATAAACTTCCAACCATTTTTGAAACAGACCATTTGTTTTAATAAATTTAACAAATTAGCAATAGCAATTCGGATTTAGACTCTGACATCATAAAATCTTTACTAAATAAAGCATGCCTACAAGATAAAGCCAAATGCACTGAACAACAAAATCAAGTATCAAACAGTATCGTATACTCTTAAAAAATAATCCAGAAATTTTAAAGGTACTTCAAAATCTCAAATTGTCATATTCAGTTAAAACCCTAAATTCCTTCAAACTTAGCCTTAATTACATCTTCTAAATATCATGTTAATTGAAGTCTAAGCAATTTCAAAACAAAAAATAAAAATAAATAGATAACAAGATTCAAAACTCAGTTTGCAATTACCACATTCAGCAACCTACTCCAGAATTAGATCCATTCATACAGATCTCGATCTTGTTTTATAAACCTTCATGGATAAGCAAAAGCCTAACAAATAAATAAATAAATAAGATGATACCTAGTAGTATGTTTGCAACTTCATTCAGCAATTGGACGAAATTACCATACTCGATTGCAGTGAAGCGTATGTCGGCGTCCAATCTGAAACCTTACTTCGTTGTATGTTGGATATAAAGCACAGCGTACCTATCAAATATTGAACACCTTAAACTCACATATGGATTTAATTGGGCCTCGTTACTCTACAAATGGCCCAACAGATTTAATTGGGCCAGACCATTTTCGCTTAACATATTAGACTAGAGATGCTGGTCACTTGTTAAATCTTTGAATCTCACCACCGTTAAAATAAAGTTTGATTCACGTTTTAATATTTCCGGTACTCATGCAACGTATCACACGCCATCTCGCCTCACCTTGATAGAGGGTAAACAACCTATATGGATTATAAAACTAATAATTGGAAACAATACTATATCTCGTATAATCATATTAATTTAACATGGGTTGGTTTTTGGCTACAATCAAACCCAAACCATATAAATCGGTTTTTTCTGTTACAAAATCTATATGGGTTTGGTTTTTCGGTTTAGGGTTACGGGTTTTCGGTTTCAAACATTGGGTTTGCGGGTTCATGGTTTTTCAGGTTCAAACATACTAAAAGTATGCTGTTATAAATAGAATTGTATCTTCTTTTTTGGTTTGGGTTTTGACTTATGGGATTCTAGGGTTCATTCGTGACTTCATTTTCCAATTTCCGCTCCCTTTTAAAAGAATAAAATAAAATAAATAAAGAAATGATATATATATATATATATATATATATATATATATATATATATATATATATATATATATATATATATATATACACACACACACACTAGCCGTTTACCCGCGTCAAGCGACGGGTGACAACGGGCTGCAACCAGAGAGCACGGGGTGATTAAAAGTTTATTTTTGGTGAAAAGTTTTTTTAGGCGATTATTTTCCTTTCGGGGGTAGGTGTGTTAAAAAAAGATAGTTAAGTTTGGCATCTCAATCAGTATTTCATAAATCTAAATTTTTTTATACGAATTTCATATAATTGAATATCAAAATTTTATTAAATATATATATAACCATTCAATATTAACCAATAATGAAACCACATAACCATTCAATATTAAACAATTATTACGGCACAAACACCTTTCACAGCACAATTAACAACTCTTATTTCAATCCCATCCAACATTTTGACCAAATTGCTAAAAAAAATCTACGAGATCCATTTGATTATACACCAATTTAAATTTATTATTGTACCTCTTTAAAACCGGCCTCTCAAATCTATCCTTCATAATTAGATCTTCAAAAAGGACCTTGCATCAAAGTAGGTAAACCTAAGAATAGACATCTTGTATAACTAGAATATCATTTCTAAAACATTCCACACCTTGTATAAGTTTATCCTAAAAACATATTCTTCATGAAAACACTTACATCAGACCTAGGATTACTAATAATAGACATCAAAAAAGTTTTAAAAAAAGTCTTTAAAGTACAATGCCATTTCAAGTAAATCATAGATATGCTAGTCCATTTGAAAATAAAATAATATGTCAAGTATATTGCCATTTCTAAAACACTTATAAATGTCCATCCCAAAAACATTTTTTTTTTTGAAAAACCTTACATGACCTGGAATTCCATCCAAAACATATTTTAACCATATTATGAAAGTAGAATACCACAAGTTTCAAGTTTACCCAATCTGAAAGTATAATGCTATTTTTAGTAGATCCTATAACCCTAGTAGTCATTTTGCATCAAACATTGCCATGTGAAAACAGACATGAAAAAAATTAAAAACCCATTCTTTGAAAGATTACAAATCTGATGCAAAGTAAAAAAAAAAACTCTCAGGCATGTTACTACAATATTCAGATATGATGCAATGTGAACAGAAAGAGAAAAATAGTATCAAACATTTTTAAAATTGTATAATGAACAAATAATGATAAATAGAATCAAATTACGTTTTCATTTGAGGACGCAATCAATGAATTTTGGGGTAACTTAGTAACCCAAAAATATGAAGACTTTGCTCTTTTATGTGAGCATCAACAAAATATTAACCGAAAAATATATCTAACTTTTAATTAACGTTCAAATCAAGTCAAATATTTACTATATTTTTAAAATGATTACATACTTTCATGCATTTCTATTACATGATCTTATTCTCATTTTTTTTCTTATGAGCTTCGACCCCCACCCCCTATAGTATCTATATCACACGTATAACAACAATGAAACCAAAAAAAAGGCTTAGCCCTATGGTCCATATAATGAAATCAATTTACTTGTCGTCGCCAACCTGTGCTTCTTTCATAACTAAAATCGATTTAAGCAATATTATCTTGAAAAGGTTTTGGGTTGACACAAGGGCTTATTTAAAATATATTTTAAAAACATATACCTATCACAAACCTGACCTTCTTGTTTTATCCCCCACTTCTAGATGTGTGTCAATAGAGATCTTTTACTGATAGATCTGCAATATTCAACTAACAAAAAACATTTCAACAAATAGAAATCTTTTACTTACATATCAGTTTCTTGAACAAAGCTATATACATAAATAGAAGATTACCTTATTGGGCTTCTTTTTCAAACCAGTCGAAGTGGGTTCAAGACTGACATAAATTGTCAAAAAATCATAAGATTAACAAGCCATTAGAACATCCAAATCTATTATGAAGCATATAACACATATGTAACTGTGATAAAGAACAAAAGGAGGAAGAGGGGAAGACCACAAAGGCAGAACAGGAGGAAGACAATGTTCAGTGGCAGATAATCTAATGTTCATAGATCAAGAGAGACAGATAGAGTGGTGGGGTATGGGCGGTGGTCGTAATAGTGGTGCGATGGTTAGATACAACGGTGATGGAAGCCAAATCAGATATCCACCAACCCTTACTCGAAAGTCCACCTTCTAAAAATCTAATGATTCAAGCCATTTTTACACCATATCCACCTTCCAGAACTCTAAATCATACCTGGAGGCTGAATCAAAACATCACCAAAATGAAAACTATACCTTTGTTAATCAACAATATCACCAAAATATATGACACCGTAGTCCTGCAAAACAATACAATTTATCATTTATATGATCAGTTCAAATCAACAAAAATAATGTAGGGAAAGAAAAACACAAATATTTCCAACATATAAAAAATAGCATCCTCGTTCTCATAGCCATGAGATTTTATCGGACCTTTTTGCAAACACTATTAAATGAGAACTACGATCCACCAGCCCACCTTCATACCTACTTCTTCCATGTTCGCCTTGGAGACTGTCTGACTATGTTCAGTTGTTTCACATTAACCCATGTTGAGGGATGACTTGTGAAGACTCCACCATAATTCTCATTTTTGACTGCTATTTCCCAGCTTGACATCAGGAGCCAACTGATCTTGTAGTCGGATTTGCATACCATCAAAATCAATGTGGAACAGTACTACTCAATGTCACTTTAAAACATCTCCTTGAACAAATCCTTTTGCACCTCAAAAATCATCTTTAAATTTTCTTGACAATGTCAAAAAGAATTTTTTAAATCATTGTAATTTATAATGATTTGGAAAAAAAAAAAACTCAGAAAACATACAACTTTACATCGGGTTTGTTTTGATTCATTATTGTTGCTACTTTACTTAAGACATCTTCCATTCCCTGCTTCAAAAAAAAACAAATCATGGTCATAAAGATCATTTTAGAAGGAGATTAGGGCGATTGCATTTGCAACAAGGAATGGAAAAAATTACATCTTCAGAGATCCGTTATTATCCTTGTTAGAAACAGAAAAACAAACAAACAAATATATCTGTGAGGAAATACATCAAACACCTTATGTGCAAACACCTTAAGTCCTAAACCATTTGTGTATATGTGTATGCGTAGACAGCAAAAATAGAGAAATCTATGTCAGGTGTATATAAATTCACGATTCTTACCTTCTCGTTGATCTCGAAAGGGGTAATGACTTTTTGAAAAAAGATTCAGAACTAATAAAACTCAAAAAATTTAAAACCATGAACCAGTAACAAAAAAACTGGAGTAAAGAAAGATGGTACCTAAAGACACAAAGGGGACTCTCGTGGTTGTTACTAATGCCGGTGAAATAACACAATATGCACCTATGAGAGTTGTGGAGGTCATGAAGATGGAAAACAGAGTGGTGTGTGGCTGTTCGTTGTGCCTGTGCGTACGTATAGCGAGATAGAGATGGTGAATGGTGAAGTGTATGCATAGATTATGTATGGTGGGTAAAGTGCAACGATTGTGAAGTATGAATGGTGGTTCATTTTTGGGGGGCATACTGACCAGTGATGGAAAAGAAAAAGGGCGATGGAGTTGTAGCCTTATGTAGGGTTTTGTGGTGGTGAGCGTTTGGGTGGTGAACGTTTCAACTTCAAGTCAATTTCTAGGATGAAGAGAGGGTGAATCCTTGGGCTGTGAGGGAACATGGGCATATTTAAACTATTGAATGGAGGCACAGGGAGCAGACGAAATCAATGGATAGTTACGACTTACAACCCTAATGTGACAGGGGAAACATTCAACTTCTGCAAAAAATAAGGAAACGACCGATATAACAGTCCGATGTTAGAAAACTCATAGAAAGTTTGTAAATGTTCAATGTAAATGTTTGTATATGTTAGAAAACTCCTAGAAAGTCCTATATTTTCTACTAGTATAAAATGTAGTCTTCTACCAAGACCCGACTGTTTTGTATGTTTGTTTCTCTGTAAAAGTGGATGCTTTTCCCAATTATGACTATTATTACCAAAATATAGTTTTATATTACCCTTTATGTGAGAAGATCACAATTTGAATATAATGGGAAAATGTATGTGTACAGCAGTATTATTTGTATTAACTACTAAAGTAATAACTACCTTAAAACCAATGGTTTAATTTAGGTATAATGTGATGAGGTTGTTACCATACTAACTGACTAAAACACGACGATGAAAGACGTCAGAAGAAATGACATTTGGCACCCGTAGAGTTGCAAGTCCCACTGTAGCGAACAGCTAGGTGTAGGATAGTCAATCCAGTATAGATCTGTATGCAAATTCACGCTCTCCCTCCAGGAGATTCTGGTTATAAAACGAGCCATAACAGTTATGCTATGCCCCGAAGTAGTATCTCACATTATGATATAGTATTCTTGTATATGTATTGTATGTACTAGTGTAGTGTATGTTCTCTCTGTCTAGTATGTAGTATGTTCTCTTTGTTTCTCATCATAGTATGTTCTCTTGTATAGTGTATAGTATGTATTGTTTCTCGTTATAGTATTCTCTATCTGTTTCTCTTTATAGTAAGTATTGTTTCTCGTTATAGTATTCTCTATCTGTTTCTCTTTATAGTAAGTATTGTTTCTCGTTATAGTATTCTCTATCTATTTCTCTTTATAGTAAGTATTGTTTCTCGTTATAGTATTCTCTATCTGTTTCTCTTTATAGTAAGTATTGTTTCTCGTTATAGTATTTGTATATGATAGTATTCTCCTAAACTGTACCTATTATAGTTTACTAGTAATTTCTGTAGTTTGAATGAATGAAGGTATGCCTTTGCTACCCAAAGGTACTAAACTGATTTATAGTACTTTTATATCTACATATGTACACATAATATATAACTAATATTTAGACGACATTCGGACAAACAACCGATAGCCTAAGGCCACATCCACACAAGGAAAAGGAAATAAAGCGAGTTATCAATCATAAGTCCTTTAAACATTACTTATATAACTATACATATATAGACATGCATTTGACAATATATAAGTTTAAAAAAAAAGAGGTTTTGTAAAACATTTGAAGAGTTTAATAATAAATATTGATGACTTGATGTCAATTTGTAAAACGAATTAAAAGCAGTTTGGTTGATAAGACAGTTTAAAGTAGAAGAAATCCTTTGTTTGAAACACAGTTAAAGTATAAGAAATCCTTTGTTTGAAACACAGTTATAAATCATATGTGATTGATTTTATAACTAATATGTTTTCTACTTGTATTCCCCCCCCCCATAAAAGCATTTAAAATCATTTAAAAGATAAGTTAAAGGGGTATGAACTCACCTGTAGTGAGTGATGCGAATGTAAGATCGGAAAAAGGATGCTAAGTGTCAAGTGAAGACTTGAGCACACACGGATACTATTTAGCATATAATGACACATATATGCATCTAATTAGTGTTTATAACAACTAATCATGAAATGGAACAACCTTAGGGACTAGGAAACACTTGAAATGAAGTGTTAAACCACATAGGGTTGTATATAAGGGATGTAGGGCCTCACATAGGAGTTTACGACCCAATGGCATTACTCACATGAGTTTACGACCCATGGGTTCACGGCCCAATGAGTTTACGGCCGTAAACTCATGGTAATTTGTACCATTTTGTGTGTTAAGGTCTTACAATCATGAAGGAAGTGTTCTGGTCTCTTGTCTAAGCCTTAGGAAGAAGTTATGGTCCTTATGCCACACTAATTAGGGTTTACGGCTTTGCTTCTTTTGTTTGACTTTATTGGGATGATAACTCTTCATGGTCAAAGGCCACTCCTTTCTGGGTCAGTGTAGTAAGCGGTTTCGCGATGCTAGAGAAGTTCTTGTATGAACCTGCGATAGTAGCCAGTGAGACCTAGAAATTGACGCATTTCTGTAGGTGTCTTCGGAGCTGACCAATTCTCAATGGCCTTGATTTTGGATGGGTCCAGGTGAATTCCATTTTTGCTAACTACGTGGCCCAAGAATTCGACTCTTCGAATCCAAAACTCGCACTTAGAGAACTTCGCATAGAGCTTCTTCGATCATAATGTTTCTAAGACTCTCCGTAGATGTTGACTATGCTCCTCCTTACTACGAGAGTAGATAAGTATGTCATCAATGAAGACAATGATGAACTGATCCACGTAAGGACGACACGCCCTATTTATTAGATCTATGAATACAGCTGGTGCGTTGGTTAATCTGAACGACATCACTACAAACTCGTAGTGTCCATAACGAGTTCGGAAGGCTGTCTTGGGGACATCCTCCTCTAGCACTCGTAACTGGTGATACCCGGATCTTAGATCTATCTTCGAGAAGTAATTCGCTCCTTGAAGTTGATCAAATAAGTTGTCAATGCGGGGTAGAGGATAACGATTCTTGACGGTAAGTTTGTTCGGCTCTCTGTAGTCGATGCACATACGAAACGATCCGTCTTTCTTCTTTACGAACAGACCGGTGCTCCCCATGGTGAGAAGCTTGGCCTAATGAATCCTTTCCTGAGAAGTTCGTTAAGCTGACTGGAAAGTTCCTGCATCTCTGTTGGAGCTAGACGATAAGGCGATTTGGCTACTGGAGTAGTCCTTGGAACTAAGTCGATTCGAACTCGACTTGACGCTGTGGTGGTAATCCTGGTAGTTCTTCTGGAAAGATGACGTCAAAACCTTGTGGTGGATTAGATGTCATGAAGATCTAAAAGAAAGTATGATTACTCATGAATTAAGGAAAAGGATAGGTACTTCTGTTCCATCTGCATCTCTTGTCCCGATCGGCGGGAAGGGCATTTGTTTGGCTTCTAAGTTTATTCGTATGGCAACACGATCACTCGTAGTCTTGAGCAGTCTCCGTCCTGAAGTTCATCTTAGAACTCATATTTGGTTCTTCAATCACAGCCTTGCGTATACGAGTCGTATATAATTAAGATTGAAAAGGCAGTTGAATAAATGATTCTTCTCTAAGCTCACATCCAAACAAGGAAAAGAAGTTAAAGCGGAATCATCAATTCTAAGCCTGTAGAACCTTGATTATGTACCACCCTTGCGTATACATTCCTCAGCGATAGATTAACCGTATGGGTCTTCGGATTGAACTTGACGTACTGTATGAGTAGTATTCCGGGGAGGTTTGTTGAGGTTACTTTGGGAAGGATACGAAACATAAGGCACTTTATGCATGAGTACCTCGGATTTCTGGAACGACGGCTTCGCTAGAAAGTCGATTACGGGGAAAAGAATTTTCGCATGAAACTGGCACTGTGAGGATCGAATTGACTCCAGTCAAATGATAATGTCGGACTACTCGGAAAAATTGGCGTTAGACTAGTTCAGAAAGGTGTTACAGAGACACAACGGTGCAACTTATGTCAGAGTTTCAGTACTTTAGTTTTACCTATGAAACTACTGTTGCGAACAAGGTATACTGCAAAAAGCAAGTACAAGTAGCACGAGAGTCCCTTGAACTGATGGGATCTCGCAGAATGATATGACTCGAGTTGCACTAGTTTTTAACAGTTTATAAGTCTAACTTTATCGCTACGAAACGTACTAGTATTTCAACTTGGGTCCGGAGTAGTCTCTCCTGTGGCGGTGATCCTTAGTATCTTCCCGTATGCGCCAGAGTTCTTTGTTATTGGACAATCCTTCTTGAGATGTCCTATCTCACCGCATATATGACATATCTGGCTTGCACCAGCGTCGATGGTGGAAGTGATGTGCAGGTTCGGAGTTATGTGGACACGAGCGCTTTCGTTGTTCGTCCTTTTTGGACAATTCCTTTTATAGTGTCCGGTTTCACCATAACCATAACAAGTCAGGCTGACTCCGATGCTAGTGATTTGGAATGGTTCGTGCCGGCGTTCTACAGACACGAGCAGTGTGCCCCATTCTGTTGCAATTGTTGCATTGCAATTTACGGCAAACTTCGCTATGATGAAAGTTACACTTGTCACACTTCGGGAGTGTTCCCTCATATCGTTTGATCGGTGCTGAAGTGGCAGGGGTCGCCATTTGTTGCTGTTGCATGGCAAGTCTTTGAGATCGCTTGCGCCCATTTTTGGCTTGACGCTTTCGTTTCCTATACTCAGATTTGTGACCTTGGGGGTTTGTGACTACTATCTTTTGCTGACTTCCCGGGTTGTTACAACAATTCGAACTGACAACACCGTTTCCATCTTTGCTTGCGTTACCAGCGTTGAATTGTGCTAGGACAGCTGTCACGACAGCTATTACCGCGACTTGGAAAGTAGCGGCTTCTATATGCATGATCGGGGTTTCGTCGTTTAGCTGACTATTTCTGGATGACGACATGATTCTGTTATACGATAATAAAATAAGTTCGTGAGCGATTATGGTCGGCCCTAGGTGTATTCTAATCATTCATGTAAAGGTAAAGTTTTCGTTTTGTTAAACTGTTCTCGATGGTTTGACCTACATCCCTATGATGCAGTACTGGTGAAGAGTAGAAGTAAGTTCATAGATTGGTCACAAGATGATTGTCATCCGAACTAGGCTATCTTTGGTTGGTGGATAACATGATCCAACTTTTGACAAGAATTGGGAGTGATCCTTGAGCTAAATTACCATAGTTCAATAATTTGACGAGATTTAGATAGAATTATAACGATAGTAGAATGAAAGTATTTGGTCAAGGATTGTCTCAGGGATTAGTCGACTGTCAATATCATTGATATTTAAGATGTAAATAAGTTCGGGAAAATTTGACCTTGGAGTAGGTCTTACATCAATATTTAAAAGTGGGAGAAAGTTTGATAGAACGCAGATCTAGTGAAATAGTACCTACCGTACAGGAGTAGTTACATGGAAAAGTGCTACATAGAGCATAGATACGAAGGCTATTCCTTAAACCAAATTTAAGAAAAGTAGAGCATCTCCTACTGGTGACGGGTATCCCTCGGATGAACCCTTAGTTCAGCCAGCTGACGCTCCACATCAAGTAGGTGTCTTTCGTACACCCTCTGGCGTACTCGGAGCTCTATGACTTCGGCTCGAGTTTCAGCAAGCTCTTGCTGCAGGGCCTCGTGGTCTCTCCTAGACCTCTCATGAGCATCTTCAAGATGAATGGTGCGGATGGTATGCATTCTCGCATTGGCATTAACTTCCGTGATTCGATGGAGAGTTGTCCTGCCCTGAATTTCGTTTCGGGCAACTCTGCGGACCAAGATTGGCAAGACCCTGTCTGCTGAGCCTCCTTCGCTTAGCTCATAAAAGCTTTGGTATCCATTGAATGGTATGGGTTGATTCTGCTCTTGGCTCCATGTTTCCAAGCTTTCCACCCACGGAGGCGTCGGGCCTTGAAAAGCCGGACGAGGGTTAGGATTTGGGATTTGAGCCACTGGGGGTAGATTCTCCACTTCTGGCTAGGGATCAAGATCCTCTGGAAGGTCTTCTGCCAGATCATCATCTAAGGGGAGTTCAGGTTCTGCTTCTGGTTCTGCATTTAGCCCTCCTCCATTCTCTTGGCCGGGAAAGTAAGGGTAGCCGGGGATGTGGAATCCAGCCATTTATCTAGACAAGAAATAAGGGTAAGAAATTTATTTAACAATTCTAAAATAGCGCGATAAACAAATAAAAAGTTTCTATAAGAGAAACTTACTGCTAATCCTAATAAGTTTGTTCTTTGAATGAATAGTGTCTAAAACACTCCTATAGTATTTTACTTTATGTTTTGTTCTCATGTTCTTCTGTATATGAAGATGTATATGTATAATTTGGTAATTTTTAGGTTTGTTGCAACACCTCAATCGCTCTCGACACACGTTCACCGTATCTCAAATAAATATAGTTGATCAGGCTATATTAATCCCAGATACGATTACATAACTGCCAAGGTTTGACTGTGTGTCCAACAATTAAATACTTTTTGTTATGTTCTAGTATGACACTGATCTATAGTAAGTATGTAGGTATGTAATTATATATACTTTTGGTTAAGTATTTTAGTACTTAAAAGTATAAACTCTTGGTCAGAGTATTTTAATCCCAAAGTGTTTATAGTTTGTATATCTTTTATGGGTTGATATACTCAATTAACTATAAACAATGCTCTGATACCAATCTGTCATACCCAAAAACCGGAACGGCGGAAACGTTCGGGGGCGGAGGACGTCATGTACAGTATCATAACAATGCAAAGTAGTAAACAAGCAGCAACATCATCCATTGCATTAATAGTATAATTTGATACAAGTGTGTTCTTTCATAGTAATAAAACACCAAAACAAGTAATCAAAATAAAAGACGAGTCTTGAACATGCTCCGTCTTCTCAAAACCTGGTCGACTGTACCTGTCTACTGATGACCTGAGAATACAAGTTCTTTTGAAAGCGTAGATCAACATTTAAGTTGGTGAGTTCATAAGTATTTAGTGTCAATGTTTGTATAAGTTTACTGAAAATGTTTGTAAATGTTCAATGTAAATGTTTGTAAATGTTCAATGTAAATGTTTGTATATGTTAGAAAACTCCTAGAAAGTCCTATATTTTCTACTAGTATAAAATGTAGTCTTCTACCAAGACCCGACTGTTTTGTATGTTTGTTTCTCTGTAAAAGTTGATGCTTTTCCTAATTATGACTATTATTACCAAAATATAGTTTTATATTACCCTTTATGTGAGAAGATCGCAATTTGAATATAATGGGAAAATGTATGTGTACTGCAGTATTATTTGTATTAACTACTGAAGTAATAACTACCTTAAAACCAATGGTTTAATTTAGGTATAATGTGATGAAGTTGTTACCATACTAACTGACTAAAACACGACGATGAAAGACGTTGGAAGAAATGACATTTGGCACCCGTAGAGTTGCAAGTCCCACTGTAGTGAACAACTAGGTGTAGGATAGTCAATCCAGTATAGATCTATACGCAAATTCACGCTCTCCCTCCAGGAGATTCTGGTTACAAAACGAGCCATAGCAGTTATGATATGCCCCGAAGTAGTATCTCACATTATGATATAGTATTCTTGTATATGTAGTATATGTACTAGTGTAGTGTATGTTCTCTCCGTCTAGTATGTAGTATGTTCTCTTTGTTTCTCAACATAGTATGTTCTCTTGTATAGTGTATAGTATGTATTGTTTCTCGTTATAGTATTCTCTATCTGTTTCTCTTTATAGTAAGTATTGTTTCTCGTTATAGTATTCTCTATCTGTTTCTCTTTATAGTAAGTATTGTTTCTCGTTATAGTATTCTCTATCTATTTCTCTTTATAGTAAGTATTGTTTCTCGTTATAGTATTCTCTATCTGTTTCTCTTTATAGTAAGTATTGTTTCTTGTTATAGTATTTGTATATGATAGTATTCTCCTAAACTATACCTATTATAGTTTTACTAGTAATTTCTGTAGTTTGAATAAATGAAGGTATGCCTTTGCTACCCAAAGGTACTAAACTGATTGATAGTACTTTTATATCTACATATGTACACATAATATATAACTAATATTTAGACGACATTCGGACAAACAACCGATACCCTAAGGCCACATCCAAACAAGGAAAAGGAAATAAAGCGAGTTATCAGTCCTAAGTCCTTTAAACATTACTTATATAACTATACATATATAGACATGCATTTGACAATATATAAGTTTAAAAAAGAGGTTTTGTAAAACATTTGAAGAGTTTAATAATAAATATTGATGACTTGATGTCAATTTGTAAAACGAATTAAAAGCAGTTTGGTTGATAAGACAGTTTAAAGTAGAAGAAATCCTTTGTTTGAAACACAGTTAAAGTATAAGAAATCCTTTGTTTGAAACACAGTTATAAATCATATGTGATTGATTTTATAACTAATATGTTTTCTACTTGTATTCCCCCCCCCCCCATAAAAGCATTTAAAATCATTTAAAAGATAAGTTAAAGGGGTATGAACTCACCTGTAGTGAGTGATGCGAATGTAAGATCGGAAAAAGGATGCTAAGTGTCAAGTGAAGACTTGAGCACACACGGATACTATTTAGCATATAATGACACATATATGCATCTAATTAGTGTTTATAACAACTAATCATGAAATGGAACAACCTTAGGGACTAGGAAACACTTGAAATGAAGTGTTAAACCACATAGGGTTGTATATAAGGGATGTAGGGCCTCACATAGGAGTTTACGACCCAATGGCATTACTCACATGAGTTTACGACCCATGGGTTCACGGCCCAATGAGTTTACGGCCGTAAACTCATGGTAATTTGTACCATTTTGTGTGTTAAGGTCTTACAATCATGAAGGAAGTGTTCTAGTCTCTTGTCTAAGCCTTAGGAAGAAGTTATGGTCCTTATGCCACACTAATTAGGGTTTACGGCCAAGGGAGATTGTCTTGGCCGTAAACACCTTTTGTTCTTGAATTCTAGATGCTTTAAAGGTCTAATGGTCTTCCAAGAAGTATTCTAGTTCACAAGTTTAGCTCCTAGAAGAGTTTAGGGTCAATATGGCACCATTTTAAGGGTTTACGGCCAAGGGAGATGGTCTTGGCCGTAAACTCCCTTTGTTCTTGTCAAATGGATGTTTTCTAAGTGTTCTTCAAGTATTACAAGTATACAACAAGCTAAGGAGAGAGTACTTACGATATAGAAGCTTGAAAGGGTGATTAAGGTCCAAAAACACTAGTGTGTGTTCTTGGTGTTCTTGGTGAAATGAAGAACACTTGATGATCTAACCAAAAATAGAGATTTCATGGATGAAATCATGTATATTCACTAGATATGGAAGGATATCAAGTTGAAATTGGAAAGATTACTTACTAGATTGAAGATTTCGATGAAAGTTCTTAAGATACTTGAGAGAGAATCCGATTTCTAGGCTTGAAATGTGAAAAGTGACTGAAAATGACTAAGGACCATATATATAGTGTGGAGTTTACGGTCACCATGAGTTTATGGCCATAAACTCATGGTCCCTGGCCGTAAACTCCTCATTTGAGGGTTTATGGCTTGTTTGGTAGGTTACAACTTCAATTGGCACTTCCTTTCACTCATTCCTATGGTGCACTAGGCCCAGGATGCTCAAACAGACTCTAAACAGTGCTAATAGTTAGCAGAAACAAGTCTGACTTTGATTGAAGTGAATGGTTTGTACAAGATAGAAATTTCGGGTTGTCACAAACAGTCTTCAGATCTGGAGCCGCCACTTTCAGATCTAGAGCCTTCTCCTTCAGATCTAGAACCTTTGCTTTCGGATCTAGAGTCTTTGCCTTCAGATCTGCCATCACCACCATGCACAACCTCCTTCCACCTTCATCTATCTCACTAGCACTGACCGTCGCCTTCCATCAGCCACTTTTCTTCGTCGGAAGACCTAGAAAACACTACACTCTATTTTGAAGTCTGAATATGCTTCTTCTCCAGAACTATGACGTTTCAGATCTGATGAAGCATGTCTGATCCGCTTTGCTGGAATAACAGATCTGACGGAGCATGAATCTCTTTCGCCTCCAGACGTCCAACCACCTCCAGATCTACTTTTTTCTTCAAACAGCCACTGGAGACCGCCTCTATCTTCATTCACACCCGATCTAGTCACATCTGATGTAGATATGAGAATTTACTGTTATTTTACAAAGGTTTTTCTTTCTATTTCATAATTTCCTCGTTGGATCTACATCAGATCTGTTCTCCCACCGTTGGTGTCATCGTCAGAGTATCATAAATCATAAATCACAGTCATCATCTCAACCTACAGGTGATAATCTTTAACTTGTTTTGTTTCAGAACTCCGGAACTTGTTCTTTTTTCTCTGATTTGTTCCATCACCGACGAAATGTTTGTCGGATTTGTACCACATTTGTTATGTGTTGCCTCCTTCTCCTTATCTCCGCCTCTTATCTCTGGTCAAAACACCACCATATCGACATCATATCTGATTTGTTTGTGCATTTCTGGTTAGATCTGGTGTGTATGGGGTTCACATTGATGGTGTTCATAAAAGGAAGTTCTAAAAAAAGATGCACACAAGGTGCTTGATGAAATACCTCAATGAAATTTGGTAAGTTATTAAGCTGTGTATTTAGTTGTGAATGCATATTTTTTGTGTATTAAACTGTAAATTTATTGTATTAAGCTTTGAATTTTGTGTATTAAGCTATGATATTTGTGCTTAAAATTGTGAATTGAATGCATTAAGTTGTAAATTTTTCGTTTAAATTATAAATTGACTATATTAAGCTATGAAATTTGTATATTAAACTATGAATTAATTGTATTAAGCTGTGAATTTGTGTATTAAATTGTAAATTGACTGTATTAAAAGTTTTAAGTTGATAATATGGATGTGAATGAATATTTTTTTGTATTAAACTGTGACTTTTTTTTGTATTAAGTTGTTTATTTTTGTGTTTTAAACTGTGGATTGACTACATTAAGCTGTGAAATTCTGTATTAAGCTGTTATTTTGTGTTTTAAATTGTGAATTGACTGCATTAAAAGTTTTAAGTTGATAATATGGATGTGAATGAATATTTTTTTGTATTAAACTGTGAATTTTTTTGTATTAAGTTGTTTATTTTTGTGTTTTAAACTGTGGATTGACTGCATTAAGCTGTGAAATTCTGTATTAAGCTGTTATTTTGTGTTTTAAATTGTGAATTGACTGCATTAAGTTGTGAATTTTCTGTTTAAACTGTTTAATGACTATATTAAGATGTGAATTATTTATATTAAACTGTGAATTGATTGTATTAATATGTGAATTGACTGGTATTAAACTGTGATTTTTTTAAATAATTTTTTGTTTGCTTTTGAAATATAAGATTGAAGATACATGATACAATTATATGGTTTTATCTAATTTTTAATAAAGTATGTAAAACTTAAATTGTGAATATTTTTGTAAATAAACTTTAAAAGAAGCACTAGCTAGCATATAAATCTGAAGGTATATATGTAAGTTTTAAGTTGAGAATAAAGTTGTGAATATATAATTTTTGTGCATTAAATTGTGAATTTATTATATTTAGTTATGAATTTTATGTACTGAACTGTTATTAAGATGTGGATTTTTAGTTAATTTTATCTTAAAATATAAATGATTTATGTATGAATGTTTGTATTAGTTTTTATATGAATATATTTACTTTTGTGCAGTATAAATATTTAAGAATGTATTAGTTTTTATAATTATTTTGCATTAAACTCAAAATAAGTGAATTATATGGTTTATTTAACTATGAATATAATATTTAAGCTGTGAATCTATGATTTTATATACAGATCTGATTTAGAAGGAATAATGAATGCCACGGTGGCACGACTGGTTGGTGGTGGCATGTGGTAGTTGGTGGTGTTAAAGTTTTCATTTGACTTATCTGAATATGTATATTCGTGTATAATTGATTGTATTAATTTATGAATTTTATGTATTAAACTGAGAAAGGGTTGTATTAAAGTGTGTATTTTATATAAATTTTGTTTTTGAAATATGAATGAATGTATGCATGAAAATAATAGACTGTGAATTAATGAATTAATATGTTTATTAAACTGTGAATTTCATATTTTGAAGAAAGAAAATTAAAACTGTCACGACATAAATTTTTTATTTATTAAAATTTATATTAGGGTGCAAAAATGAAATTGTATGAGTTAAAATGTATTACCAAAGAAATATGAGTCATAATGTTTGTTGTGTTAAGCTATGAATACGGCCATAAAAATGCCACTAAATTTGTTGCTACTCCGGCGGCAGTCCGACGTCGGTTTGGCGGTGGTCCGACGACGGTCCGACGGTGGTCCAACGACAAGTGACAACTATTGTAAACTAGGGAATGTAAAAGTTTGCTTAAAAAATTATTAGTGTTTGATTTGCCCAAAATACTCTTAATGAAAACATTTAAAAAATGGTTTTTAGGGTTCTTAACATTTTTGCGTTCTCATTTGAACCACTATATATATATATATATATATATATATATATATATATATATATATATATATATATATATATATATATATAGGGGTGAGATCCATTGAGAACTCATAGTTTTCCGAGAACCCGAGAACTAAAGGTGGAACGTTAAATCAAAATTAAGTCATTAAGGGCATGATCGTCATCTTAGCAAATCTTATTTAATGTTTAACTTTTTGTGTTATTGAAAATATTAATAAAAAGGTCTAAAAATTTAACATAATAAATCAAACTTTCGGATTTTTTTTATAAAAATAATAACTTTTGATATTTTAAATAAATGTAGATTTTAAAAGAAAATGCAGACATTAAATTTTTTTTTTTTGAAAACATGAATTTTTTTAAAAGTGTAATTTTTTTTAAAAACAGTAAACTTTTTAAAAAAAAAACATGAAGAATAATAATAAAAAAAAACTATAATATTTTAACCAAAAAAATCAACGCTTTATGTGCATATATGCATATTTTTTCAAGTGTATATATGCATATTTCTTATACTATGGTATTCATAAGTAATCATAACAAAACTCATTTTTATTATTAATATATAAATGTACTAGTACAAATATTTTATTCGATACAAAATAAAATATAAAAAACAAAAAATGCTACAAATTTCACAGAGCTTTCATGTCTTCATGTCAAAGATTTTCATATTTTCTTCAATTTATCACTTTTCTCCTCTTCAATATTTTCTATAAATTCTTAAAAATCTACAAGAAAACTAAAAAAAATGATTAATGCAAGAACACTCACAAAAATGAATATGTGTATATCATGTAAGATTCGCATGTGATTATATCATGTAAGATTCACATGTGATTATATCATGTAAGATTCACATGTGATTGTATTTTTTAATATTCAAATGTGAAATTCACAAGAAATTTTTTTAAAAAAATTAACGAAGAACACTCACACAAAACGCATGTGTGCATATAGACGTAATTCATATGTGATTCACTTTTGATTTACATGTGAACTACATGTGATTCATATGTGAATTACATGTGAATCACATGTAATTCATATGCGATTCACTTGTGATTTACATGTCAATCACATGTAATTCATATGTGATACACTTGTGATTTACATATGAATTACATGTGATTCATATATGAATTACATGTGAATCACATGTTATTTATATGTAAATCACATGTAATTCATATGTGATTCACTTGTGATTTACATATGAATCACATGTAATTCATATGTGTCACAACTGGGAAATTTTAGACCTAGCAAAGTCTAAACCCTAACCTAGTACAAGTGAAACCACCTTGCAATTCTTGTTGCATTGCATCCTTTATTTGCTTAAGGGCATGTTTATAAGCTAGTAACTAAGTATGGTTTAAAACCTAAGTTGATTTAAGCTAATATATATCAACATAAGTTAAAAGTTTAAAGTTTAAACCATATAATAACTCCCATATATGAGTTTTCGGTCCAAAGATCCAAGGATCTTTGGGTTTGCGGTCCAAGGAATTAAAGCAAAAGGGTTTACGGTTTGGGAATCTTACCAAATTGGAGTTTTCGGCCATTAATTCAAAGAGAAAAGAGTTTTCGGTCTTGTGTGACCGAAAACACAACTAAAAGTCCATTAAAGGACCGAAAACCCAAAGTCATGGCCCAGTAGGAACCGTAAACACAACCCTATATATATATATATATATATATATATATATATATATATATATATATATATATATATATATATATATATATATATATTCAGCCGTTAACCCAATTCATTTCTCACATTTTAGGCCGCAAACACCTCACCTTTGCTCTCAAGTATCATCCGTAAACCCTAGAAATTCATAGGATTCGTGCCCAGATCTTATTTTCACCAAGAACACCATGAACAACCTTCATATCTTCAAGTCTTCACCCAAGAACACTAAGAGCACCAAGAACACCTTCAAATAATTCCTAGGTTTTTTGTGAGTATTTATTACATAATTTAGTGTTGTCTAACACTTTAAATTATTTCATTAATTTAAATACGATATCGTGTATAAATATTATTAGGATACGACTACTTTTGTTGGGTTTTGAGCATTCTAACACTCCTATGGTGTACATGCAACCCTAGATGCTTTGGATCTATATTTTCTCTAATATACATGCAAACTTTGTTTTTTCCAAAGCATCATCCTAACTAGCATACAATGGAGTATCTTTACTACGAAATTCTAGTTAGATGACATACCTCTTGTTGTAGCTTGCTATCCTTGATGTATTTGGCCTTTAAGAACTTAGCACCAATAGTGTGAATGCCTCAAATGGAATCACAACACACCGAGGACAAAGGATAACTTGAGAGAGAATGGCTTGCTCTAGAAATCGGCTCTATGACTCTCCCAAAGATCACAAGTCCCAATTTCACCAACCAAGGGGCTTTTTATATAGTGTGGCACAACTAGGGTTACACCATGCAAACCATAATGTGCATGGCTTTCCACATTCCTTAGACTCCATGGGTTTTAACCTCCATGGAGTATCCATGGGTCACCACATGGGTTTAGCCCAACATAAAGAACTATGGATCATAAGCCCACTTTATGAGAATGAATGATTTACACAATCAATCCCCATATATTTAATTAGTCTCTTTTGATCACTAAATTAATTCCAAATTAATTCTTGATCAATACTAATTAAATAATATGGTTTCATATTAATATATTAGAACTTATAATATATTAATAAATCATAAATAACCTCTTCTCAAAAGTCCATCCTATCAAATTTCTTGGTGATATGCAACCCAAATGGACCATGCTACTCTCGGGTCAAGTACATACCAATTATAGTTATGGACTTAGACACTAATCCAACAGTCTCCCACTTGGATAAGTCTAATAACTATTATTGCAAGTACGACTCCACAACCCGACTAGCAATCGTAGCTCTTAAAAGCCGTTGTCGAACTCTGATCTAGTCAATGACGCGTCGATTAGATAATGGATCATATATTCCTCCATTCTACAAGATATCATATAGACTGAGACATGGATTATGATCATTCTCTCTGTCCATCTGTTGTTTCCCGATTTTTGATTTATGACGACCGACTAATTAAACAAATCAAATCAGTCCAGGCTTGGCCAAGCACTTAGGGGTGTCATCACTAAATCATCGAGGGCCCCATATATATCACTTTTATCCCTCCAATGGTAAAAGGAATGGATAAACTTTGACTCAAATGCTTGCTTGTACTTACTCATCAAATCACACACAACGATATCACACCCCAAAAACCAAGAACGGCGGAAACGTTCTGGGGCGGAGGACGTCATGTAAAGTATCATAACAGTGCAAAGTAGTAAACAAGCAACAACATCATCCATTGCATTAAAAGTAAAGTTTTAATACATGAGTGTTGTTGTTGCTTGTTTACTACTTTGCACTGTTATGATACTTTACATGACGTCCTCCGCCCCAGAACGTTTCCGCCGTTCTTGGTTTTTTGGGGTGTGACAGATTGGTATCAGAGCATTGTTTATAGTGAATTGAGTATATCAACCCATAAAAGATATACTGACTATAAGTACAATGGGATTGAAATACTCTGACCAAGAGTTTATACTTTTAAATAATAAAATATTTAACTAAGTATACATTCCTGCATTCATACTAAAATCAGTGTCGCAATGACAAAAACAAAAGTATTACGATTGTTGAATATCACAAGTAAGCTCGGGGATGTATGGTCAGTCCTGGGAATGGCATAGCCTGATCAACTATGCTGGTCCGAGGAGTGATTAGCATATGCCCAAGAATGGTTATGATATGGCAACAAGTCTAAAAACTTACCAACACTACCACAATAAAATACCATAGGGGTATTTGGTGTTACTATAATTACTTATCTGCGCACTAAAAAGGTATTTATCAGTAGGTCAATAGTTGCTAAGTGGATACACTAAGGTTATATGTATCTAGGACGTCATAGACTTAGAATCTGTGATCTTTGCTTTACTTCTTGTTCCTTGTTTGGTTGTGGGCTTAGAGTTAGGGCCACTTATTCGAAGGGCTATCCTGTTTTGAGTACATATAACTGGTATGCACTAAACAAGTATTGAAGTAGCTGATAAAGATCATCTTATAATTATCTAATTAGCGCGTCTATTTAGTTATATCTTATACCCCTTTTCTCGCGTAGATATAATGGTTGGATTCCATCCCCACGGCGACCCGTACTATCCCAACAACGGCAATGCTGGATGGCTTGAAAAAGAGCCAGAAGATGATCATCCAATCCCTTTGGATGATCACTATGCTGAAGGCTTTTCTGATGGTTCTGACTCAGAGCCAGAAGTCAACAACCTATCCCCAGCGGCTCAAAACCCAAACCCAAATCCTAACCCTCGTCCAACATTTCAAGGTCCCACACCCTTGTGGGCAACAAACTTGAATCGTTGGAGCGATGAGCAAGGTCAACCATTACCCTTCAATGGAGATCGAAGATTTTACAACCTCACCGAGGGAGGTTCAGCTGACAGAGTCCTACCCATCATGGTTCGTAGGATTTCTCGGAACACCGAACAGGGTCGAGCAACTATCGACCGAGTCGTGGAGATTGACGCCAACTCTAGCATTAACACAGTCCGTATTCGCCAGTTAGAGTCTACTTAGGAAAGGACTCAGGTCCGCAATGCAGTTATGCAGAGGGAACTTGCTAAAACCCAAGCTGAAGTCAGGGAACTTCGAGCTCAGCAAGCAAGATCTGATAGGCGTGTGAGGGACATAGAACGTCTTCTGTCGGAGTCAAGAACTCACTCTAGTAGTTCTCGTCGCCGATAGAGTCTCATCGACTTCTCTTTTGGATATAACTTAGTTTATTTAAAAACTCTAGTTTAATTTCCTATCTTGGTAAAGACGTTAGATCTGTTAAGTCATGATTTGGTCTTAGTCTGTCAAAATTTTCCCATCTTGGTTGATGTAAGGCCTACTTCTAGGTCATTTTTCCCGAACTTGTTACATCTATAATTCCAGTATTATTGACAGATATCTAATCTCATGGAAATTATTATCCAAATGCTATCATCTTTCAGTACTAGATCTACATTCAAACGTGCTATTCAATTGTGCTGTTGGACTATGGGGAGTTAGTCCATGAGTCACTCTCATCAATTTCTCTATTCTTATCAGTATTGTCATCTTTGTAAATTTATAGTTAAAAGATGCCGCCTCGCAGAAATCCAAGGCGTAACAATAATAACGAAACACCGATACCACCACCACCTCCACCACCTGCTCAGTTTGACGCTGCTATGTTCCAAGCGGCTGTCACGGCGGCCGTAGCGGCTGCCATGTCACACATCAATACTCTTGTCCCTAGTGGATCGGGAACAGGGGCACCTCCTTCCAACCATGGCGAGAGTCATGGGCACCCCCGAGAGTGCTCCTACAAGGAATTTACGAATGCCAAACCCAGGAATTTCAATGGAACTGGAGGGGTTATGATCTTAAGGCAGTGGATAGAAAAGACAGACGCAGTCTTTGAAATCTGCGCCTGCCCAGAGAACAATAAGGTCAAGTTTGCTACTTGTACTTTTTCTGACAGGGCTTTAACTTGGTGGAATGGCCACGTTAAGTCACTGACTCTAATAGTGGCAAATTCGATAAGCTGGGAGAACTTAAAAGCCATGCTAATGAGAGAGTACTGTCCACGAGGGGAAATTCAAAAACTCGAGCAGGAACTCTGGGGTCTTGTAATGGTTGGTTCTTACATATCAACCTATACTAATAGATTCTGTGATCTGGCAATTCTTTGCCCTGATATGGTTGCTCTTGAGAGCAAGAAAATAGAGAGATATATTTGGGGACTGTCGCCCCAGATCCAGTCAAGTGTGTTAGCATCAAGGCCTGTTACTTTTGACAGCGCTAAAGAACTGGCACAATCTATTATCGATCACGGAAACTACCAGAACCCAATGATTTCTACACCCGAGCAACAAAAGGGAAACAACAACAACAAGAAAAAGGGGTGGAACAAGAGGAAAAGCGGGACTTCACAAGAATCCTCAAAGAGATAACAGCTAGTTACAATCAATGCTGCCACGGTAACTCCTGTTGTCCCTGCTAATCCCTTACCAGCTAAGCCCTATGCTGGTAATCTCCCTAAATGCAGCAAGTGCAATTTCCACCATAACGGAAATTGTCGGGAGATGTTATGTCGTAACTGCAACAGGAAAGGGCATACCGCCCGATTCTGTAAGTCACCATCCTAACCGATTAACCACGTACCTGCTGGCGGAATAGGCCAAACCTGCTATGGTTGTGGCGAGGTTGGTCATTTCAAGAGGGACTGCCCGAAGGCAGGGAATGCTGGCAGAGTGGGAAGAGTTCTGGCTATGGGCCACGAGGAAGCCGTAGCGGATCCTACAATAGTTACTGGTATGTTTCTCCTCGATAACTCATATGCGTGCATACTTTTCGATAGTGGAGCGGAGAAAAGTTTCGTAAACCAGAAATTTGCACACTTGCTTAAACAAAAACCACGTGCACTAGATGAATCATTCACTGTGGAAATGGAAAACGGGAAAACGGAAAGTACTAATTGCATATATGTAGGTTGTACTCTAACTCTAGATGGTCATACTTTCAAAATAGACCTCATGCCAGTTCCAATTAAAAGTTTCGACGTCATAATCGACATGGATTGGTTAAGTCATTGTCGCGCCGACATCATGTGCTTTGAGAAAGCAGTTCTTCTTAACCTCCCTAACAACGAATCTCTAGTTATCTACGGCGACAAACCTAGTACGAACCTTCGCATCATTTCGTGTATCCAAGCTCAGAAGTGCTTACGAAAGGAAAATCATGCATTCCTCGCACACATCGTCGATACGAGCCAAGAGGTGAAGGAAATTCAGAACATCCCAGAAGTATGCGACTTTCCTGACATCTTTCTAGAAGAACTACCGGGATTGCCACCTCAACGCCAAGTCGAGTTCATAATCGACTTAGTGCCAGGGGCTACTCCAGTAGCCAGATCTCCATATTGTCTGGTACCAGCAGAGATGCATGAACTTTCCAGTCAGCTTAACGAACTTCTCAAGAAGGGATTTATTAGGCCAAGCTTCTCACCATGGGGAGCACCGGTCTTGTTCGTCAAGAAGAAAGACGGATCGTTTCGTATGTGCATCGACTACAGGGAACTCAACAAGCTTACCATTAAAAATCGTTATCCTCTACCCCGCATTGACGATTTATTTGATCAACTTCAAGGAGTCAACTACTTCTCGAAGATAGATCTACGATCCGGCTATCACCAACTACGAGTGTTAGAGGAGGATGTTCCCAAGACAGCCTTCCGAACTCGTTATGGACACTACGAGTTTGTAGTGATGCCGTTCGGATTAACAAACGTGCCCAAAGTATTCATGGATTTAATGAATAGGGTGTGTCATCCTTACTTGGATCAGTTCGTCATCGTCTTCATCGATGAGATACTCATCTACTCTCGAAGTAAGGAGGAACATAGTCAACACCTACGAAGAGTCTTAGAAACTTTACGATCAGAGAAGCTCTATGCGAAGTTCTCTAAGTGCGAATTTTGGATTCGAAGAGTCGAATTCTTGGGCCACGTAGTTAGTGAAGAGGGAATTCACGTGGACCCTTCCAAAATCAAGGCCATTGAGAACTGGTCAGCACCGAAGACACCTACGGAAATTCGTCAATTTCTAGGTCTCGCTGGCTACTATCGCAGGTTCATACAGAACTTTTCTAGCATCGCTAAGCCTCTTACTACACTGACCCAGAAAGGCGTGGCCTTTGACTGGGAAGAGAAGCAGGAGAAAGCGTTCCAAACGCTCAAGCGAGCCTTGTGCACCGCACCAATACTATCCCTCCCCGAAGGGATAGAAGACTTCGTTGTCTATTGCGATACGTCAAATCAAGGGCTCGACTGTGTTCTGATGCAGCGAGGTAAGGTCATCGCCTATGCCTCGAGACAGCTGAAGACACACGAGGTTAACTACACCACTCACGATCTTGAGCTAGGAGCAGTTGTGTTTGCTCTGAAGATCTGGAGACACTACCTGTATGGTACAAAAAGCACTATTTTTACAGACCACAAAATCCTACAACATATATTCGACCAGAAGGAGCTCAACATGAGACAACGACGGTGGTTCGAACTACTCAGTGATTACGAATGTGAAATTCGCTATCATCCCGGCAAGGCCAATGTAGTAGCTGACGCTCTAAGTCGGAAAGAATACTCTGGTCATAGAGTCAAATCATTGACTATGGCTATCCATTCACACTTGTCCATGCAAATTAAGGAGGCTCAGCTCGACGCTTTGAAACCTGAAAATGTGGCGGGTGAATCCCTAAGAGGAATGGATAAGAACTTGGAAGTCAAAGGTGGCGGAGCCTTATATTTCATGGATCGGATCTGGACACCGAAACACGGTGGTTTCAGATACTTGGTCATGACTGAGGCGCACAACACTCGTTATTCCGTCCACCCAGGTTCAGATAAGATGTATCTGGATCTTAAAAAGCTATACTGGTGGCCTAACATGAAAGCAGAGATTGCTACCTTCGTAAGTAAATGCCTTACTTGTGCCAAGGTCAAGGTCGAATACCAGAAACCCTCAGGTCTACTACAACAACCCGAGATACCGGAATGGAAGTGGGAGCGGATCACTACGGGTGGACTTGATACCATATGGGTCATCGTCGACAGATTGACCAAGTCCGCACACTTCCTGCCTATCAAAGAAACAGACAAAATGGAGAAACTTACAAGGACCTACATTAGGGAAATCGTACGACTGCATGGTATTCCTACATCTATTATCTCCGATAGAGATAGTAGATTTACTTCGAGGTTCTGGCAGTCGCTACAAAGTTCCCTAGGAACTAGGTTGGACATGAGTACAGCCTACCATCCACAGACCGACGGGCAAAGTGAGAGGACTATCCAAACCTTGGAAGATATGTTGCGAGCCTGTGTGATCGACTTTGGAAAAGCATGGGATACTCATTTTCCCCTTGTTGAATTTTCCTACAACAATAGCTATCACACGAGCATAAAGGCTGCTCCATTCGAGGCCCTCTATGGCCGAAAGTGCAGATCCCCTCTGTGTTGGGCTGAGGTGGGTGATACCCAGTTAGCTAAAGGACGAGTTCCTGAAAGCACTCTCACGGGTCCAGAAATCATTTGGGAAACGACAGAGAAGATCGTTCAGATTCGTGAACGATTGAAAGCCTCTAGAGACCGACAGAAAAGCTACGCAGATAAACGAAGGAAACCGTTGGAATTCCAGGTGGGCGACCGTGTTCTACCGAAGGTCTCACCCTGGAAAGGCTTGATACGCTTCGGAAAGCGTGGAAAGCTAAATCCAAGATACATAAGGCCTTTCGAGATTCTCGCTAGAATCGGCCCCGTAGCTTACAAACTTAACTTACCTCGTGAACTCAGTAACGTACACTCTACTTTCCACGTCTCAAACTTGAAAAAGTGTCTGTCCGACGAGACTCTTGTAATCCCACTTGACGAGATCGAGATCAACGAGAGCCTCAACTTCGTGGAAGAACCTGTAGAGATCATGGACCGAGAGGTCAAGCAAACGAAACAAATCCGTATCCCGATAGTGAAGGTTCGCTGGAACGCCAAGCGAGGACCTGAATTCACTTGGGAGCGAGAGGATCAGATGAAACTGAAATATCCTCATCTTTTTACTTAGTTATATGTAACTACTTATTTGCTTAAACTCTAATTTCGGGACAAAATTCCTTCTAACGGGGGGATGATGTGACAACCCGAAATTTCTATTCTGTACAACCATTCACTTCAATAGAAGTCATAACTGTTTCTGCTAACTTTTGATTTGTGTAGAGTCAGTTTGAGTGTTTTAAAGCTTAGTACTTCAAGAGATAACTGGAGAGAGGATGCTCTAGGGTTTATTGTGCAACAATAAAGTCCCAAAACTCCAAGAGTTTGGAGTTTACGGCCTAAACATGGTGTTTACGGCCGTAAACCCCAAGGGGTATAAAAGTGACACTTAGTCATTTTTAACACTTTTTCACCATTTCAAAGCTAGAACTCAAATCCTCTCAAGTATCATCCGATTTTCCGTCTTGATCTTCAACTTAGTAAGTGTTTCTTGCCCTAATTAGTTGATATCTTACTTAATCTAGTGATCTTACATGATTTCATCCGTGAAATCATTCCATTTGTGTAGATCTTCAAGTGTTCTTAGTTTCACCAAGAACACCAAGAACACACACTAGTGTTCTTGGACTTCTAACACCCTTTCAAGCTTCTATATAGTAAGTACCCTTACCTTGGCTTGTTATAAGGCTTGTTACACTTCTTAATCATCAAGAAAACACAAAGAAACACAAGATCAAAGGTGTTTACGGTCCAACATGTTCTTTGACCGTAAACCCTAATGAAGGGGCCATTGTGTGCCCTAGTCCCTTACCAAGCCTTGGATACTAGTCTAGATCACATCCTTTATGTACATAGGACTTTAAACATCAAAAATATCATGAACCATTAGATTTTACGGCCGTAAACACATGGAGAAATGGTCCATGGGCCGTAAACTCCATAAAGGGGTGAAATGTTGCCCTAATCACTTCCAAAGGCTTAGACTTGAAGTAGGAATGCTTCTTATGACCTTTAAAGCTTCAAAACACAAAATGGTAGAAATACCATGAGTTTACGGCCGTAAACTCATGGGTTTACGACCATAAACTCCAAGGGAGTTGGTCACAAAACCGTAAACTCCAAAAGAGTTTACCCTTGAACCCTAAACTCAAATGCAAGGTCCTACAACTCTTTGATGCAATCCTTAGTACTTATAACACTTAAATAAAGTGTTAATCATGTCCTAGGATGTCTTAAGTTGGTTAATTAGTTGTTTAAATGACTAATTGGATACATATATGTGTGATTATATGTTAACTAGGATCCTTGTGTGTGTTCAAGTCTTCACTTGACACTTAGCATCCTATAACATCTATTCATCCAAACCACTCACTACAGGTGAGTTCATACCCCTTAATCTAACCTTTTAAATTATTTTAAATGCTTTCATGGGGGGGGGGGGATACAAGTAGAAAACAGGAAGTTATAGAATCAATCACGTGTGATTTATAACTGTGTTTTCAACCAACTGATTTCACATGCTTCAAAATGTGTTAGATACAATGGATTTCAGTTATATTATACTTTGTTATCCAACAAACTACTTTTTAATCATTTTTAAACCTGACATCAAGTCATTATTATTTATTGTTCAAAACCCTTAAATGTATTACAAAACCCCTTTCAAACTTATTGTTAAAAACCATATCTATACACTTATGTTTCATGTATATATGTATTGATATGAGAGCTTTCATTCTTTATTCAGTTCCAACACTCTTGAGTAGCAAGGGTGTATAAACCTACTTGGATATTCAGTCTACATTCCAGTAAACTATAATAGGTATAGTTTAGGAGGTACAAATTACTAATCCTAGTACAAGGAATTACACAAGAGTCAGTTCATTCATGAGTCTATACAAATATACTACATGCTATATGAAGAGATACTATTACATGTTATACAGAGAGAAATACTATATACTATACGGAGAGAAATAATATGTACTATATAAAGAGAAATACTATATACTATACGGGACTGACCATCCTACACCTGGCTGCTAGCTACAGCGGGACCTGTTCATCAACAGATGTTCTCGGTTGTACTGTTCGGCGAGTTTCCACGCCGTGATTATCCTAGGACAAAAGGATACGATTTAAATGATTATATAATTTTCCCTATTACTTTTATTTTGTGACACATTCACATAAACGATGAGGTAGACTATATTTTTATAATAATAGTTGTACATGGGAAAAACCTTCATTTATACAGAGATGCAAACCTACAAAGCATTCGGGTCTTGGTAGAAGAATACAATTTATACTAGTAGGAAATATGGGATTTTCTAGGGTTTTCACACTTATACTAAATGTTTGATTGAACGTTTACAAGTCTTTCATAACAGCTTTACAAATCAATGACACTAAAATACTTATGGACTCACCAGCTTTATGCTGATCTACGCTTTCAAAATAACTTGTATTCTCAGGTCACCAGTAGACAGGTACGATGACCAGGTTCTGAGAAGATGGAGCACAGACAAGACTCGTCTTATATTTTGATTACATATTTTGGTGTCTTATTACTATGAAAGAACACTCATGTATTAAAACTTTACTTTTAATGCAATGGATGATGTTGTTGCTTGTTTACTACTTTGCACTGTTATGATACTTTACATGACGTCCTCCGCCCCAGAACGTTTCCGCCATTCTTGGTTTTTGGGGTGTGACAGATAAGTCTAATAACTATTATTGCAAGTACGACTCCACAACCCGACTAGCAATCGTAGCTCTTAAAAGTCGTTGTCGAACTCTGATCTAGTCAATGACGCGTCCATTAGATAATGGATCACATATTCCTCCATTCTACAAGATATCATATAGACTGAGACATGGATTATGATCATTCTCCATGTCCATCTGTTGTTTCCCGATTTTCGATTTATGACGACCGACTAATTAAACAAATCAAATCAGTCCAGGCTTGGCCAAGCACTTAGGGGTGTCATCACTAAATCATCGAGGGCCCCACAGATATCACTTTTATCCCTCCAATGGTAAAAGGAATGGATAAACTTCGACTCAAATGCTTGCTTGTACTTACTCATCAAATCACACACAACGATATGTTTTATAACACCAAGTTACTGGTGCATTTACATATGTCAATGTGCAACTGACTTGTAAATTACGACTCACATGTATTGGGTTTAAGAATATAAGATATTATCGTCTCATGATCACTCGTGATAAAATCCATGAAGTGATACAAATGAGCGTGGGTTGAATCTAATCCTCGAATCCTATTCCAGGAGTACTCATGAACACTGCAGCTATGTCTAAAACACCTAGACAAACTACAGACCCATTCACAACAGTCTTGCCTCAATACCTACTTTCAAAGTATGATCGACTGTGGATGGTTTGAATAATCTAGTTATTCGGGAAGTTAAAACATGCAAAGTGAAACATAATAATAATACTAATCCTATATGGCCCTGTTGAGTCTATAGACTGCGTCATTGGGCTTAGTTAGTTCGGTCCATATGTATTCACGATTTTGGCCTGTCCAGCCGTGTTATGTTTTTAGGGTTAGTATATATAGTGCATGCAAGCATTATATTGATTACGCTTCTTGAATATTTTCTTTGACAAGTACTGTAACCCTATCACGCCTTTAAAGTAGAAGTTCTTCATCGAGCTCTTCTGAGGTGTTGCTGTTTTAATCATTCGACACTCGTTTGATTCATAGTGGTGGTCATCGTTTTCTATTACTTGTTATTGTCTTATTGATATCTGTTTGAATCTATCGATCTTAGAGAATATTATTCTCATCAATTGGTATCAGAGTAGGAGGCTATGTAAATCATACACATCTTTTATGTTTGAAGAATTTTCTTAGGGTTTCCGCTTTTATTGAATCTATTGAGTCGTCATTCCTTCATTGACGTTGTTCATAGATCTCGATATTACCCTATTCAATCTTTACAAGTCTGATTCTTAGCAGATATCTGAAAAATGTCATCATGTCTCACGAAGATTCGCAAACAAATCCGATCAATATCTCCAACAACATTGGATCCACAACCAGAATCCCGATTCTATACACTCAAGATTATGAAGTTTGGACGCATCACTTTGAGGACTATGTCGTCGTTTCTGAAGACAATGGTTATCTTATTTGGGAAGCAATAACATTGGGTCCTTTTGTTCATTCTGGAACTAATAGAACCATTAAGACTCAAAAGGAGTACAACAAACTCTTAACTGATGTGGACAAGATTCCAGAAGACGAAAAAGATAAGTTGTTGTGTAATGTCAAAGCCATGAGAATGATCAGATTTGCTTTACAGTCTGGTACTTTTCGTTTGGTAAGCCCATGCACCACGACAACAGAGATCTGGGATAGACTGAAAAAGTTGTATTCCACTAATGAGGACCTGGAACATTCTATCCAAACTCTATTGCTCTCTGAGTTCAGAGCTTTCCAACAAAAGCAAGATGAAAAACTTATTCAGGAATTTGATCGTTTCAATCATCTTGTGAACAAGATGATCAAGCACGGTATTGGAAAAGAAGTGATCGAACAAAAGGTCACATTTTTGAATGGTTTAAGACCCGAATGGATGGCTGTGGTATCAACTGTGAAGGCTCACGAGCAGTTTAAAACCTATTCATTGGCGAAGATGGTGGGTATTCTCAAGTCTCATGAAAGTGTTGTGACAAAGGAAGCGAAAGTTGTGTCTAGTATGGGATCCTTGGCCCTTCTTTCTAAGGCAAAGAATGTGGCAGAAGATGAAGAAGAGTCAGGAATGTCAGAATGTGATCTGAAAAGCGAAGAGTATGCAATGATGGTTTCCAACCCGAAGCGGTTTGCTCGCAAAAAGTTTCCTGTTGCCAAGAACCGAAACTGGCAGGGAAGCTACAGCTCAGAAAAGGCGAAAGAGGAGATCAAAAATAATCCTCAGAAAGAAGAAGAGAAGAAGGAGAGCAAACTGATTGGAGACTCCGGATACGATTGCAACTTCTACCATGGCAAAAACCGCTTTGCCAAAGATTGCTTGTTAAGAAAGCTATCGGAGAAGAAAGAGGGTGAAGATGATGAAGCATACCATACGCGCAAGCTGGAGGAGATAAAGAAGAAGAAAGCCTCTAACAGTTCTATGAATGCTTTGATTGTGCAGGAGAACGTTGTTGATTACGAGTTCGGTGGTGTAGAGGTATGGTCTACAGACTCTGAATATGAAGAAGTACGTAAACCCACGCATGGTAGGGCATTTGTGGTGAAAGAAGATAGTACTGAGTTTGCTGGGAGATGCTTGATGGTGACAGATGGAGTGTCACAAATGAGGAGCTACACAACCGAAGGTGAGAATGATGAGGCGAATCTAAAGGAAGATAAGTGTTTTGCTACCAAACCTGTGAGCGAAAGGATCAACGACTGCGATCAGTTGATCAAGAAGGTACAATCCATTCTCGAATCACTTAAAATACATGTAACAAACTATGTAAAGGAATTAAATGAATTAAAATTCAAATTTTCTAGTTTAAGTGGTAGTCTAATGCAAACACGCCTCACAAATGCTAACCTAACCGATCAAATTAGCAGGGTGACATCCAAGAATGAGGAGCGAAGGATGTGGATAAAGAAGACGGAGTTAGAGTTAGTTAGGGCGAGAGATGAAGTTATTTATTTGCAACGTGATAACTTGAAACTTTTGAAACAAAGAAACATTTTTTGCTTGATTGGTAAACGTTTATATACTAATATCACTCAATTTCATTTAGATTGTCAAATTGGTAAAAAGATTCACAAAATGATTTTGCCCTTCCTGGAGTTAAAGGAGGACGAAGTTGATGTTGATGGTTATAACTGTGAATCCATTGTTTCTTCAGATAACATCTCTGATGCCTATAGGATTGGTCTGGACAAAATCGAGTCCTTTATCAAGTCCAAAGACCATAAGGACATGCTTAAAATCTTTTGGACGAGAATGATAAATTGAAAATCAAGACCGAAACCATACAGAAATTTGATTCGTTGAGTACCAAGTTGAGTTCAGAAAACAAGATAAATGTAGAAAACACTTCTGAATTTGACGAGGACAGTGCTATGAGTGAAATTTCTGTAGAGGATGTGGTTGACTATTCAGAATTTGTCAAAAGCGAAACCGAAACTACCAAAGGTCTTATATCTGAGAATTCGGTTGAGTTCGTTCGGATATCCCAAGATAAATCCAAAGTTCTGAAACTGAAGGCAGTAGTTTATCAAAAAGTACAAACTGTACCAAATCAGGTATACACCACAACAGGAGTTACCCAGAAACAAACAGTCGAACTTACAGCCATAGTAAACGAAGATAACGCATGTGGTTGTGATAATTATTTTTGGTCTGCTCCAATTGACAATGCAGATGAAACTATTGGTTTATCAAAAAGAACATCTTGGAGGGTCAAAGGCATATATGTGGCAGAACCACTCAACAAGCCTACAAGCTTTGATGCACCAAGCACAAGTGGTACCAAAGAAATTCCAAGCGAACCAATGAAGGCTGCAAGCGAAACCTCTTCATTGAAGAGCGAAACTCATGCTGAGAGACCAAAGCCAAGGGTAAACATACACAAATCTCAAAAGAAGCTTGCTGAACAAAAACGCCAGCGAAACAAAAGATATAAAAAGAATCTCAATGAAAGGAAGAAGTTTTGGAACTCCCAAAACTCCAATTATGTTCGCACAGAAAAAAAAGTCAAATCTCAAGGCGAAAGCAGGATCAAAGGATAATTCTGATCCATGCACTCACTGCCAATCCTGCAGTCAAGCGAACCGAAAGCCTAGTTTTGGTCCCAGATCAAGTGGTGACAAGAACCGAAAGCCTAAACTCGGTTCTAAACCCCATTCTCCTCATTCTCGACCAAAGCAGAATCCTAACAAGGATGTCAAGGATAGCAAGGGAAAAGGGAAGCTCGTCTCTGAAGACAAAACGCAAACAAAGAAGACGTTAGCTAACCCTAGGAAACACGAAAACAAGTTTGTTAAGAATCAAAACAAAAATCCTCAATCTGATTTAAACAAACTCAAGGTTTTTACCATCAAAAGGAAAGACGAAACCACTCTAATAAAAAGAACTTATATGGTTGATCTTTCTATTGCTATTCCCTGTTCTGTAAAAGGCTCACGTGGACCCAATCAACTTTGGGTTCCTAAATCTGCTTGATTTTTGCAGGTTATAAGTGACGAGCAGTTCGATGACGAATGGTACATTGATAGTGGCTGCTCACGTCACATGACAGGAAGGAGGGAAGAGCTAAGGGAGTTTCGGGCTCTTAAGGATGGTGGATGTGTCAAATACGGGAATAATTCATATGGCACGATCAGAGGCTACGGAATGATCACAAACGGGGAATTCTCAATCCGGAAGGTAGCATATGTAGAGGGATTGCAGCACAATCTCATCAGCGTCTCACAAATGGTTGTGGGAACTGGCTTGAAGGTTTCGTTCGATGATGAAGGTTCGGAGTTTGTTGAAAAGAAGACGAAGGTTGTCCTGTTAAAATCCAAGCGAAAAGGAGAAATGTATCCTCTTAATCTTAACCCAATTCGAGGAAAGCCAACTGTATGCCTTTTAATGAAAGTACACTCTGACGAAAGTTGGCTATGGCACCGAACGCTCTCACATCTCAACTTTAAGGATATCAACAAGTTGGTTATCGGTGATCATGTATGAGGACTTCCACTTCTCAAATTTGATAAGGAACACTTGTGCGCAGCATGCGAGATGGGAAAGCAAAGTCGAAAGAGTCATCCCACAATTGTCAACACAAAGATCATTAAACCTCTTGAGCTTCTTCACATCGATCTATGTGGTCCTTCGGCCATAGAAAGAATCGGTGGTAGTAAGTACATTTTACTAATTGTTGATGACTTTTCACGCTTCACCTGGGTTTTCTTTCTTAAACAGAAATCAAAGGCAACTCCAAAGCTCAAAGAATTTATAAAGCAAGTGGAACTTCAACTGCGAAAGGTGGTTAGAAATGTCCGAAGTGACAATGGGCTGGAATTCAAAAACCAAGAGTTTTGAAGAATTTCTCACTGAAAAGGGAGTGTCTCACAACTTCTCTGCTCCCTATACTCCACAGCAAAATGGCATAGTTGAAAGGCGAAACCGTTCGTTGTGTGAAGCGGCCCGAACCATGCTCAGCTTCGCCTCCTTACCTTTGTACTTATGGGCTGATGCAATTGTTGCTGCCTGCTATACCTAGAACTGAACCTTCCTCAATAAGAGATTTTCCATCACTCCATACGAAATCTTGAATAATCGCAAGCCAAATGTCAAGTTCTTCCATGTGTTCGGTTCAAGGTGCTTTATTTTCAACTCCAAAGAGAACCGAAACAAGTTCGATGTAAAGGCAGATGAAAGGATTTTTCTTGGTTACTCGCTGACTTCAAAGGCATATAGGGTTCTGAATAAACGTTCAAAGAAAATTAAAGAAACCTACTATGTCACCTTTGATGATGATTATGTGAAGAAACTTCAGTCAAGCAAAGGACCAATGGAGGAAAGCTTTCCAAAATCAGGTCAAGTCTCGGTTCCAATTTACAATCTATTTGAAGAATACATGTTGCTCTTTGATGAACTAGAGAGCAATTCATTCTAAGACAAAGGTAGCTGACAAGAAGATCGACAACTTGAAGAAACTTATCGATGGACCAGCAAAAGAAATGGAAAGCGAACATCAAGGACCAACCGAACAGCCAAGTCCAAGCGAACCTCGAGATCAAGGCGAACCCCAAAGTTCGAGCGAACCTACTCATAGATGTTCTACATTCCAGGGGAGAGTTCATCTACACCAAGGCGACCTGACTTACCATTCTAGGGGGAGAACCCATCTCCAACAATGACCCATGAAAGTCCAATCGAAGGGGATAATTTTGAACCGGATGTTGAAATAGTCTCATCATTCGAGGGGGAGAATCATAATACGAATGATGATTCAGATACTCAATCAGAATTGGAAAAGGAAATAAATGTCGAATTGGATCCAGCCTATGATCCAAACTACCTTCCTCTCACAAAATGGACTAAAGATCATCCAAAAACTCAAGTAATCGGTGAAACATCTAAAGGAGTTCTTACTCGGTCTCAAATAAAAGCGAAGCAAACTGCTCTGTTCTCTCAAGTAGAATTTTGCATGTTTAATTCGTTCGTCTCAAAAATAGAACCAAAAACGGTTAATATTGCACTCGATCACTCCGATTGGGTACAGGCAATGTAAGACGAACTCCATGAGTTTGAGCGAAATCGAGTTTGGAGATTAATTCCCACACCAAAGGATGCATCTGTAGTTAGCTTAAAATGGGTATTCAGGAACAAGATGGATAAAGAAGGGAACATAATTCGCAACAAGGAAAGGCTGGTAGTTAAGGGATATTGTCAGGAAGAAGGTATAGATTACGAAGAATCCTTCGCTCATGTAGCAAGGTTAGAATCAGTTCGGATCTTTCTGGCATACGCTGCTCACAAGAATTTTGAAGCATTTCAAATGGACGTCAAATGTGCATTCTTGAATGGAGAACTGGAAGAGACTGTATATGTTGAGCAACCATCGGGTTTCGTGAACGAAAGGTATCCTGATCATTGCTATATTCTAGATAAAGCCGTCTATGGTTTGAAGCAAGCTCCTAGAGCCTGGTATGAAACCCTTACTCGATTTCTAAAAATGTCCAAATTTAATTAAGGTTCGGTTGACCCAACCTTCTTTCGCAAGAAAGAGGGTGACCACTTAATGATCGTCCAAATTTACATTGATGACATCATCTTCGGTTCCACGAATCCCAGCCTAACAGCTGAATTCAGGGAGTTGATGGAGACTAAGTTTGAGATGAGCTCAATGGGTCCAATTAACTTTTTCCTTGGCTTGAATATTAGACAGGGACCCAAAGGCATATTTATCAATCAGGACGCTTACACGAAGACCATACTGGCTAAGTTTGGCATGATGGGAGATTCCAAAGTAAAGGTTCCTATGGCATTTGGAATGAAGTTAACACCATCTCTGGAGAAACTGGCTGCTGATATGACTCTCTATCGTCAAATGATAGGGTCTCTAATGTATCTAACAACTAGTAGACCGGATATTATGTTTTCTGTTTGTTACTGTGCCAGGTTCCAAGCTAATCCACGTGAACCTCATATGGTGGCTGTTAAGAACATCTTTAGATATTTGAAGCGAACCTCATCTCCCGGTCTGTAGTATCCTGCTAAATCAGGATTTTTCGTTCAAGCATTCTCTGATGCTGATCTTGGAGGATGCGGTTTGGACCAAAAGAGCACTACAGGCTGATGTCAATTCCTCGATGGTAAACTCGTCAGCTGGCAGTCCAAGAAACAAACATGCGTTTCACTCTCTATAGCCGAAGCTGAATATATTGCTGCATCATCTTCCACTTGCAAGATCATTTGGATCCAAAGTCAATTAAGAGATTATGGGCTGAATATGAAGAAGATTCCTCTTTATTGTGACTCAGAAAGCGCTATTCGAATATGTCACAATCCAGTGCAACACTCCAAAACGAAACATATAGCACTGAGATACCACTTCATCAAAGATCATGTTGAAGATGGTAATGTGGAAATCCACTTTGTTAGATCTGGTGATCAACTAGCTGACATCTTCACGAAAGCCTTACCTGAAGTAAGTTTTAATAGAATCCTCCAAGGCTTAGGAATGATGGAAGCTGAATCAGTACCGAAACTACTTTCGCCTCACTAAAATTGAACAAGCGAAATAGAGCGAACACTCGGTCTATTTCGGCTCCGGATTTTTTGGGAACGAAATGAACCGAACGCTCGGTCCATTTCGCTTCACTACTTTTAGGTGAAGTTTCGGTTGTATACTTTGTACACTATGTATATCTCTTCTTAATTCATTTCTTCTCATAAAATTCAAAAATATTTTCCTTTCTGTTTCACAAAATTCATAAAATCCAAAAATGTTTTCCTTTCTGTTTTTATTTCTTTTTCAGAAAATTCATAAAATCCAAAAATATTTTTTTTGTTGTTCTTGTTGCTTTTTATAAAAAAAAAAATCAGAAATACCAAAATATCACTGAAAGGTATCATGGATCATTCACATGATGGAGCTGGGACAGGTATAACACTCTTTATCTATGTACTAGCTAAGTGTCCCTAGAAGCATGCTGCTGCATGTCGACCGAAGCCTCCAAGACTTTGAGTGAAGCCTTACTGATTCGATATATACAAATTGTTTCTTGCCAATTAGGCTGATAAGTTCACTCAAGTCATGAGCTACCTTACTCTTCTCACATTGAGCTAAGAGTTGTCTGCTCGGTCCTTACTATATAGCAGAGGTACTTTCGGTTCTTTAACCACCTATTCTTATTTCTCCATCTCATTTCGATTCATAATCGTAACCCTTGAGACTCTCAGAATTTACCACTGAGGTTTATGGTTACACAACATCTGTGTTGATGATCTTAGTTTCGTTTCACCACGTGCTAAGTGAAACCCAAAATCCAACATCTCAATGAATTGACGGTGAACAATCAAAAGTTCTAGCTTTCACCCAAGTTTTAACGAAACTACTATTAGTTATTGGTACCAAGAAATCTCTTTTTAATTTTTGTGCGATCTTTTTGAAATTGTCTGACACCAAGATTTTTCTTCCCATAAGATCCAGTTTATTTTTGTTTTTTAGATTTCTACAAAACTCACCAAGTCACTGAAAATGATCAAACCTACTTGTTTAATAGGCTACACTGGTCTCACAAGTACTTCATCCAACTTCCGGTCTTATGTCAAGTACTGAAGTTTGGTTGAAGCTAAGCCACCCCTTATAGATTAAATTTGAAAAGATGCCTTTCAATGTTTCTTAATAAACATTTGATCGTATTTCAACGGGAAACCACACAGACACTTCTAAGTCTCTCTTGACTTTGAAGGAAGCGATTCGTGCCCGGGATCCATAGTTTCGTGTCTAAATGGACATCACTTAAATCCCACAAATACTTTGCTTTATTTCTTTTCTATTGGCACACTCTTGCACTAAGATCTTTATGATTTTCCCAATTCTTGCTTGTTGTACTAATGGAAATTTTTCAGATTTGATGCTTCGGTTGTAAATGCTATGGTGGTACACTATGTTAAGGCACGAACATTGCCAGCCTTATATGAAGCGAAAGGGTTTGTCACAGTTTGAAAAGGAATTTGAAAAGTTTTAGAAGTTGAAACGGCGGTAACAGGATAAGATTTGCAACGGGCGCGTGAATTTGAAACGGTTCTTAACATCACGCCTGATGACGTCTTCCTAGGGAAACACAGTTGTCAAATCGCGCTTTTTCAGGCGCCGATTCAGAAGATCATCACATCATTACTGTGGATTCTTTCTCTCTCCTGGACATGATATATAAGGTTTTCTTACACCCCTTTTATCACTTTACCAATTCACAATTCTCTCAAGAACACACCGGCGAATTTCTACTATTCATCTTCTTCTTCACACCTGAAACAATGGATGAATCTTCATATGTTCATGAACAAACTGCCCAGTCCTCTCTTCTCACCATTAAACCAAATCAAAACCTCATCATTGATCTCTCACCTTTCCAATATGATCCCTACATGCTGCAAGTGGTTTAATGCCTCAAATATTCACCACTTGTAGTTGCCCTAACCAAGGTGGAGTATGTTCCTATGTCGCTACTTTCTCAGGTCTACTCAACTGGTGTCTATGATAAAGCCAAGGAGCGAATTTTCTTTGAGATCGTCAATCAAAAGACGTCGATTTCAAAAACTAGGTTTTGTCTGTTGCTAAGGATTGCTATCGACGATTCCATGATCAACCCTGATTCCATTACCACCACTCAACTCTTCACCATGTTTTATGATATGGGGTACACTGAGGTTCTCACCACTCTCACAAAGTTCAAGAAATCATGCCTTCATCCTCAGTGGAATGGTCTTTTTACACTCCTCTTCAAGGGTTTGTCGGAGAGGGTTGCAGGTTCTGATGGAGCGAGCAAGGCGTTCATGACCCTTCTCTACGGTCTGTACCATGGGGTCAACATGGACTTTGGGTCTATCTTATGGTCTCAACTGGTTCAAAGTCTTAGTTCTACTTCACGCTACTCCGAAATCTCTTGCGCTAGGTTTTAGACTCTTGTTACTCAGTGGGCGATGGAGAAGTTTCACATTCCAACAATGGCAGACTCACTGATGTCGTCTATTGCTACTTTCCACACAACGAAGATAATGGTCTCCGATCCATCAAAGTTTCTATTTATTGGTTCGGTTCCGGAATCCATGTACAGGTGTGTTTCTAGTGAAAGCAAAGTGATAGCTGAGTACTAGAAGCTACCCCCTACAGGACCAAGACAGCTTACACCCGAAATGCAAAGTTCGCTAGACGCAGCAGATAAACCAGCGAAAAGAGGGAAGAAGCCTGAAAGAAAAGGGGAGAAGGAAGGTCAATCCTCTAAAGTTTCTACTCCCAAGAAGCGAAAGTCTGAACAAGCAGCCCCTACTGCTCTAAAGAAACGCAAGACCAAGAAGAAGGCACACAAGCCGACGGATCCTTCTTCAAGTGATTCTGACTACGTTCCATCTAGCCAACAGCCCGAACCAGAGTCCAGTGATGATGACGTTTCTCAACACGAGAGTTCGCTTCGAGGTACTTCGCCTCCACCCTTACCATCACATGAAGGTAACCGAAACTCACCTCCTCCTTCACCAACACAATCAGTTCCTATTACCATTGCTCCTTGCCCACCTCCCATCTCATCCTCAACTACAACTTTAATTCCCATTTCCACCCCTTTATTCACCGAAGTTACCACAACTACTACTATTGCAACTGAACCTAATTTTCGTGTCAACTTATCTGATACGGGGGCACCTACTTTCGAATATGAACCCCCAATTACATCAAAACCTCTATCCCCACCTCCCTCACACGAATCTGACATTGTTCTTGGAGGAGTAGAAATGGAATTTGATTCTGTCTATTTTAGCCCATATCGAGTACAGAGCGATGATGATGATGACGCTCCTGTCACGAAGAGGCAGATAAAGGATCTGAATAACAAGCTTGACCAATTGCTTTCTTATTCCTCTTCTACTTCCAGGAATGCATACTCTGAAGCAGCAATCAAGGCTCTGTTGGCAACCTTTGTAAAGGAGCATGACACTTCCATTTCTAATGTTCTCAAAGCTATCGATGCTTGCACTTCCACATGCCAGAAAGCTTCTACTGCCGTTGTAGATTCCACCAAAGATTGCAAGCAAGCGACCACAAACGTCGAAAAACTAATTTCTGATGCTCAAATTTTCCTTGATTCTCTTCAGGCTGCAGCTTAGAAAAATGCTCAAATGGTGAATGATTTTGTTGATAATCTTACCAGCTCGCTTCAAACTGAAAAGAAGCACTTTAAGGAAACACGAAAAGCCATCCAGTCTGCCAACACCGAGCTTCACACATCAGTTGATGCCCGTCTTACTCAACTTGAAGCCGAACTTGCTGTGGAAAGCAAGATAATGGATGAGTTGTATCGTCGAACTTCTCAGCTTAAAACTCAGAACTTAAAGCTCAAGATAGCAACCAAGGAAATTGAAGAACTTAAGTCTGAGCGAGCAGTCATCAAAAGCTCTGTTGGTGATGTGCATTCTATTCTTTTACATCTTCTAGACGCACATGACTCGGTCCTTACAATCTCGGTTCGACGCCACTTGGCTGAGAAATTGAGACCTGCTCTAGACATTCTAAGCAGGATTGAAGGTGTTCCGGAGACCGTTGTCCCTCCGAAACAAGGGGGAGAAGAGATTAGCCAGGGTCAATCACAACAACCTCCAAAAAGCAAACCCATCACTCAACCAAAAGTTATTGCTGAACCGAAGGGTAATGAAGCTTCGGGCAGTATGAAGGAAAAACGAAAGAAGAAAATTGGTGGTGATGATGATGATGAAATCAAAGATGTGGCTGAAATCGAACAAAAAGCTTCCAAATCCAAAAACCTTAAAATCAAGCGAACTGATCGAGAGCTTGAGGAAAAGGTTCATAAAGCAAAGGAAGAAGTTGAAAGGGAGAGGAAACAAAAAGAAGCGAACGATGCTTTATAACGAAGGAAATATATGTTCCCTTTGTGGACTATGGAAAAGCTTCTGAAGGATGTAATTGAATCTCCAAGCACACATTGGCTCGAACCAGTCCTTTCATTCGATCTTGAGAATTCCAAGGATTCTCAATTTGATATGCCAATCACCCGATAGGCGTTCATCTTTCATTGTTTTGAGTCAACAGTTTCCATCCCCTCTCCTGACCCGAAGGTTGATCGAGACCTAATCGAATACTATCTTACGTTCTCTCAACCACAATACCTGACTTGGAGTAAACAGAAAATCACAACAGTCAAGGTGTTAAAACCCACTTCAACAGGGAAGTTTATCAATGTCAAATTCAAAGTGACCCGAGGCTCAGATAGTTCGGTTCACATGATCTCCCTGGCTGATCTGCCAAATTTGAATCTTCATGACTGATCAACAATATTGTGTTGACTGATCAACAAGAGTATGAGCCTATCATTGATCACATTAAGTGAATGTTGGTGTGCTATATTCTTGAAGTTGCAAAGATGGATCAGGAAATCGCCTCTGCCTTGAGAAGGAAGCCCACTATAAAGCCAATAGGAAAGGCAAGCGACATCAACGTGATGATGAAGGGAAGAATCGACCCACAGTTTCATACAATCATGTTCATCAGGGGCGAAGGTCAAAAATGCATGTTCGCTCTCGTTGACAAACACTTGTTCTCCGCTTCTTGCTTGGAGCATATTCTTGATATCATACACAGGTGCAATCAGAACAGAGAAGTAGATAAGAAGATGTTTTCAGATATGCTTTGGTGGTACATTAACTTTCGTCAAACTCTTCTTGCCATCATACCAAAGCTGTTCAAGACTGTAAAGAAAGTCACCGTTACTCAACCGAAGTGATCTCTCGCCTCAATTGGCGCAAAGGGGGATATTGTTTAGTCTATAGGTTGCGCCATTGGGCTTATTAGTTCAGTCCATATGTATTCACGGTTTGGGCCTGTCCAGCCGTGTTATGTTTTTAGGGTTTAGTATATATAGTGCATGCATGCATTATATTGATTACACTTGAATATTTTCTTTGAAAAGTACTGTAACCCTAGCACGCCTCTAAAGTATAAGTTCTTCATTGAGCTCTTTTGAGGTGTTGCTTTTTTAATCATTCGACACTCGTTTGATTCATAGTGGTGTTCATCATTTTCTATTACTTGTTATTGTCTTATTGATATCTGTTTGAATCTATCGATCTTAGAGAATATTATTCTCATCAGGCCCAAAAAACTTTTGAGTCATATTGATTACTCATTATTCATTGTATAATGTTTTGAATAGTCAACTTAATACTTGAATTAAAACAATAGATATGTCATGCTCCAAGCATGCACACTATGTTTGTCAAAACAGTAGTTATGTCATGCTCCAAGAATGCACATTATGTTTGTCTATGGTCTTTACTTTGTGAAATAGATCAATTGAACACATCTTCAATGAAACTCATTTCACAATTCGAAATCTTTATCACCAGTGTAAGAATTCCAAATCCTTGTCACTGCCATAATGTGTTAGACTCTAAACTATCATGCAATGATTCCTTTGTAATGTCTAGGTACCAAAAGTCATAGAGACTTGACCAACGATATTACAAAGTATTCCTCTGGAGATTGTTACAAGACAATTCCATGGAAGTGAAGTCTCAAATCTAAAGTACACTCCTTTGAACATCCTTCTTGCATTAAGTTTTATAATCTTACACAGATTTAAAGAATAACTTCCACTTATGGAATTATTTCCATATTCCCATTTTGACCATCACTTCTGAATAAGAGTTACCTCTTCTCAGAGTATGTCAATATGGTCTTTTCCAAAATTTAAAATATACTTCCAACTGTCCATGAGCAACCAATATTTGATAAACCTCAGATTGACCTCGACAATTGCTTAACCATTTTAGTCATATCCGGTTCTAGACCTTTTTCCCTCTTAATGCCCTAGGCATTTGAAAAATTTAGAACGGATGAATATTATAACACATGTAATCGATCCTATACCCGAAGCATATAGTACAGGATTCATGATGTCTTACATAAAGACATGATACTTGATCAGCCTTTTGCTATAATATTTCTATTTGCCATGTTCTCATCATTCGAATTATGAAAAGGGATGTCGTAATCATAGTTGAATTTTGAGAACGCAATTAACACATCCATATATAGAATTTCCTTATGTTGAACCATTCCAACATATATATATATATATATATATATATATATATATATATATATTTGACTAAATCTGATTAAAAATCTCAATCTAAGCTTTTAGATTTGAAATTAAGTATGAATTCCTCTCCCTTAATTATAGCAAAACAACTTTTTAGACCCAGCTACTTGCGAATTGAAACTTTGTTTTCTATACTTAACATTGCTAACTGTTGAATATAGTATCTAAGTCCATAACTATATTTGGTATGTACTTGACCCGACCCGGCATGGTCCATTTGGGTTGCATGGCATTGCAACACTTAGGTAGACTGTAATGAGAGAAAAAGGACACTTAGAGATTATTAATATATTATAAGTTCTAATATATTAATAATATTATTTAATTAGTATTGATCAAGAATTAATTTAGAATTAATTTGGTGATCAAGATGAGACTAATTAAATATATGGGGTTGATTATGTAAATCACTCATTCTTTTATAGTGGGGTATGATCCATGGTTTATAACCCATAAGGAGCTCCATGGATAATCCATGGGGGTTACAAACCCATGGATCATTAGAAATGAAGAGTCATGACAATTAAGGCATACATGTGTAAACCCTAATTGTGACACACTATAAAAGGGGCCTCATAGCTAGCAAAATCGGCCACTAGAAAAACAAGAGGGCAAAACCGATTTTGAGTGTAAGCAAGTTTCTATCAAGTTATTCTAAGTGTTGTGGTGTTGTGTGAAGCATTTGAGGCATCACATCTGGGGTGCTAGGCTCACAAAGTCATCAAGGAATTCAAGCAACAAGAAAGGTATGTTCTTCTACTAGTTTTATGTTACATGTTCCCCATGCCATGCTAGCTAGGAAGTAAACCTTGGAAAAATCAAATTTGCATGTATATTAGAGAAAACATAGATCCAAGGTTTCTAGGGTTGCATGTACACCATAGGAGTGTTAGATTGCTCAAAACCCATCAGTGGTATCAGAGCCTAGGCTTGTTTTCTGTATACTTGATCTAAACAGGTTAAAAAATCGAAAAACTGCTCACTGTTCGTCTGGACTCGCCGAGTGCATGGGGGGGACTCGACGAGTCGAAGGCAAAATTCATCCTACTCGTCGAGTAGGATCATGCACTCGACGAGTAGGTGCGTGCTGTGCAGTTTTCCGAGTTTTGTTGCTGGAAATGGGCTAGAATCATTACCCCAAACTGTCTAGGGCTTGTAAAAATCTGTTTTTAATGTGGTAATGTTTATGTTAATCCATTTCAAGTGGCTATTATCAAATTTCAAAGTTTTATATGTGTTAATATGATTTCTTGAAATTGTTTGATATGAAAGTTTGTTCTTATGAGTTTTAGAAGATCATAGGAATTATTTGTAACTTACATGGTTGATTAATTCTTGATCTTAATGCTTAATGATGGTGTCCATAACTTGTCCTCAAGGTATGGATAACCAAAAGTCACTTCTTTAAAGTTGTCATTAAAGAATAATAGGTTTCATAAAATGAAGAGTCTTCAATTTTATGAACCATTAAACTCATAAGTTATGAATTGAAGAGTCTTGAAATAGTTTCAAAACTTGCCCTCAAGTTTTGGAATTTGTAAAGTCTTACACTCTAATACTTTAAATTCCACATTAAAAACCTTAGAATTTTAAAAAAGTTTAAAATTCAAACCTTATACTTCCATAATATTAAGAGTTTAATTATTATATATATGTATAAGAATAAGTCAGTCTTACCATTAGTAGGTCTCATTAACGAAGCCGATCTATAAGGGAGGTACAAGGTTACTGCCTATAAAATGGAAGTTTAATGGGTGTCCACTCTCACCCACCGCTTCCTTGACTGGTGGAGGGTCGTTAGCCGAAAAAGGTAGGATAGGACCTTAATCCTCATTAAAAGTATAATGAAATTACAAAGTAACTATACATTATTAATTCCCAATCTTAGTTACTTTAGGAAAATGTGAAAAAAGGTGCTAACCCATGAAATTACACTTTGTACCTTACCAAGTCATTAGTGGAGCGTGTGTGGTTAACCGGCACACTAACAAGGACTAGTAAGAGTGGCAAAGGGTAACTTGACTTGATTATAAATCGGTGGAGCGTGTGTGGTTAACCGGCACATCGATTAGGTAATAAAGTTAAGGGTACCAAGTCAATTTGCATGGTTATTCACACCTTGTTTGTGATCCTCGGCATCCCAGTCACAAACTTGAGAGGGCACAATCGAGATTCAAACATGCCATTGAAAAGTTCAATGTATCTCAAAAGACCTAGGAGTTTCAAATCCAATAAAACCTAATAATAAAATATTTCGTTTTTATGGTGGAGATTGGTAAATCGTCATTTACCTACCTTCAAATATTTTATAGCTTGGATTACGACATCCCTCTTCCAACTATAAGTAGTTTGTTGGATCCTAGCCTTAACATTTCATTTGGGTGACTTATTAAGGACTCTTTATCTAATAAAACTTGTCTTTTTTTCTTTCAGATGTCTTCGAACAATGATGCTGGCTCAAACCCTACAGGCTCCTTTTCCCTTATGAACTTGTGTGGGAAAGTCACTTTTGATGGATCCAACTTCAATGAATGGATCAGAAACATCAGGATAATTACTCGCTATGAGGACAAGGAGTATGTACTCGACAGGGAGCTTAAGGTTTTTAGTGCAGTCACTGCGACTCCTGAAAAGTTTGCGGAGTTTTCTACACATGAGAAGGATGCTACTAAAGTGTCCTACATCATGTTGGCCACCATGACTCCCGAACTTCAAAAATCCTATGAAGATTTCTAACCCTATGAGATGCACCAGGATCTGATGGATAGGTACCATCAGAGCGCATGTCAGGAAAGGTACGAAATCATCTCCTCCATGATAACAGCCAGGATGAAGGATGGTGAACCCATCACCGGTCACTTGTAGAAGATGCAAAGGTTCGTTGACCGGTTGCTAAAGCTGAATGTTGACTTCCCTGAGGACATGGCGATTGATATCATTCTCCATTCCTTACCTCCAAGTTATGATCAGTTTCGTACGACTTATCATATGAACAAGGAGGAAGTCACACTTAGCAAACTTCAAGGACTCTTAAGGACAGTTGAAAATGGCCTTAAGGGTAAAGAGGTTGTTACTTCTACTCCTACACCAGCCCTTGTTCTGGCAATAGGGCAGGGAAGGGGGAAGAAGAGGAAAACCCCTTCGAAGGGTACGAAGGGAAAGTCCCTTGATGGTTCCTCTTCAAGTGGGACAAAGAAAGGTCCCATTACCCCTTCTTCAAACCCTAAGGAAGCACTGTGCTTCTATTGCCAGGAAAAGGGGAACTAGAAACGAAGCTGCCCCAAGTACCTGCAAGATGTAAAGGATAGGAAAGTTAAACCCACCCACGCAGGTATTTATACAATATTGTCTAATAAATCATCTAATGCTAATTCTTGGGTACTTGATACAGGTTGTGGTATTCACATTTGTACTGATTTGCAGGGCGTAAGAAGAAGTGAGCAAGTGGAGTACGGGAATATAAACTTAGTCATGGGCAATAGGAAAGCATCACCTGTTACCAAGATATGAGTTTATTCTTTATTGCTTAATAATGGGTTAATGTTAGATTTGAATAAATATTGTTACTCGTCAGAAATGGCGAGAAATATTATTTCCTTTCATGGTTTGTACAAAAAAGGGTTTACATTCTCGTTTGATAATAATAATGGTGTTATTAATGTTTATTACAATCATGTATTTTACTTTAAAGCATTACCTTGTGATGGTGTTTATGAAGCCGTGAATGTTGTAGACAATCTAGGAAATAGTGTGTTGTATATTGATTCATCAAATAGCTTAGATAAAGCATCCTTGTGGCATTGTCGTCTTGGACATGTCAACAAGAAGCGCATATGCCAACTCCAAAAGGCTGGAGTTTTGGAATCATTTGACCTAAAGTCGGATGATAGTTGTGAGTCTTGTTTACTTGGAAAAATGACAAAGTCACCCTTCACAGGTACTTGTGATAGGGGTGAAGGTTTGTTGGACCTCATATACACAGATGTGTGTGGACCCTTCAAAACTGCCACAAGGGATGCTAATCGCTATTATGTGACTTTTACTGATGATTACAGCAGATATGGATATATCTACTTAATCAAGCATAAGTCAGAAACCTTTGAAAAATTCAAAGAGTTTAAACAGGAAGTTGAGAATCAATTGGGCAGGAACATCAAGATGCTCCGATCCGATCGGGGAGGAGAGTATCTTAGCATTGAGTTCCTTGACTATCTTAAGGAATGTGGGATTGTCTCACAATTGACACCTCCTAGGACACCACAGCTGAATGGTGTGGCTGAGAGGCGCAATCGAACCTTGCTGGATATGGTTCGTTCCATGATGAGTCGAGCTTCATTACCAATCTCATTCTGGGGGTATGCCTTGGAGACTGTCGCCCATATCCTTAACCTAGTCCTTACTAAAAAGGTTGCCAAAACACCTCACGAGATGTGGTCTGGGAAAGTTCCCAATTTAGACCACATCAAGATTTGGGGTTGTGAAGCTTTCGTGAGGCGTGAGACTCATGACAAGCTTGAACCTCGAAATGAGAGGTGTATTTTCATCGGCTACCCACAAAGATCCTTTTGTTACCTCTTCTATAGACCCAATGATAATGTGGTCTTTGTAGCAAGAAGAAGAGTCTTTCGTGAGAGAGAATTTATAAGCCAAGGGGACAGTGGGAGGCAAATTGACCTTGAAGAGCTTCAAGAGTCAAGTGGTGAAGGAACCTCAAATACTATCGGTTGACCTGAGGAGGAAACTCCTGTTGAGCCAATAGATGAATCTGTACCTCCAAGGCGTTACACCAGAGTTAGGAACACACCTGATTTTTATTATGGTTATCATATCACTACTGAAGGTGATACATTTTTCAGTGATAGTACACTGATAGACTTGGATGAACCTAATAATTATAAGGAAGCCTTGGCAGGCCCTGAGTCTGCAAAGTGGAAGGAAGCTATGGACATCGCGATTCAGTCCATGTATGACAATCAAGTTTGGAACTTGGTTGACAATGTACCAGGTCGTAAGACAGTTGGGTGCAAATGGATCTTCAAGAAGAAGACCGACATGGATGGGAAGGTGCACACTTACAAAGTGCGACTGGTAACGAAGGGCTTTACTCAAACTCCGGGAGTTGACTATGATGAGACCTTCTCACCAGTAGCGAAGATTAAGTCTATTAGGGTTTTACTGGCCATAGCTGCATTTCATGATTATGAAATATGGCAAATGGATGTCAAAACCGATTTCCTTAATGGAAAGTCGGCTGAGGATGTTTACATGGCTCAGCTAGAGGGTTTTGTCGATACAAAATACCCTAATAGAGTGTGTAAGCTTGAGAAATCCATTTATGGATTGAAGCAAGCGTCTCGCAGATGGAATCTTTTCTTTGATGAGAAAGTCAAAGAGTTTGGCTTTTCGAGGAGCGAGGATGAGTCCTGTGTATATGTTAGGGCTAGTGGGAGTATAGTTAGCTTTCTGGTGTTGTATGTGGATGACATACTACTCATAGGAAATGACATCCCAACCTTGCAGGAAGTTCAGTCCTGGCTTTGGAAGTGTTTCGCTATGAAGGACCTTGGAGAAGCTGCCTATATCCTAGGGATAAGGATATTAAGAGACAGGACTAAGAGACTAATTGGACTTAGTCAAAGTACCTATTTGGATAAGGTGCTGAAGAGGTTCAGCATGCAAGACTCCAAGAAAGGAGAATTACCTATCCAGAGTAATGCCAAGCTGAGTAAGACTCAGAGTCCGAGTACAGAGGCTGAGATAGCTGAGATGAGTCATATACCATATGCTTCGCTGTGGGCTCCATCATGTATGCTATGACTTGTACTCGCCCTGATGTGGCCTTTGCTTTGAGCATGGTCAGTAGATATCAAGGGAACCTGGCAAGGCTCACTGGACTGCGGTAAAGAACATTCTCAAGTATCTGCGGAGGACTAAGGACTGGGTCCTTACCCTCGGCGACAGTGATGACTTGAGAGTGGAAGGATATAGCGATGCTAGCTTTCAGACTGATAGGGATAATTTCCGCTCTCAGTCAGGCTGGGTCTTTATCCTAAATGGAGGGGCAATTACTTGGAAAAGTTCCAAGCAGGAGACAGTAGCTAATTCAACTTGCGAATCAGAGTATATAGCAGCAAGCAAGGTAGCAAAGGAGGCGATATGGCTAAACAACTTCATCGGAGACCTTGGAATTGTGCCAGCTATAAAGGAGCCAATGGAAATTTTCTGTGACAGCGAAAGTGCGGTTGCTTTAGCTAAGGAACCAAGAGATCACGGAAGATCTAGGCACATTGACAGAAAATACCATTTAATTAGACATCGAATAGAAGAAGGACACCTCGTAGCAAAGTGTTACTATCTTATGTTAATCGTTTACTATGGTTTCAATTTTGCCTGTTTTGACTTCTTGAATAATTATGTTATTATTCAAACTCTCCACAGTCAGTCATACTTTGGAAGTAGGTATTGATTTAAGACTGTCATGAATTTGGATTGTATGATTTGTCTAAAGTGCATTAGACATAGAAATGGTTGCTGCAACATTCATGAGTACTCATAAGGCCTGAGTATTGGATTCAACCCACGCTCACTTGCATCACTTCATGGAATTTATCTTGAGTAATCGTGAGACGGTAATATCATATAAATCTTCAAACCTAGATATATGAGTTGTTGACTATGAGTTGGTTATCCATTGATTGTACGAAAACGCATTGGTAACTCGATGTTATAAAACGTGCTTTTGTGCATAATTCAACAAGTAGTCAGTACAAGCATATGAGTCGAAGTTTATCTGTTCCTTCTAGAAATAGAAGCGATATCTGGGCCCCTCGATGATTTGGTTTTGACTTATGTACCGGGCCCGGTCAGAACCTAATTGATGTGTTCAATTTAGTTCTCTGTCGAAACAAATCAGAGATCGAGAAACAAATGTTGGACAATAAGTATGACCATGTTCCATGTGTTTGTCCGGATGATATCTTGAGAGCAGAGGATTATATGATCACTTATCTTAAATGGCGTATCATTATCATCTCAGTTCCGAGAGACTTTGAAAGAGCTACGATTGCCAGTCGGCTCCTGAAGTCATATCTGCAAACATAGTTATTAGACTTATCCAAGTGGGAGACTGTTGGATATAGTGTCTAAGTCCATAACTATATTTGGTATGTACTTGACCCAACCCGACATGGTCCATTTGGGTTGCATGGCATTGCAACACTTAGGTAGACTGTAATGAGAGAAAAAGGACACTTAGAGTTTATTAATATATTATAAGTTCTAATATATTAATAATATTATTTAATTAGTATTGATCAAGAATTAATTTAGAATTAATTTGGTGATCAAGATGAGACTAATTAAATATATGGGGTTGATTATGTAAATCACTCATTCTTTTATAGTAGGGTATGATCCATGGTTTATAACCCATAAGGAGCTCCATGGATAATCCATGGGGGTTACAAACCCATGGATCATTAGAAATGAAGAGTCGTGACAATTAAGGCATACATGTGTAAACCCTAATTGTGACACACTATAAAAGGGGTCTCATAGCTAGCAAAATCGGCCACTAGAAAAACAAGAGGGCAAAACTGATTTTGAGTGTAATCAAGTTTCTCTCAAGTTATTCTAAGTGTTGTGGTGTTATGTGAAGCATTTGAGGCATCACATTTGGGGTGCTAGGCTCACAAAGTCATCAAGGAATTCAAGCAACAAGAAAGGTATGTTATTCTACTAGTTTTATGTTACATGTTCCCCATGCCATGCTATCTAGGAAGTAAACCTTGGAAAAATCAAATTTGCATGTATATTAGAGAAAACATAGATCCAAGGTTTCTAGGGTTGCATGTACACCATAGGAGTGTTAGATTGCTAAAAACCCATCACTAACTTGCAACATTCATCATAATTGATTATGCTCCCACTTGCATAACAATCATAACTTTTACTAGCATAACATTTATGCTCCCACTAGCTATGAGCCTATGACATGTACCCATAAATTAGTTGGACTTCTAGAAATCAATACCTATTGACTTTCATTACCAATGTTCAGATATCTGATACGAGATGCTTTGATAAGACTTTATCTAGGCTTCTCAAACTCATACACATTTTCTTAGATAGCTCACATGTGTGTCTAAACAATTTAAGAACTTATAACAATAAGTCTCAAATGTTTAGACTTTTTGCCATTCCTCACAATTTGAATTATGAAATGGTATGCCGTAATCATAATCAAATTTGAGAATGCAAATATCACAACTGCTATCTCCTTAAAATCTACTTAGCGAAAGTGTTTCCTCACCATCATTTTCATGAATCGGAGAGAAACCTTATGACACTTAGATTTTATGGTGTATGTGTTCCTATCCATGTGAATTTGTCAAACCATAATCAAAGGACAAGGTTAGTGACCAATCCAAACTCATATGGATTGAACTAGTTCAATCTTAATTTCTTGCCACTTGGCAGCACAAGGGCCTACCATTGCTTCCGGGTTGTTATGCAAACAACTGAAAACTCATAGAACTCACATGCATAGTCAACTTTAACTGGAATGTGCACATAAATAAGAACATGTCAACACGATAGGTTACAAACCTCAAGGCGTGTGCTAGTGATAAACAATAGGTTTTCTTCTCGATTAGTTCTTCAAACTTGTCAAGATCTTTAAGACTCCCATTGACCTCTTGACATATAAGATTCTTTGTCAAGAACCATTCCTTGACAAAGCAAATATTCAAGAGTTAGTGCGGATTCTTATCAAGATAAACACTTCGCACAATTGGTCTTAGTTGGTCTTTGTCCTTACCAAGACATCACAACATACCAATTTCAAATGTAAAAGAGTAAAAACATTTAACTCTACATTTGATGAGTGTTATAAACCTTTCATAAGATTATGCCACTCAAGGCAAAATATTGGAGTATAACTCTAAGACTTGTTTTGGAACGAAGTATGACTCATCTTCTTGATTTAACCATTTCAACGATTCGCGATTCCTCTTCTTAGCCATACAAATGCACTAAGATATCCTTAGAGGATCAATTGTGACATGGTTTTCATAATCATTAAGATGATCATAAAACATGATACTCAAGTACTCTCCCATCTTTTTAGATTGGAGAAACTTTTTGTCTTTCTGCCCAATTTGATTCTTCTCATTCGTTCTGCCATACATTGAAACTTTTCCAATGTTTCAGAATTATACTTAAACTTGTAAGCATAACCATATTTACTAAACTTTAGTAAATCATGACGAATAGTCTTATCTTTCTCTGTGGTGGACCTGACCATCGCACACCCAGTGTACCCGATCCCCTAGTCCTTCACTTGACTCACATAAACATGTGAACAAAGAATTAGTCTTAATTTCCCAAAGATGAAGGTTCCCATTCATCACACAATACAAGTTGCATGATTCCAAGTTTCTATCCAACTGAAACTTGGGTGATGGGATTCTTTCCTTATTTGGCAAATTCTCGACACTACCACGAAAGAATCAAATCCACGAAAGAAACAAAAATTTACCACAAAAGCCATTGTAAGGAAACTTTAAAAATAAGATAAATTTCAAAATTTTCTTTATTTATAAAAATTGCGGAAAACTTATCCTTACAATGCAAAACAAGTTAAAATATGTTGTTATCTATTCCTAAGCAATCTTATCATAACTCTTAAGCAACAGCTCACAAATCTGATCATCGAACCATGCGATCGAAATCCATCTCTTCGCGATCAGACTCAGAATACTCTTCCTTTAAGCTTCCTTTCAATTATTCGATTCTTCAAAACATCAAAATGTAATTACATTACATCATGTATTAAGAATCTCCAAATAGGAACTTAATAGAGTTAGATAGTGGACTTAACTGAAGCAGAGTCATACACTATGACTTTACCATCCTTGTGATCCTTCAGGTAGATACGGAAGCTTCACAACCAATGCCCCTTCTCTTGGCAATAGAAACATATGGACTCTTTGGAATGGTACACGAGACTATCTCAGACTTAGCCTTTCTCTTTACCATTTGGTCAAATGACTTGACCATGGTCGATCCCTTTCCATTGGGAAGAGAAAGCTTTTCTGGACTTCCAATGTTACCATTGTCAATGTCCATGGAAGTTTGGGAAGTAGACCTTCCAATCAAATTTGCTTTACCAGTGCACCAAACATTATTGATTCACCAGCAACAAGCAAATAGGTAAGATCGGTAAAGGTCATGTTGCGGTCTGTCACATAGTAGTCCTTAAATAACCCACTATATGAGTTAGAAAGTGATTGAAGAACCTAGTCAACAACCAACTTCCTTGAGACTTCGACACCTATCTCTCCCATCTTGTCAATATGTAACTTCATCTCCAAGACGTGAGCACATACAGACTTTCCTTCCTGCCAATAGGGCTTTGAGTGACCTAGAACTTGTGGGTTTGGGAGAATTATTGGAGGAGGAGAATTATGAGGGAGAATTTCAAGTTTAGTTGATTTTAGTCCTTAGTATAACACCCAAATGAAATATTAAGGCTAGGACCCAACACAATATTTTACAATTCGGAAGAAGGATGTCGTAATCCTATTGCAAAATATTTGAAGGTAGGTAAATGACGATTTACCAATTTCCACCACGAAAAACGAAAAGTAACTTTAGGTTTTAAGTGAATTGAAATTCCTAGATCCTTTGAGATTCATTGAACAATTCAATGGCATGTTTAAATCTCGATTGTGCCCTTCAAGTTTGTAACTGGGATGCCGAGGATCACAAACAAGGTGTGAATAACCATGCAAATTAGCTTGGTACACCCAATGTTACAACCACCTAATCAATGTGTCGGTTAACCACACACACTCTATTTATTTATGATTAACATCAAGCTACCCTTTGCCACACAATGTCAGTCCCAGATTAGTGTGCCGGTTATCCACACACGCTCCACTAACGACTTAACAAGGTGCAAAGTGAAATTTCATGGGTTAGCACCAAATTCACATTTTCCTAAGTAACTAAGATTGGGAATTTATAAGTGTTTAGTTACTTAGTATTTCATTATACTTTTAATGAGAATTTAAATGTCCTGTCACACCCGTTCGGCTAACGACCCTCCACCCGACTTCGTGAATGAGGCCTACAAACGGTAAGACTGACTTTACTCTTATACATACATACATATATATATATATATATATATATATATATATATATATATATATATATATTAAACCTATAGTATTATAATAGTATAAGGGTTGAATTTTAAACTTTTAAAATTCTAGGGTTTGGAACTAAAGTATTCAAAAAGTGAAACTTTACAAATTCCAAAACTTGAGGGCAAGTTTTAAAACTTGTCAAAACTTTTCAAATCCATAACTTATGAGTTTAATATAGATTTTATGAAAAGACTTTTGACATTCCATAACTTGAGGACAAGTTATGGAGTTAATAAAACCATTTATGGGAAAAAGACTCTTCAAGTTCATAACCTATGATTTTAATGATATCTTTAAAAGGAAAACTTTTCATTTTCCATAACTTGAGGACAAGTTATTGATGAAGTGATGAATCGAGAATGTATCAGAGAAATAATCAAATGCACAAAAAGAGTAAATATAATCTGGTTTTCAGCTCGTATTATGCTTTCAGTTCTTACAAAGAGAAAGTAGACAAGTTGTTCTCAGACTCTTATCTAACTCTAAGTAAAGTCCCTATTTATAGGAGACATGAAAGCATACAAAAAATTACAAGGACTAAAACTCTAAGCTTCGATACAAAATTCCTTGTAAAATAATATAACAGACTTCGACATATTACAACAAAACTTCGACCCTTACAATCTCCCCCTTTGTAATAATGTCGAATATCTCAACTTGTGAGAATTTGTGCAGCAAAAAGCATCACCCTTCGAATATCTGTATACCATGACAAAATCTTCTTTAACTCCTTCTTATCCCCTTGATTATTCTTTGAACAATTATTCATACGAACAATAAAATTCGTATATTGGGATGTGGTATATCTTTCAACTTCGCTTGCTTGGAATAAGAACCTTTTTGCTTTACCGTTCTTGTCTTTTCCAGCAAATACCATTCCAAAAGGTTTTAAGCAAATTTCCCCATCAGCAAATTTCTTCAACTCAGGTTGGGTCTTCGAAACTTCCATAGGGACTTTCACTTCATTCCCCAATGCTGTAGCCAACTCCACATCTGTCAAAGCCAAACACTCATAGTAATTATCTATGAATATTTTGATGTGAGCAAGACCAAGTCTAAAAACTTCTGGATCTGTTCCTTGAAGATGCAAAGCATTCTTGTCTTTCAAAAGTAATGCAACTTGTATAAGATCATACAAGTTCATTAACGGAAAATCAGCAACTGAGAAATCACAAACTTTACTGTTCGCCCTTACTACATGATAACGAAGATTCTGTAACGTATTTTCGAACAATACATCCTTCGTTATGCTTAGCACCTTCTTGATTTTCACCAAAGACCATATCTCCTCTGTCACTTTTCCAAGAATAGCATGAAACCTAAGTTTCATGTAGGTGTAATCATCATCATTATCAAACTTCTCTGCAATCTTGTACTGAGCCATCATGAACATCATTTCGTTCACAGGGAAATCAAGTTGGCTCATATCAGTGTTAGTAACAGCATAGCTTTGCTTGGGCTTTTTCTCGAAAGCATACATATGATTGTAAGCAACTTTTGCTTCAATATTTTCGTAATTGTAATGCTTGTTTAGATCTCCCTTATTCATTTCATGTGGATCATTTGCACGAAGTCTCATAATACTTTGAATCACCCTTTGTTTCTCTATTTCAGCTTCAACTTCAGCTTTCTTCTCTTCTTTTGATTTCTCAACAATAATCGTTTTCCCTTTGTCTTTATTCCTAGGAATTTCAACAACTTCCTTTGGTTCAGAACTACTTCCCTTTCCAGCAGAATAATCAATCACTATGCCTTTTGTAATTGGTTTTGAGATCGGCTTTGAAGTCACCACCGTTGAACTTACTGGCCCAGCTGTTGAAACAATTGGCTTTGTTGTTGGTGTTGGGTCTTGAGCATTCTAACACTCTTATGGTGTACATGCAACCCTATAAACCTTGGATCTCTGTTTTCTCTATTATACATGCAAATATTAACTATTCCAAGGTTTCATCCTAACTAGCATATTATGAAGCACCTATACTACAAAGTTCTAGTTAGATGACATACCTTTTGATGTAGCTTGATGTCTTCAAGCTTTAAGAGCTTAGCCCCAATAGTGTGGAAGCCTCAAATGGAATCACAAATCACCAAAACACCTTGGAAGAACTTGAGAGAATATGTATGCACACTAAAATCGTCCCACTCTTATTTTCACACACTTGTGCCAATTTTGTGAGCCAAGGACCCCTTTATATATTATGGAGGATTAGGGTTACATCCATGTAAACCCTAATACCCATGACCTTTCATTTACATAGGATCCATGGGTTAAAAGCTCCATGGACCATCCATGAAAGCTTAGCCCAACCTAAATGAACTTGGCCCATTCCATATATATAAGAGTCCATATTTAATTAGTTCTTTTTGATCACTTAATTAATTCTAAATTAATTCTTGATCAATACTAATTAAATAGTATGATTCCATATTAATATATTAGAACTTATAATATATTAATATAAATCATAAATATACTATTCCTTAAAAGACTATCCATATAAATTGTGCCGGTGAAGTGCAACCCAAATGGACCATGCCGGGTCGGGTCAAGTACATACCAAATATAGTTATGGACTTAGACATTAATCCAACAGTCTCCCACTTGGATAAGTCTAAAACTATTATTGAGTGTGACTTCAAAACCTAACTGGCAATCGTAGCTCTTAAAGCCGCTGTCGAACTCTGACCTTGTCAATGACTTGTCCATTAGATAAAGGATCATATATTCCTCCATTCTAGATATCATATGGACTGAGACATGGATTATAATCATTCTCTCTGTCCATTTGTTGTTTCCCGATTTTCGATTTATGATGACTGACTGATTGAACAAATCAAATCAGTCCTGGCTTGGCCAAGCACTCACATGTGTCATCGCTAAATCATCGAGGGGCCCACAGATATCGCTTTTATCCCGAAGGTAAAAGGAAAGGATAAACTTCGACTCATATGGCTTGTTCTACTACTTGTTGAATCATAAACAAAGGCATGTTTTATAACATCGAGTTACCAAATGCGTTTTCGTGCAATCAATGTATAACCAACTCATAGTAACAACTCATATCTCTAGGTTTGAAGAATATAAGATATTATCGTCTCATGATCACTCGTGATAAAATCCATGAAGTGATTCAAATGAGCGCGGGTTGAATCCAATACTCAGAAATTATGAGCATTCATGAGTGTTGTAGCACCACTTTGTCCACCAACTTGGACCTCTACAAACTAACCCATGACAGTCTTGATTCATATCTACTTCCAACATATGACCGACTGTGGATGGTTTGAATAACTTAATCATTCAGGAAGAGCGACTTAGTTATTCTGGAAGTCAAAACATGCAAAGTGAAACACAAGAATAAATGAATCAAATATGGTATCAAACCCTATGAATATAAATAAACACTTTTATTTATCACCATACTGATTACTCATTATTCATTGTTTCGGTTTTATCAACTTTATACTTGAATTAAAAACACTAGTTGTCCCATGCTCCAAGCATGTACACTATGTTTTTCTTAAACAATAGCTTTGCCATACACCAAGTATGCACTCTATGTTTGTCTATGATCCTTACTTTGTGAAATAAACCAATTGAACATAATTTCAATGATTCTAATTTCACACTCCCAAATCCTTATCGAAAAATGTGAGAATTTCAAATTCCTATCATTTATCGAAATCTGTTTAGATTTTAAACTTATATGCACTGACCCTCCTGTAATGAATATGTACAAAGTCACAATGACTTGTCAACAATCATTATAAGGTATTCCAATGGAGATCAACTCCATGGAAACTAAGTCTCATATTCAAAGTACATTGCTTTGGACATGCTTCTTGCATTAAGTTTTCTAATTTTACACAGATAACTTCCACCTATGGAGACAACTCCATATTCTTATTTTGACTATCACTTCTGAATAAGAGATGCCTCTTTTCAGAATATGTCAATATGGTCCTTCCAAAATTAGCATTATACTTCCAACTGTCCCTGAGCAACCAATCTTTGGTAAACCTCAGATTGTCCTCGACAATTGCTTAATCATTTTAGTCATATCCAATCCTAGACCTTTTCCCTTCTTAATGCCTCTGGGCATTTGGAAAAATTTAGAAATGACAAATATTATAGCACATGCAATCGATCCTGTACCCAAAGCAAATGGTACACGATTCATGATGTCTCACATAAAGACATGATTCTAGACCAGTCTTTTGCTACAATATTTTTATTTTCCATGTTTTCAAAATTTGACTATGAAGAGGGATGTCGTAATCATAATCGAATTTTGAGAACGCAATATATAGAATTTCCTTAAGTTGAACCAATCCAACATGAAATTCATATATATATTCTTGACTAAAGATGATTAAGGTCTCAATCTAAGCCTTTAGAACTGAAATGAAGTATATCCTCTCCCTTAATTATAGCAAAACAACTTTTTCAATCCCTGCAGCCTCACGAATTGAAACTTTTGTTTTCTATAATTAACATTGCTAACTTGCAACACTAACAATAATTATCATGCTCCCACTAACATGATGATTATTAGCATAACACTTATGGTCCCACTAGCTTTGACATGTACTCAGAAATCAGCTGGACTTCTAGAAATCAATACTTTATTGACTTTCTTACCAAAGTTTAGATTTCTGATACGAGATGCTTTGATAAAACTTTATCAAAATCATACACCTTTCCTTAGATAGCATGCATGTGTGTCTAAACAATTTCAGAACTATAAAAAGGGATGCCGTAATCATAGTCTCAATTGTTTAGACATTTTGCCATCTGCTTCAAATCTACTTGGTGTAAGTGTTTCCTCACCATCATTTTCATGAATCGGAGAGAAACCTTATGACCCTTAGATTTTATGGTGTATGTGTTCTTATCCATGTGAATCGTCAAAACCATAGTCACAAGACAAGGATAATGACAAATCCAAACTCATATGGACTGAACTTATGCAATCTTAACTTCTTGCCACCTGGCAGTACAGGGCCTGTCATTGCTTCCAAGTTGTTATGCAACCAATTGAGAACTTTCAGAACTCCTATGCAAAGCCAACTTTAACTGGAATGGGCACAGAATATGTCAACACGATAGGTTATAAACCTCAAGTCGTGTGCTAGTGAAGAACCTCAAGTTTTATTCTTGATTAGTTCTTGAAATTCTTTTTAGGATCTTTAAGACTCCCACTATCCTCTTGACATATAAGACTATCTTGCCAAATATTCAAGAGATAGTGCGGATTCTTTATCAAGACAAACACTTCACACAATTGGCCTTAGTTGGTCTTTGTTTTATCCAAAACATCACAACTTACCAATTTCAAATGTACAAGAGTAGGACACTTTTACTCTTACATTTGACAAGTGTTTTAAACCTTTATTTAAGATATATCACTCAAGTTACAATCTTGGAGTATGACTCTAAGAATTGTTTTGGAACGAAGTATGACTCATCTTCCTGATCTAACCATTTCAACAATTCATGACTCCTCTTCTTAGTCATAAGAATGCACTAAGATGACCTTTAGAGGACTAATTGTGATATGATTTCTAAATTATTAAGATGATCACAAACATGATACTAAAGTACTCTCCCATCTTTTCAGATTTGAGAAACTTTTATCTTTCTGCCTAATTAGATTCTTCCCATTCGTTCTGCCATACATTGAGACTTTTCCAATGTTTCAGAATTATACTTAAACTTGTAAGTATAACCATATTTACTAAACTTTAGTAAATCAAATAGTCTTAACGAGCTTTGTGGTGGACATGACCAGTGCACAAGAATGTGTACTCGATCCCTTTAGTCCTTCACTTGACTCACACATCCATGTGAACAAGTAATTAGTCTTGATTTTCCAATGCTTGAAAGTTCTCATTCATCATACTATTCAACTTGCATGATTCCAAGTTTCGGTCCAATTGAAACTTGGGTGATGAGGAACTTTCCTGATTTGGTAAATTTAGACACTACCACAAATGAAAGAATCAAATCCATTTTCCAATATTGCTGTTAGTGGAATCATATAAGCAACAATTTTCCACAAATGCCATTGTAAGGATACTTCATTAAACAATTTTCTTTTATTTTAAAACTTTGTGGAAAAACTTATCCTTACAATCCACATGGAAAATTGTTGTTATCTATTCCTTAGCAATATATCATAACTTCTTAAGCAACTGCTCAAAATTCTGATGCGATCGAAATCCACCTTCGCGATCAGAATCAGCATATACTTCCTTTAAGATTTCTCTCTATTCTTTGATTCTTAAAACATCAACATGTGACCCAGTCACATCATGTAATGAGGATCTCAGAATAGAACTTAACAGAGTTAGATAATGGGCTCTACCTGATGTAGAGTCAAACTTATTGACTTTAACATCCTTAGGTAAATTTGGCAGCTTTGCAATCAACGCCCCTTCCTTTGGCAAAATAAACATATGGACCCTTTGGTAATGGTACTATCTCAGACTTAGCCTTTCTCTTTACCATTTGGTTAACCGGGTTGACTATGGCCAATCCCTTTCCATTGGGAAGAGAATGCTTTTTCTGGATTTCCAGTGTCACCATTGTCACTGTCCATAAAGTTTTTGGGAAGTTGATCTTCTAATCAAATTTGCTTTACTATCGTTCCAAATCATTGCTGATTCAGCAGCACCAAGCAAATAGATATGATCATTAAGGTTCATGTCATAGTCTGTTTCATAGTGGTCCCAAAGGAACTCACTATGTGACTTAGAAAGTGATTGAACATCCAACTTTCTCAAGACTTTGACACCCAACTCTCCCGACTTGTCAATATGTGACTTCATCTCTAAGATGTGATCACACATAGACCTTGCTTGCCATTAGGGCTTGAGTGACCTTGAACTTGTGGGTTAGGGAGAATAATTGGAGGAGGTGGAGGAAGAGAAGTATGACTTCCATGAGCCAAACTCGGGAAGTCATATTCATTAGGAAAGCTTGGTTTGGGAAGATCATTGTTGTCTAAACCAGACATCAACAATGGGAGAAATTCACATAAAGTTGATTTAAGTCCTTAATATAACACCCAATATGATATATTAAGGCTAGGACCCAACAAACTATTTTATAACTTGGAAGAGGGATGCCGTAATCCAAGCTATAAAATATTTGAAGGTAGGTGAATGACGATTCACCAATTTCCACCAAGATAAACGAAATGTATTATTAGGTTTTAATTGGTTTTGAAACTCCTAGATTCTTTTGAGATTCATTGAACTTTTCAATGACATGTTTCAATCTCGAGTGTGCCCTTCAGGTTTTGTGACTGGGATGCCGAGGATCACAAAACAAGGTGTGAAGTAACCATGCAAATATACTTGGTACCCTTAATATTTACCCCTCAATCGATGTGCCGGTTAACCACACACGCTCCACCGATGCTATGATAAACATTAAGTTACCCTTTGCCTACCTTGTTAAATCAAGCTAGTGTGTCAGTTAACCACACACGCTCCACTAACTGACTTAAGAAAGTGCAAAGTGTAATTTCATGGGTTAGCACCAAATTCACATTTTCCTAAGTAACTAAGATTGGGAATTTATAAATGTTTAGTTACTTAGTATTTTTCATTAATACTTTTAATGAAGGGAGAATTATAGTCCTTGTCCTACCCGTTCGGCTAACGACCCTCCACCGGTCAAGGAAGCGGTGGGTGAGAGTGGACACCCATTAAACTGCCATTTTATAGGCAGTAACCTTATACCCCCCTTATAGACCGGCTTCGTGAATGAGGCCTACTAATGGTAAGACGACTTGCTCTTATACATATATATAAATATTATTAACTTATAATATTATAAAGTATAAGGGTTGAATTTTAACTTTTAAAATTCTAAGGGCTTAACTTGGAATTAAAGTATTCATGGGAAAACTTTACAAATTCCAAAACTTGAGGGCAAGTTTTTGAAACTATTAAAAAATTTTCATTTCATAACTTATGAGTTTAATGGTTCATTAAAATGAAGACTCTTCATTTTTTATGTAACCTCTTATTCTTTAATAACACTTTTAAAGACGTGACTCTTAAACATCCATAACTTGAGGACAAGTTATGGAGTCATAATACTATTTAATGAAAAAGACTCTTCATTTTTTTTATGTAACCTATGACACTTTTATGAGTTTTAAGATTCATAAATGTGACCTTTTATGTAACTTGAGGACAAGTTACAAAAACACATTTTATGAACTACCTCTAGATTAATTAGGATTGAAAACAACTAAAACACAATTTTTTTTCCCATTAATCTAAACTAACTCATAAATCAAGGAAACACAAAAAAAATAATAATAATAACTTTTGGATTCCATAACTTATGGAGTTTAATGTTTTGTTTTATGATGAAACTTTTCATGTTCCATAACTTAAGAACAAGTTATGGAATTCTTTAAAACATTAAGACCAAGTTTTGTAACTCCATAAAAAACTTTGAATCAATTTTTTTTTTAAACCTTTGCATATCCATAACTTATGGAGGTTTCAAAAAACTCTTTAGATCAAACTTTTAAAACTAATAAAATAATCATATCATTTTATTTTTTACTAAATTTGACCTAATTCAACTCATATAGCAAATGATTCAACTTTTACAAATAATTAGTTTTTCACAAAAACAAGTAATTATCTTAAAATTTGACAAACGTCATGTTTTTTTTTTCCTTTTTTTTCAACTTTGAAAATAAAACATTTGCATCAATATAACAGAAAACAACCCATGGCTCTGATACCACTGTTGGGTCTTGAGCATTCTAACACTCTTATGGTGTACATGCACCCCTATAAACCTTGGATCTCTGTTTTCTCTATTATACATGCAAATATTAACTATTCCAAGGTTTCATCCTAACTAGCATATTATGAAGCACCTATACTACAAAGTTCTAGTTAGATGACATACCTTTTGATGTAGCTTGATGTCTTCAAGCTTTAAGAGCTTAGCCCCAATAGTGTGGAAGCCTCAAATGGAATCACAAATCACCAAAACACCTTGGAAGAACTTGAGAGAATATGTATGCACACTAAAATCGTCCCACTCTTATTTTCACACACTTGTGCCAATTTTGTGAGCCAAGGACCCCTTTATATATTATGGAGGATTAGGGTTACATCCATGTAAACCCTAATACCCATGACCTTTCATTTACATAGGATCCATGGGTTAAAAGCTCCATGGACCATCCATGAAAGCTTAGCCCAACCTAAATGAACTTGGCCCATTCCATATATATAAGAGTTCATATTTAATTAGTTCTTTTTGATCACTTAATTAATTCTAAATTAATTCTTTATCAATAGTAATTAAATAATATGATTCCATATTAATATATTAGAACTTATAATAGATTAATATAAATCATAAATATACTATTCTCAAAAGACTATCCATATAAATTGTGCCGGTGAAGTGCAACCCAAATGGACCATGCCGGGTCGGGTCAAGTACATACCAAATATAGTTATGGACTTAGACATTAATCCAACAGTTGGAATGTTTGTTGAGAAAACTTTTCCAACAATCTTGACTTTTTAATGCGAAACTCCATCACCAACCTTTCCTTCTCCCCCTTGCACCCCTGTGACAACAGGCGGGCCATATGTTGGTAAAAGACTTGAAATTCTTCACAATGGGGCCAATTGTTTATGAAGAACAGCTTCAAACTGAACAAACAGCTGGGACAAAAACTCTGGAGTTATTAATGGAGAGGAACTTGACTTCATGATTAAAGACTTCAACTCAGTCAACTGAGTAGTGAGCTCAGTTAAACTGTTCGATTCTTGAGTAGAAAACTGAGTAAGTTGAGGGCTCATTGCTTTGTATAATTTCACGAACTTGGTGACCACATCAGCAATAACACCAACTTGCTGATTAAGAGAAGCATAATCACGTTGCATCACTTCAATTTCTTTGGCCATATCTTCTCGAAGCTCTTGAAGTTTGAGATTAACATCTTCTCGTACCTTTTTCACATCTTGAACGAACAACACATGTCGTTCTTTGCCCACACGTTTCAAGTTTTTCACTTCTCCCTCAAAGTTCGACGATTGAGACTTAACTCGCAATTCATTATTTTTATCATTCTGATCTACCTTCTCCATTATTCGTGACTCAGATGCTTGAATCAATCCAGAGCATTTGGTAAACATCTTGGCTTCAACAGCTTTGAGCATTCCATCAATTTCCATACTTGACACCGAATTACTTCCCCCCATATCGGCTTGATATTGAATAATGGAATTCAACTTCTTGTTAAGAATCTTGAACTGCTTCATAGACATTAACATGTGACCTGGAAAATTTTCTTCCTCATCATCAAATTCAAGTTCCTCAAAAGTTCCTCCAAAACCTCCTTCGTCAGTATCAGTTTCCAATTCATCAACAGTTTTGGGTGGATCAGTGGATTGGGATGAGAAAAGAGTAGTAATTGGATGGTTGATAATATGTTCAAAAGTAGGTGAATTGGTTGTGTTGGAACCAGGTAAATATAGGGTGGTAATGAAACAAAAGTATCCATGGAAGATAATGTAGGAATACCTTGGACTGATACTGAAATCTCTTTAGTCGAATCTCCTTTACCCATGTTGACATTTACATCCGTATCAGATACGTGTGTAGTGATGTCTGAAGTTCGAACCTCCTCAGGAACTGACTTGGTTAACGAAACTTCGGGTTGTATGACTTCAGTCTGCTCAGGAGTTGAAGTTGGTTTGAAAAGATTATCTTCAGGAGTTTCAGGAACTTGCTCATCTTCGGAAGATTCTTTTTGAAGAATCAACTTCCTCTTTTTAATCTTCTTAGAAAGATTTTTTGCCATATCCTCAGCCATTCGTTTCTTGGAGGACGGATAAACCGGAGCTTGAACTTCACAAATAACTACCCCTTGCCTTGTCACATAAGGTTTATGAACCATTATTGGAGAAAAACTGAATGACCTTTCTGAGGACTTTTGTGAACCATGAGATTTTTGCTTGATTCATTTGTAAACTCCAGTTTTTGATGGAATTACTCCTTTTTCTGTCTCATCAACATGAAGCTCAATAGGCTTCGTCAAAACAATCGAAGCTGGCTCCTCTGTCACAGACTGTTTCTTTGGTGACTTCTTTGCTTGAAGATATTGCACAGGTTTTTCAGGAGTGGCCTTTGCATCCTTCTTTGAACGTCTTGACTTCTTAGAAGGACCAGCATCCTCCTTTGATAACAACTTTCCAGTTTCGATACTCGGATTAATGGACTTAGAATACTCCATTAATATTGATTTGGCTGGATCAACACGTTTTAACATTGCATCAGGGATTCTAGCAATGTTTGGAAACTCCTCGGCATTATCTGTAACCTCCTTTGGAAAGTGATACTTCAAGAACTCAAATTTTTCTTCATCAGCTGGCACATCAATCCCTTCTTTGTCATAAACATAACAAAGAATTAAACTCCAGTATCTTGCACACGAGATGCCTTGAACACGAGATGCCTTGAACCACATTTGTGTTCTCCACACTTTTCTGAAACTCCTTCCACAGTTGAGTAGAATAATCCACCGGAATATCATAATAAAGCCCAACAACCATGGCATAGACCTCCATTCGACCTTTATCCAAGCCAACACTGCGACCAGTCAAGTAGCGAAGAAAAATACCAAACAGAAAATTCCAAACACTTGGAAGGCCAGATTTCTTGAAATCACTAATCTTGGTGAGTGGGGATTGATGACCCATCTCATTGAACATGTAAATAATTTGAGCAAAAGAAAGATCAGTGTAGGGTGGAGTATTGGGAATACCAAGAATTTGACAGAAAAGCTTCTTGGTAAGACGGATTTGCTTGTCATTCACCAAATTGAAGGTGATAACATCCATCGCTTTGTTATACGTTGCAGTAGATCCTGCTAATGAAAGCCATGATAGTGGAATAGCCAAAGAATTGAACATAGCAGTAGACAAGACATAATTCTTCAAAGCCACGATCAACATCTTGAGTTCTTCAGGGTACAGAGAAACATCCCCCTCGACTTGATAGTTAGTGCTATGAATCTTCATTAATGGTTGAGAAACAACTTCTTCAGTAGTGGAATTTGGATCATCCGCCATTGATTAGGGTTTTAAACCTTTGAAGAACAAGTAAAGATTTCTGAGACAAATTGGGGATTAATCTTTTGAAAGCGTAAACTGATAAAGAACCCTTAAATCCCCTTTTATATGTAACCCTGAAATTTGAATGTGAAGCGGGAGCATCATTAAATGAGATCTGACGTGGCACCTTGAGAATCGCACCACTATTCCGATAAAGTAGCCACGCGTAAAAAAGTACCCATCACATCTCCTTGAAACCCGGAAAGAAGACAGAACGTCGTGTCAACCATTCGTCGGCCATACGTCATCGAGAAAGTAACTGTCACAAACCTTCGGCTTGGAGTCAAGGCTCATTCACTTTTAGGATGAAAAGCGAAATCATGTGCCAGTCCTTTTGAAATCATCATCCTGAGTTGGTATTACTCAGAACCTCAAGGATTTCGTGAGTGCAGTGTGCCAAGAAAATGAGATGAGAAGCAAATTAACAAAAATTTTGGTACTGTGATGTCGAAATATAAAATTTCGACACAAATACAGTTAACCCCAGGCAAAGGTTGCTTCGTTAATTATCAAGAAAGATAATCAACTGCTTGTGTATGTTCCCGTGAATTTCAATCGAATACTTGTAAAGAAGTATCGAAGGGCTTCTTTTTCAAGGCTTCATGGGTGGCTTAAAAATTCCGTTACATGTCAACCTAAACATAAGGTGAGTAATTGTAACCGAAATTACTTGTTTGACCAGTGTAGTCAAAGACAAGTATGTTTTGAAGTAAAGTGTAAGTGACCTCGAATTGCAAATGAAACTCACCTGGAAATCATATTCAAGAAAAAAATTTGAGCTGGATCCTGTTGGGTAACAAATATCGTGGGTTTCGACAATTTGATCAAGATCACGCAAAAGAATTGAATATGATTTGGAGTTTCGAAAGTTGTATACAGAAACAAATGTTTCGTAAAATCTGGAACAAAGTTGCCCGTCAATTCCTTAAAAGTTTAGAAAATTGGGTTTCACTTTCATCACGGTCTCATGATTCAAGATCATAAACACAGAATTTTGATATGCCTAAGTCATGATTGGTTTGATCAATGACCTCTGGGACATACGTCATTGTTGTTGGATTAATGTCTAAGTCCATAACTATATTTGGTATGTACTTGACCCGACCCGGCATGGTCCATTTGGGTTGCACTTCACCGACACAATTTATATGGATAGTCTTTTGAGAATAGTATATTTATGATTTATATTAATATATTATAAGTTCTAATATATTAATATATAATCATATTATTTAATTAGTATTGATCAAGAATTAATTTATAATTAATTAAGTGATCAAAAGGAACTAATTAAATATGGACTCTTAGATATATATATATATATATATATATATATATATATATATATATATATATATATATATATATATATATATATATATATATATATATATATATATATATATATATATATATATATATATATATATATATATATATATATCTGTGTGTGTGTAGTGGGCCAAGTTTATTTAGGTTGGGCTAAGTCTTCATGGATAGTCTATGGAGCTTTAACCCATGGATCCTAGGAAATGAAAGGTCATGGGTATTAGGGTTTAACCCTAATCCTCCACACTATATAAAGGGTCTTATGGTTCATGAAATTATGCTAGTGGCTAGTGTGGATACACTAAAGAGGGAAATAACGGATTTCATAGTGTGAGCCAAGTATCCATATTCTCTAAAGGTTTTCCAAGGTGTTTTGGTGATTTGTGATTCCACTTGAGGCTTCCACACTATTGGGGCTAAGCTCTTAAAGCTTGAAGACATCATGCTACATCAAAAGGTATGTCATCTAATTAGAACTTTGTAGTATAGGTCCTTCATAATATGCTAGTTAGGATGAAACCTTGGAATATTTAATATTTGCATGTATAATAGAGAAAACATAGATCCAAGGTTTATAGGGTTGCATGTACACCATAGGAGTGTTAGAATGCTCAAAACCCAACAGTGGTATCAGAGCCATGGGTTGTTTTCTGTTATATTTATGCAAATGTATTTTTTTTTCAAGTTGAAGGAAAAAAAAAAGAAAAAAAAACATGAAGTTTGTCAAATTTTATGATAATTACTTGATTTTATGAAAAAACTAATTATTTATAAATTTTGAGTCACTTTACTACAAGAGTTGAATTAGGTCAATTTATTAAAAGATAGAATGATATGATTATTTTATTTGTTTTAAAAGTTTGATCTAAATGGTTTTAAGGAGTTACAAATTTTGTCATAAAATTTTGGAACTCAAAAGTTTTTTTAAAGTTATGATCTTAAGAGTTTTGAAACTTCCATAAGTTATGGATGTGAAATGTCTCATTTATTAACTCTTTAGGTTATGAATTCCAAGAGTCTTCAAAGGATAATTGTCAAAGTTTCAAGATTTGTATTAGTTTATATGATTATCTAATTTCTTGAAAATTGTTGATGTGAATTATCTTTACTTATGAGTTTAATCTAGATCATAGAAAAATTATTTGATTATTGTGTTAATTGGAATATTTGATCTTAATGGTTTTTATGAACTCCATAACTTGTCCTCAAGTTATGGAAAGTGAACAGTTTTTCTTTTTAAAGTGTCATTAAGTCTCATAGGTTATGAAAATAGAAGAGTCACTATTTTTAATGTCATCATTAAATGATTTAATGTCTTCCATAACTTGTCCTCAAGTTATGGAACTTGATTTTTTTTTCATTAAACCTTAATTAAACTCATAAGTTATGAAATGAAAAGTTTTGAATAGTTTCAAAAACTAGCCCTCAAGTTTTGGAATTTGTAAAGTTTTCACTTATGAATATTTTAATTCCAAGTTAAGCCCTTAGAATTTTAAAAGTTAAAATTCAACCCTTATACTTTTTAATATTATAAGTTAATAATATTTATATATATGTATAAGAGTAAAGTCGTCTTACCATTAGTAGGCCTCATTCACGAAGCCGGTCTATAAGGGGGGAATAAGGTTACTGCCTATAAAATGGCAGTTTAATGGGTGTCCACTCTCACCCACCGCTTCCTTGACCGGTGGAGGGTCGTTAGCCGAACGGGTAGGACAAAGACTATAATTCTCCCTTCATTAAAAGTATTAATGATAAATACTAAGTAACTAAACACTTATAAATTCCCAATCTTAGTTACTTAGGAAAATGTGAATAAGGTGCTAATCCATGAAATTACACTTTGCACTTTGTTTAAGCCGTTAGTGGAGCGTGTGTGGTTAACCGGCACACTAACCTGGACTTAACAAGGTAGGCAAAGGGTAACTTAATGTTTATAATAGTATCAATGGAGCGTGTGTGGTTAACCGGCACATCGATTGAGGGGTAAACACTTAAGGGTACCAAGTAATTTGCATGGTTACTTCACACCTTGTTTTGTGATCCTCGGCATCCTAGTCACAAAAACTGAAGGGCACACTCGAGATTGAAACATGCCATTGAAAAGTTCAATGAATCTCAAAAGATCTAGGAGTTTCAAATCCAATTAAAACCTAATAATACATTTCGTTTATCTTGGTGGAAATTGGTGAATCGTCATTCACCTACCTTCAAATATTTTATAGCTTGGATTACGGCATCCCTCTTCTAAGTTATAAAATAGTTTGTTGGGTCCTAGCCTTAATATTTCATATTGGGTGTCATATTAAGGACTTTAGATCAACTATCTTGAATATCTCCCAAAAGATGTCTAAGTTCAGACATCTATGATCTTCCCAAATCTCTTGGAACTTTACTTCTTTCACCTCCTCCAGTTATTCTCCCTAACCCACAAGTTCTTGAAAAGTTTAAGGTCACTCAATCCCTATTGGCAAGCAAGGTCTATGTATGATCACATCTTGGAGATGAAGTTAAGTATTCACAAGCCGGGAGAGTTGGGTGTCAAAGTCTAGAGGAAGTGGATGTTCAACCACTTTCTAAGTCACATAGTGAATTCCTTTGGGACTCCTATGAAATAGACTATGACAAGACCCTTAATGATCTTAACTATTTGCTTGGTGCTGCTAAATCAGAAATGATTTGGTGTACTAGTAAAGCAAATTTGATTAGGAGATCAACTTCCCAAAACTTTATGGACAGGGACAATAGTGACACAGGAAATCCAGAAAAGCATTCTCTTCCCAATGGAAAGGGATTGGCCATAGTCAACTTGGTTGACCAAATGGTAAAGAGAAAGGCTAAGTCTGAGATAGTCCCATGTACTATTACCTAAGGGTCCATATGTTTCTATTGCCAAAGGAAGGGGCTTTGGTTACGAAGCTGCCAAACTTACCTAAGGATGGTAAAGTCAATAAGTTTGACTTTATTTCAGGTAAAGTCCATTGTCTAACTCTATTAAGTTCCTACTTAGAGATTCTTATTACATGATGTGACTGGGTCACATGTTGATGTTATAAGAATCAAAGAAAAGAGAGAAAGCTTAAAGGAAGTATATGTTGATTCTGATCGTGAAGATGGACTTCGATCGCATCAGAATTTTTGAGCTGTTACTTAGGAGTTATGACACATTGCTTAGGAATAGATAACAACAAGGTTTTCATATGGATTGTAAGGATGAGTTTTTCCGCAAAGTTTTTAAAAATAAAAGGAAATATTTGATATTATTTATTTTAAGTATCCTTACAATGGCATTTGTGGAAAAAAAAATTTGTTGCTTATATGATTCCATTGCTAGTTATATAGGAAAATGGTTTTGATTCTTTCATTTGTGGTAGTGTCTAAATTTACCAAATAAGGAAAGTTTCTCATCACCCAAGTTTAAATTGGACCGAAACTTGGAAATCATGCAAGTTGTATAGTATGATGAATGAGAACTTTCAGCATTGGAAAATTAAGACTAATTCCTTGTTCACATGTATATGTGAGTCAAGTAAAGGACTAAAGGGATTGAGTACACATTCTTGTGCACTGGTCGTGTCCACCACAAAGCTCGTTAAAACTATTCGTCATGATTTACTAAAGTTTAGTAAATATGGTTATACTTACAAGTTTAAGTATAATTCCAAAACATTGGAAAAGTCTCAATGTATGACAGAACGAATGAGAAGAAGCAAATTAGGCAGAAAGATAAAATTTTCTCAAATCTGAAAAGATGGGAGAGTACTTTAGTATCATGTTTATGATCATCTTAATGATTAAGATACCATATCACAATTGATCCTCTAAGGTCATCTTAGTGCATTTTTATGACTAAGAAGAGGAGTCATGAATTGTTGAAATGGTTAAATCAAAAAGATGAGTCATACTTCGTTCCAAAACAATTCTTAGAGTCATACTCCAAGATTGTAACTTGAGTGACATATCTTAAAGAAGGTTTATTAATACTAGTCAAATGTAAGAGTAAAAGGTTATCTACTCTTGTACATTTGAAATTGGTAAGTTGTGATGTTTTGGATAAAATAGAGACCAACTTAGACCAAGTGTGTGAAGTGTTTGTCTTGATAAAGAATCCGCACTATCTCTTGTATATTTGGCAAGTGAGTCTTATATGTCAAGAGGACAGTGGGAGTCCTAAAGCTCTTGAAAGTTTCAAGACCTAATCAAGAATAAAACCTGGAATTCTTCACTAGCACACGACTTGAGGTGTATAACCTATCGTGTTGACATTTCTGTGCCTATTCAAGTTGACTTTGCATAGTAGTTCTGAGAGTTCTCAATTGGTTGCACAACTACTTGGAAGCTATGGCAGGCCCTTGTGCTGCCAGGTGGCAAGAACTTAAGATTGCACAAGTTCAATCCATATGAGTTTTGATTTGTCACTAACCTTGTCTTGTGATTATGGTTTTGACAAATTCATATGGGTAGGAACTCATACACCATAAAAATCTAAGTGTCATAAGGTTTCTCTCCGATTCATGAAAATGATGGTGAGGAAATTCTTTCACTAAGTAGATTTTAAGTAGATAGCAATTGTGATATCTGCAGTTCTCAAAGTCGTTAGTGGAGTGTGCGTGGTTAACCGGCACACTAACATTGACTTATGAGAAATGGCAAAAGGTCTAAACAATTGAGACTATGATTACGACATCCCTTTTCATAGTTCTGAAATTGTTTAGACGCACCTGTGATCTATCTAAGATAAGGTGTATGATTTTGATAAAGTCTTATCAAAGCAATCTAGTATCAGAAATCTGAACTTTGGTAAGAATGTCAATAAAGTATTGACTTCTAGAGGTCCAACTGTTTTCTGGATACATGTCAAAGCTAGTGGGAGCATAAGTGTTATGCTAATAATCATCATGTTAGTGGGAGCATGATAGTTATTGTTAGTGTTGCAAGTTAGCAATGTTAATTATAGAAAACAAAAGTTTCAATTCGTGAGGCTGCAGGGATTGAAAAAGTTGTTTTGCTATAATTAAGGGAGAGGATATACTTCATTTCAGTTCTAAAGGCTTAGATTGAGACCTTAATCATCTTTAGTCAAGAATATATATATATATATATATATATATATATATATATGAATTTCATGTTGGATTTGTTCAACTTAAGGAAATTCTATATATTGCGTTCTCAAAATTCGATTATGATTACGGCATCCCTCTTCATAGTCAAATTTTGAAAACATGGCAAATAAAAAATATTGTAGCAAAAGACTGGTCTAGAATCATGTCTTTATGTGAGACATCATGAATCGTGTACCATTTGCTTTGGGTACAGGATCGATTGCATGTGGTATAATATTTGTCATTTCTAAATTTTTCCAAATGCCCAGAGGCATTAAGAAGGGAAAAGGTCTAGAATTGGATATGACTAAAATGATTAAGCAATTGTCGAGGACAATCTCATGTTTACCAAAGATTGGTTGCTCAGGGTCAGTTGGAAGTATAGTGCTAATTTTGGAAGGACCATATTGACATATTCTGAAAAGAGGCATCTCTTGTTCAGAAGTGATAGTCAAAATGAGAACATGGAGTTGTCTCCATAGGTGGAAGTTATCTGTGTAAGATTAGAAAACTTAATGCAAGAAGCATGTCCAAAGCAATGTACTTTGAATATGAGACTTAGTTTCCATGGAGTTGATCTCCATTGGAATACCTTATAATGACTGTTGACAAGTCTTTGTGACTTTGTACATATTCATTACAGGAGGGTCAGTGCATATAAGTTTAAAATCTAAACAGATTTCGATAAATGATAGGAATTTGAAATTCTCACATTTTTCGATAAGGATTTGGGAGTGTGAAATTAGAATCATTGAAATTATGTTCAATTGGTTTATTTCACAAAGTAAGGATTATAGACAAACATAGAGTGCATACTTGGTGTATGGCAAAGCTATTGTTTAGAAAAACATAGTGTACATGCTTGGAGCATGGGACAACTAGTGTTTTTAATTCAGGTATAAAGTTGATAAAACCAAAACAATGAAATAATGAGTAATCAGTATGGTGATAAATAAAAGTGGTCTATTTATATTCATAGGGTTTGATACCATATTTGATTCATTTATTCGTGTGTTTCATTTTGCATGTTTTGACTTCCACAATAAACTAGGTCATTCTTCCTGAATGACTAAGTTATTCAAACTATCCACAGTCGGTCATATGTTGGAAGTAGATATGAATCAAGACTGTCATGGGTTGGTTTGTAGAAGTCCAAGTTGGTGGACAAAGTGGTGCTACAACACTCATGAGTGCTCATAAGTTCTGAGTATTGGATTCAACCCGCGCTCATTTGAATCACTTCATGGATTTTATCACGAGTGATCATGAGACGATAATATCTTATATTCTTCAAACCTAGAGATATGAGTTGTTACTATGAGTTGGTTATACATTGATTGCATGAAAACGCATTGGTAACTCGATATTATAAAACGTGCCTTTGTGTATGATTCAACAAGTAGTAGAATAAACCATATGAGTCGAAGTTTATCCATTCCTTTTACCTTCGGGATAAAAGCGATATCTGTGGGCCCCTCGATGATTTAGCGATGACACATGTGAGTGCTTGGCCAAGCCAGGACTGATTTGATTTGTTCAATCAGCCAGTCATCATAAATCGAAAATCGGGAAACAACAAATGGACAGAGAGAATGATTATAATCCATGTCTCAGTCCATATGATATCTAGAATGGAGGAATATATGATCCCTTATCTACTGGACAAGTCATTGACAAAGGTCAGAGTTCATTGACAAGATCAGAGTTCGACAGCGGCTTTAAGAGCTACGATTGCCAGTTGGTTTTTGAAGTCATACTCAATAATAGTTTTAGACTTATCCAAGTGGGAGACTGTTGGATTAATGTCTAAGTCCATAACTATATTTGGTATATACTTGACCCGACCCGGCATGGTCCATTTGGGTTGCACTTCACTGACACAATTTATATGGATAGTCTTTTGAGAATAGTATATTTATGATTTATATTAATATATTATAAGTTCTAATATATTAATATATAATCATATTATTTAATTAGTATTGATCAAGAATTAATTTATAATTAATTAAGTGATCAAAAGTAACTAATTAAATATGGATTCTTAGATATATATATATATATATATATATATATATATATATATATATATATATATATATATATATATGTGTGTGTGTGTGTGTGTGTAGTGGGCCAAGTTCATTTAGGTTGGGCTAAGTCTTCATGGATAGTCCATGAAGCTTTAACCCATGGATCCTAGGAAATGAAAGGTCATGGGTATTAGGGTTTAACCCTAATCCTCCACACTATATAAAGGGTCTTATGGTTCATGAAATTATGCTAGTGGCTAGTGTGGATACACTAAAGAGGGCAATAACCGATTTCATAGTGTGAGCCAAGTATCCATATTCTCTAAAGGTTTTCCAAGGTGTTTTGGTGATTTGTGATTCCACTTGAGGCTTCCACACTATTGGGGCTAAGCTCTTAAAGCTTGAAGACATCATGCTACATCAAAAGGTATGTCATCTAATTAGAACTTTGTAGTATAGGTGCTTCATAATATGCTAGTTAGGATGAAACCTTGGAATATTTAATATTTGCATGTATAATAGAGAAAACATAGATCCAAGGTTTATAGGGTTGCATGTACACCATAGGAGTGTTAGAATGCTCAAAACCCAACAATTGTGTGTGAAATGTGTTAGAAATTTTGTGATAAAAAGTTTTTTGTACGAAATCAATTGTACCTCTGTTATGCTTGGACCAAACAGAAAACTCTTAACTCATTTGAGAAGAGTTAGGTAGCTCAGGAGACTAATGTAAATGCAACCCTGATTGGGAAGAAATTTTCGTAAAAAATTTCATTAAAACTTTCGAAAATCACACACCGAGTCAATGGAGGCTTGGGTCGACATGCAGCAGCATGCTTCTAGGGACATTCTAACTAGTACAAAGTTGTCGAAAATTTACCTTCCCCTAGAAATGCAAGCATGACCCTTGTGAAACTTTCGTGAAATCTGCACATAAAAAGAAATAACAAAGAACAAAAATCTTTTTGGTATTTTATGTTTTTGAAAAGAATGAAAATATTTTGTGTTTTTAAGTTTTTAAAAAATTAAAACAAATAACAAAAGAAATTTTTTTTGGAATTTTTGATTTTTCAAAAAATTATACAAACAAACGAAAATATTTTTGGTTTTTCCAATTTTTCAAAATTAACGAACATTTAAGAAAAATTACCAAACTAACGAAACTTTCAAAATTTAACGAAATTTTAAGAAAGCATAACCAAACTAACGAAACTTGGCTTTCCCAAATGTCGAAAACGAAGTGTGTCGAAGCGCTGAACGTGAACAGTAGCCTCTGAATGGTTAATACTGTCAGCCTCTGAATGAAACAGTTTTGCCTCTGAATCGACACTTTTGCATAACACTTCATTGTTATTCTTTCGAATTTAGTCATGGAACAGAATTTGCTTCGATCATCCCCAATCCTTTCAAAATTCGAACAAATGATTTTTCGTCCAATGCTTTTGTAAATATATCAGCAAGCTGATCAGTTGTTTTTACAAAATGAACTTCAATGTTGCCATCTTCCACATGATCTTTAATAAAATGATAACGAAGTGCAATATGTTTGGTTTTCGAATGTTGTACCGGAATATGAAAAATGCGTATAGAACTTTGTGAATCACAATACAGTGGAATCTTTTTCATATTAATTGCATAATCACGCAATTGACTCTGGATCCAAATGATTTGCGAAGTGCAAGCAGCAGCTGCAACATATTCAGCTTCAGCAGTAGAAATCGAAACACACGTTTGCTTTTTCGATTGCCAGCTTACTAACTTTCCATCCAATAATTGATAGCCACCACTTGTACTTTTTCGATCCAGTGTACATCCTCCCAGATTTTCATCTGAGAACGCCTGAATAAAAAATCCTGATTTTGCAGGATACCATAATCCTAACGAAGTTGTTCCCTTGAGATAACGAAAAATGTTTTTCACTGCAGTCATGTGTGGTTCTCTTGGATTTGCTTGATACCTAGCACAATTACATACAGAAAACATGATATCAGGTCTACTTGCAGTATGATAAAGCAATGAACTTATCATGCTCCTGTATAAAGTAAGATCAATCGCAGGTGTTTCTAACGAAGGATTTAGCCTCGTTCCAACCGTCATTGGTACTCTTAACTTCGTGTTGTTTGTCATTTCAAACTTTTCGAGCAAATTCTTTGTATATTTTTCCTGATTGATGAAAATATCTTCTCTGCTTTGATGAATGTTTAAACCCAGAAAATTATTGATTTTACCCATCATGCTCATTTCGAATTGACTTTTCATCAAATTTTCGAATTCACTAGACAAAGCAGGGTCAGTCGAGCCAAAAATAATATCATCGACATAAATTTGAACAAGCATTAGATGATTCCCAACTTTCTTTCAAAATAATGTGGGGTCAACTGATCCTTGTTTAAATTTCGAGTGTTTTAAGAAACTGGTAAGAGTTGCATACCATCCTCTTGGTGCTTGTTTTAACCCATATACTGCTTTATTTAAAATATACACATGATTAGGATATTCTTTATTCAAGAAACCTAGAGGTTGTTCCACATACACAGTTTCTTCCAACTCTCCATTCAAAAACGCACACTTCACATCCATTTGATAGACATCAAAGTCTTTGTGAGTTGCATAAGCCAAGAATATTCGAACAGCCTCGAGTCTTGCGACAGGGGCAAAAGTTTCTTCATAATCTATACCTTCTTGTTGCGAATATCCTTTAACAACTAATCGTGCTTTATTTCGAACTATATTTCCATCCTTGTCGGTTTTATTTTTGAAAATCCATTTTAATCCGACAATCGAAACATTTTTAGGTTTAGGAATTAACCTCCAAACCTTGTTTCTCTCGAACTCAGCCAGTTCAGATTGCATTGCTACAACCCAATCAGAGTGTTCCATTGCAACCTTAACAGTTTTTGGTTTAATTTTCGAGATAAAAACATTAAACATGCAAAATTCTTGTCGAGCATTCAGTACCTCATTCTTTGCACGAATTTGAGCTCTTGTCAAAACTCCATCTTATGGATTTACAATGACTTGCTCTTTCGGATGATTGCTTGTCCACTTTTCCAATGGTGGATATGCTTGATCAAAGTCTAAAGGTGCATCTTCGTACATCTCTCCATTTTCGGATCCTGCAACAGAATTATTATCATTTAGTTCATGACCTGCAACAGAATTATTATCATTTAGTTCATGAAATTCGTCATTTTGATCAAGATTTATGGTTTCTGTATTATCATGCTCCCCCTCGACATCATTCTCATTCTGATGCTCCCCCTCGAAACTTTCATTTTCTCTGCTATTCTCCCCCTCGAAAGGATGCTCCCCCTCAACATTCGAAGGATTATGCAAATGCTCCCTTTCCACATCTGTATCTTGCATACTTTCGCCATTAGCAGAGGTCTCTGATGGGATTGTCGAATCATCAGAACGTTTCGAACATTTAGGAGTTTGATTATCAACAACATGTACTTCAGCATCGATTGCTCTATCTGGAACACCAAAAATTAAATCATAATCAAAGTCAGATGAATTAGATTCTTCAGTTTCATCAGTTGATTCATTAAGAATTGGTTTTTGTTCAAATTTTTTTTCAACTTGTTTCACGAAGTAATCATCAAAAGTGAGGTTAAACGTTTCTTCTACTTTTCTGGTTCTTTTATTCAACACTCTGTATGCAACCGAATTTGTCGAATATCCCAAAAATATTCCTTCATCAGCCTTAGCTTGAAATTTCGAAAGATTATCTTTGAGATTCATTATAAAACACCTGCAACCAAAAACGTGAAAGAATTTGACATTAGGTTTTCGGTTATTTATGATTTCATACGGAGTGATATTAAAACGACGATGCATGAAAGATCTATTTTGAGTAAAGCAGGTTGTTGAAACTGCTTCTGCCCACAGATATTGAGGAAGATTCGCATATGTCAACATTGTTCTTGCTGCTTCGCAAAGTGACCTATTCCTCCTTTTGACCACTCCATTCTGTTGAGGTGTATAAGGCGAAGAAAAGTTATGCGAAATTCCTTTTTTCGTTAAGTACGAATCCAACACTTTGTTCTTAAACTCAGAACCATTATCACTTTTGATTTTTCAAACGTTTTTCTTCAGACTTGACTCAATTTTCTTTATAAACTCGATCATTGTTTGAGCGACCTCAGATTTTAACCTGAGAAAATAAACCCAAGTGAATCATGAAAAATCATCAACAATAACCAAAATGTACCGTTTTTGTTGAGGGTTTCAACAGTTGATGGTCCACAAAGGTCACTATGAAGAAGTTCCAATGGTTCAACAATTTTCGAATCTATGATAATTGGATGTCATTTACGATGTTGTTTCCCTTTTTCACAAGCTGCACACAAAGTATCATTATCAAACTTTAGTACAGGTAAACCACGAACAAGATCATCAATCACCAACTTATTCAAATTTCGAAAATTTAAATGAGATAAACGTCGATGTCATAGCCAGCTGAGATCAGATGTAGCTTTTGAAAGTAAACACACTGAGGGTTTTCCGATGATTGGTTTGATATCAAGAGTAAACATGTCACCATGTCGTTTGGATTTGAAAAAAACTTCGTTAGTTTCAACGTTCGAAATGATGCTGTCTGCTTCGTTAAACACCACTTGCTTGCCAGTACCCACAACAAGTTGTGAAACACTTATCAAGTTATGTTGAAGACCTTCGACATATGCAACTCTCTGAACAGTAAACTTCCCATTTGTGACTTTGCCATATCCTTTCACCTGACACTTATGATTGTTTCCAAACTTGACTACTCCTGCATTCTCCAAACTTCGATAAACACATAAATTCTCCTTCTTGCCAGTCATGTGACGAGAGCAACCACTATCAATGTACCATTTATCATCATATTGCTCGTCACATAGAACCTGCAATTAATGAAGGAATTTAGGTACCCAAGGTTGTTTGGGTCCTTGGTTATTAGCTTTGAAAACCGAATGAAAAGAAGAACCTAAAACACAATTACAAACTTTTGATTTGAAAGTGTCAATTAAGTGGACATCATTAGGTAAAGGAGCAGAAACATAAGTTTTCAAAGGTTTAGATTTGTCACTGACATTCGCCTTTTTGTCCTCAGGTTGGTTTGCAACAGGTTCAGCTTTCGAAACTGGTTTCCATGTTTTCACAGGAATATTTGATTCTTCGGAAGAGGAGCTTCCGTTGGAAGAATCATTCAAATATTTCTCATATGCTTTGTGAATTTGATGTTGGGAATACTTACGAGATGGAAACATCTTCCCTTGTCCTTCAAACCAATGATCGATATTATTCACATTTGACGAACCCTTTGTGTATGACACTTTCGAATTCTTCTTCCCAGAAGGATTCGGAAAATTTGGTTCTTGTGGTATAAACTTTGCAGTTTTTGAGGATTTATCATACACAACTGTTTGATGGTTTGCAAACTTTTGAACATTTTCAGATTTTCGATCATCCTCAAATTTTCGAACATTCTCAAATTTTCTAACATTCTATGATTTTCGAACATTCTCAAATTTTCTAACGTTCTCAAATTTTCGAACATTTTCAAATTTTCTAACGTTCTCAAATTTTCGAACATTTTCAAATTTTCGAATATTTTCAAATCGACGAGAATTATCGAAATGTCGACTTGCTGTATTTGAAGGAGGTTTTGAAAACTTTGGTTGGCTTTGAAAATTCTGTTGTTTATCATTTGTTGTAAAAGTTTTTGTTTTTGAAAACTTAACAGAATCATTTTGAGAATCAGATGAAATTGGTTGAGCGGGATTTTCCTTTTTATCCGAAAGTTTTGAAAACTTATTTTGTACAGGTTTGGACAACTCATTTTCAAACACTTTCTTGGTAGGTGTTTTTGATTCCTTTTCATTAGACACAACTTGCCAAAAAAAATTCTTTCTTGCTTGTCTTTTCGAAATTCCATGTTCCTTTGAAAATTTTTCAACACGATCCTTGAATTCGTTTGAATTAAGTTTCACATTCTCATTTATTTCTTTAGATTCTTGTTTCAAAAATTCTTTTGCATTTGCTTGTTTTTCAATCCATTTTCGTTGTGGTTTTTGTCTTTGAAAAACATACGAATTCTTTGTTAGATTATTTTCGACAGTGCTTTGATTTGAAAAGAATCCTTCGTCTGATGTTTTCTTGTTGTCATCTTCGACCATTTTGATGAACTCTGGTTTGATGTTTTCAACATTTCTAGTAGTGACAAACACTTGATTTGGAAAGATAACATCATCTGTACACTTAAAATTTCGATACACCACTTGATTTGTTTCCAAATAATGAGCTCCTTTTTTAGACAAAACTTTGTCGAAATTTTCAGTGTCTCCAAACACTTGATCAACAACAATTCGTGGAATGGTTGTTTCGTTTGAAACAGGCTTTTCAGGCTTAGATTTGTTCGAAACTTGTTCTTCATCCTCATCATCACTACTATCCATTTGACTATCTCTGACACTCACATTTTCGAAATCAAAACTTTTCGAAGTTGAGGGTTTGTCAGTGGCAACCTTAACCAATGAATAATTACATTTTTCTTTTCCTTTAGACTTAGATGTGACATTAATGACAGACAACTGTGAACAATCGACACTTTCCTCTTCCTCAATTTCACTGATTTCGCTAAAACTATCAGAATTATCATCGACATCAGCGAAATTAGATTGAGAGTCAAGTTTCGAATTCTCAGTTCTTTTCAAAATTTTGATTTGTTCATTTTTGGTGAAGGTATCATTCACAATGTCAACAAGTTCATCAGCATTCAAATATTCATCTATCTTAACAATACCATAAGCTAATCGATTAGCAGCTACTTTGTCGATTTCTGCTATGGTTTTCTCACAATCATAAGACAAGCTATCAATTTTTTCTCTTTCGAATGCTAGAAAAGGTAATAACTTCCTATGTTATTCTTTGCTAATATCAGACGAATGATGCAAAGCAATCAATTTTGCATATAAACGCTTTGCAGAATTATAGTATATATTTCTTTGAGCTAACAACATTTTAACATCATTGCTTAACGAATCCCTATCACACATGATATTTGTCATCTGCAATTCTAAACTCTCAATTCTTATTTTCTTGGCATCTAACTGCTTCTGTACTTCTATCAACTGAGAAGTTGATTTCTTAGCCTCGTTGCTAGCAGGGATAACCAAAGCATCAAAATAAGCAACAGTATCATCAAAAGCAATTAATTCATAATCATATGCACTCAAAGGAATATTAAAAGATTGAAGAATAGAACGTACCTTGGTGGTCATTGGTGATTTGTCAGAACTTTTAGTCATGAAGCAACGACCTGTCACGGCTTCGTCAGATTTATCCTCAAATTTTGCAAACATGGCTCCATGCGTAGGATTACGCATTTCTTCGTCATCCGATCCCGAAGACCATATCTGATAAGTTCATTCATTCTCATCATCAACCTCTCCCTTTACCACCAGTGACATTCCTTTCGACTTTGCCCTTACTTCTTCCAACCTCTCAACGTAACAGGCTTCGTCCTTCACCTTGTTTTTCTTCTCATCATTTTTACGAAGTTGACAATCACTTGCCATATGGTTCGCTCCTTGGCAATAATGACAATCAATTCCCGAATCACCTTTAATCTTCTTCTCAAATTTTGTCTCTTCTTTCTCTACTTCCTTTTTCTCATTCTTCTTCTTCTCTTCTCCTCCAGCCTTCGACATAAATCTTCCTTTCACATCAACATTTTTCGACTTTGAATTGAACGGTTTCTTGAAAATTTTATTTACTTTATTATTTGAATAAAAAGCAACAGCCTCATCATCCGAGTTAACAATAAACCCTTCTTCATCAGAATTCTCTTCTTCAACCTGTTCCTTCTCTGAAACTTTCGAAACTAAAGCTAATGGTCCACCCAAGCTTAATTTCGATTCTTCAGCCATCTCATTTACCTTGACTTCGTGAGTCTTTAGCAGATTATACAAATCACTCAATGTTGATGTGTCGAAACTCTGTTGTGTCTTCACCATTAAAGTAACATTCCTCCATTCTTTTCGTAGACCCATGATGAACATCAAATTGAATTCCATTGTCGTCCTTGTAATGCCATGACGATGACATTTATAGATCAATTCATTCAGCCTATCATAGTAACATTTAATTGACTCACCATCTTTTTGCTTGAAATCTTTTGATTCAATCAAACAGTGCTTAACTGAATTAATTTTCGTCTTCTCGCTTCCTTGAAATTTTTCTTTGAGATTATTCCAGATTTCTTTTGCAGTTGTACAACTTCTGACATATTTATACACAACTGGAGGCAATGCACCGCGTAACTCCCTTATACATCGTTTCTCAAGTTTCTTCATTCGATCAGTTTGATCACCAACACTCGTAACACCAGATGAAGATCCAATCGGTTGAAGATTTGTCGGAAGAGTAACATTCCCATAGATACATGACCAAAGCTCTTCATCGAGTCCATTCAAGTAGTCTTGCATACGATCAGACCACTGATCATGGTATTCCAGAATGAGCATAGGAATCTTAGTTGAAGATCCTAGCAGATGAGAGTATGAAGTCATTGAGTTTAAGTTGAAGTTTGCCATTGATGTACGAATGAAATTTTTCTGAGAAATCAAAGAGAATTTGAAAGCAAATTGCTGAATTGAACAGAAAAATCAAGTAGAACACTCGATTCAACAAATTAGTTCCAGAATCGAATCACAACTGAAGATCAAGAACACTTTTCACTTCAAAAGGTGCGGAAACGTTTTGAACCGGAAATTGATTCAAAAACCTTTTGAATCAGAGTGAAAATCAGATCGCATATTTTGATTCCTGCTCTGATACCAATTGATGAAGTGATGAATCGAGAATGTATCATAGAAATGATCAAATGAATAAAAAGAGTAAATATAATCTGGTTTTCAGCTCGTATTATGCTTTCAGTTCTTACAAAGAGAAAGTAGACAAGTTGTTCTCAGACTCTTATCTAACTCTAAGTAAAGTCCCTATTTATAGGAGACGTGAAAGCATACAAAAAATTACAAGGACTAAAACTCTAAGCTTCTATACAAAATGCCTTGTAAAATAATATAACATACTTCGACATATTATAACAAAACTTCGACCCTTACAGTTATGGAATTCATCAAAACCATTTAGATCAAAAAAAAATTCTAATAAGAAAATCAAACAATTTGCCTATGATTTAGATTAAACTCATAAGAACAAGACAATTCATATCAAACAAATTTCATGTAATTAGCCTAACCATATAAACCAATACAAAACATGAAACTTTGACAATTATATTTTAAATTGGATAAGCATGATCATTACCACATCAAAAACGGGTTTATAAGTTCAGAAACAGTTTAGGGTAATGATCCTACTCCAATTCCAGCCTTAAAACTCGAAATTTTGCATCCAGGAGCACCAAATCGTCGAGTACATGAACTGACTCGGCAAGTTGGTCAGTTTATAGGGTGGACTCGGCGAATTCACTGTCCATGAAGCAGAAAATCGATTTTTTCAAGCTTTGAAAATAAGTAGCATCAAGTATAATGGAAAACAACCCTAGGCTCTGATACCACTGTTGGGTTTTGAGCATTCTAACACTCATATGGTGTACATGCAACCCTAGATGCTTTGGATCTATGTTTTCTCTAATATACATGCAAACTTTGTTTTTCTAAAGCATCATCCTAACTAGCATACAATTGAGTATCTTTACTACAAAATTCTAGTTAGATGACATACCTCTTGTTGTAGCTTGCTATCCTTGATGTATTTGGCCTTTAAGAACTTAGCACCAATGGTGTGAATGCCTCAAATGGAATCAAAACACACCTAGGACAATGGATAACTTGAGAGAGAATGGCTTGCTTTAGAAATCGGCTCTATGACTCTTCCAAAGATCACTAGTCCAAATTTCACCAACCAAAGGGCTTCTTGTATAGTGTGGCACAACTAGGGTTACACCATGCAAACCCTAATGTGCATGACTTTCCACATTCCTTAGGCTCCATGGGTTTTAACCTCCATGGAGTATCCATGGGTCACCACATGGGTTTAGCCCAACATAAAGAACTATGGATCATGAGCCCACTTTATAAGAATGAATGATTTACACAATCAATCCTTGTATATTTAATTAGTCTCTTTTGATCACTAAATTAATTCCAAACTAATTCTTGATCAATACTAATTAAATAATATGGTTTCATATTAATATATTAGAACTTATAATATATTAATAAATCATAAATAACCTCTTCTCAAAAGTCCATCCTATTAAATTTCCCTGGTGATATGCAATCCAAATGGACCATTCTACTATCGGGTCAAGTACATACCAATTATAGTTGTGGACTTAGACACTAATCCAACAACTTTCACGTATTCTAACCCGGTGATCCTTCGCAATCACTTTGCATCCGAACTAGCACACACATTCGAGGTGAGTTCATACCCCTACATTTTCACTATTTTTCCATGTTTTTAGGGGGGAATACAAGTACAATACAATTAAATTTTGTGTTAACATTCAAATGATTTCAAACGATTTCGAACCATGTCAAACTATTTCAACCGATTCAAACTATTTTAAGCTGTTTCAAATTACTTCAATTATTTTACACCTTTGTTTTCCAAAATACATGTTTATATATATATATATATATATATATATATATATATATATAGATATATATATATATATATATATATATATATATATATATATATGGGTATAAAATTTGTTAGATAAAACTTTAACCATTTTGTAACTTGTCGAGCAAAAGGGTATTTTCATAAACCTTTTATTTTCGCTTTATACACACTATTAAATTGCAAGGGTTTTCAATTCATTAAAGAACATATACATAAACTATAATAGGTATAGTTTGGGAAAACACTACACTATTTTACTAAGTTCAAGAACACTATACAGAAACATGTATATAAACTATAATAGGTATAATTTATGGAACACTACTCTATCTCACTATTTCAATGATACACTATTTCACTAGTTCAATGCTACTGTTAGAACAAAGTTCTAGTAGGATCGATTGATTCTAAGCAGAAAAGCAATAAACAAAGTAATAAAGAACACATGAATAGTTTAACTGATGTCGAATGATTAAGCTTAAACACCTCAGAAGAGCTCGATTAAGAACTTCGATTGTAGAGGTGTTTAAGGTTACAAAGCAATAATAATAACAATGACGATTGTTTTTAAGGCATACATGCATGCATTATATATAGCTTAACCCTAATCAATAATCACGGATGGACAGGCCCAATCCGGATATACTTAAACAAAGCCCATGACGCAACACAAAATACCCAACAATCTCCCCCTTTGCGTCAATGGAGCCGAGAGCTCATTTTGGTTGAGCTACAGAAGACTTCTTGACGGTCTTGAACACCTTCGGTATAATGGCCAGTAGAGTATGAGGAAACGTAATATACCACCGAAGCATGTCAGTGAAGTTCTTCTTGTCTGACTCATTGTTGTGCTTGCACCGATGGATAATATTGATTATGTGATCCAAGCAGTCCGTCGAGAACAGATGCTTATCAACAAGAGCGAAAAGAAATCTGTTAGCTTCGCCTCTTGTGAACATCACTATGAGGTGTGTAGAATCAATTTGACCCAGCTTCATCTTGTTCACATCTTCAGGCTTTACAGTTGGCTTCACAGTTGGTTTCTTCTTCAAAACACTAGCAATCTCCTGATCCATTGTAGCAACTTCATGGATACAGGAAGCCAACATCCTCTTCAGATGATCTAGGATCGGCTCATACTCCTTCGCATTAGTGAGCAAAATGTTGTACAATAAGATCCAATCATGAGGATTTAAGTTAGGAAGATCTGCCAGGAAAATTATAGAAACCGAGTTGTCTGAACCTCGGGTTATCTTGAAATTAACATTAATAAATTTCCCTGCAGGCGAAGGTTTAAGCACCTTGACTGTTGTAATTTTCTGTGCACTCCAAGCCAGATACTGCGGCTGAACGAACTTGAGATAAAAATCAATAAGTTCACGATCAACTTGAGGGTGAGGTGAGGGAACTTGAACTGTTGAATCAAAACAGTGAAAAGTAAATGCCTTTCGTGTTATAGGCATATCAAACTGTGAGTCCCTCGTATTCTCACAATCAAGCGAAGCTACAGGTTCTAGCCAGTATATGCTTGGAAACTCTATCGCTTCTTTGATCAGTGTTTCCCTAGTCCAAGGAGGAAACAAAGCCTTTTTGCAAATTAGGGCATCATGCTCTTCCTTCTTCTTTCGCTCCCTCTCTTCTTCTTCTTTTGCAACCCGAAGGTTTTTATCTAACTCCTGATCCCTTTTCTTCCGTTTCAGGGCATCAGTAATAGTTTCTTGATCTTCATCACTATCATCAGCAAGACCTTTCTTCTTTTCTTGATTACCAGAACCCGAAGCTTTATCCTTCGGTTCTGTTTTGACAGTGACCTTCGGTTTAATTGGAGTAGTTTTCTGAGCACCTTCTCCCCCTTGTTTCGGAGTAACCAAGTGCTCCGAGACACCCTTCATTTCACGTAGAAGTTCAAAAGCAGGAAGAAGCTTGGAGGTCAGATGATTCCGGATGGTCAGTGTAAGAATGGGATCATGAGCATGAAAAACATTGTGCATCATATTAAGAATGTCACCAGCACAACTTCGAAAAATGGCACGCTCAGTTTTCAACAAAGAAATTTCCCGATCGGCTTGAGCCAGTTGAACCTTCTGGACTTCAACGTTAGTGTTTTGACGAGCAAGATCTTCCATCAATTTGTTCTCCTTTGCTAAATTAGCATGGAGCTTTTCAAGACGAGAATCCAGTGAGCTAAGAAGAGAAGTGTTCTCAGCTTGAATCGCAGAACGAACAGTTTCGAATTTGGCTTGCTCCCCTTGAAGTGACTTTGAGAGAGAGTTAACCGATGCATTCACCTTAGTTGCATTCGCATCAGCATGACCCTTAAGGGATTCAATAAAGATCTGGGAATTGTGAATGAGTTCCGCAACATTAGTTGTAGCCTTCCGGCATGAAGAAGTGGATGCTTCAACCGCCTTCGTTGATGTATCAATTGCTCCTGTATACTGTTCAAAAGCAGTGTCCAAGAAAGCCTTCAGCACAACATCATTGTACTTCGAAGAAGAGGCAAGCAATCGATCAAGCTAATCATCGAGACTCTGTAGTTGTTGTTTGGTTACTGGAGCCTCTTCATCTTCATCAGTGGGAAGTCTATAAGAACTGTAATAGGTTGAGTCAAACTCAAAATTGTCACCACCGAGAGTAGGAGCAGAATCAGTTGAGGGTGAGGGTGAAAGAGGTTTGGATGTAACATGGGTTTCATTTTCAGTATTAGCCCTCGTATCAGATACGTTGACGTTTACTGTAGGTTCGGTTGTAGTGATGGAGATAGGAGTAGTTGTGGTAGTTGCTTGTGAAAAAATGGGAGGTGGTAAAGGAGTTGTAGAGATTGGTATTGTACTGACTGGTGGTGGGGGTGGAACAGTAATGGTAGGTTGAGTTGTAGGAATTGGTGGAATTGGAGCAACCGAAACTGGAACAATAGTCTTCGGTGGAGATGGAGGAGGAGGTGGAATTTTGTCATTGAGTCGTTTAGTAGGAGTTGGAGAACGAGGAGGTGTATTACCTCTTGGTGAACCGCCATGCTGAACTTCCTCTTCCTCATCAGCCGATTGCTCCTTATCATGTTCTGAGCTTGAAGGGGTAGGAGTCTTTGATTTCCTTGCCATTTTCTTGATTTTCTTTGAAGCCGAAGAATCATCCTTTTCAGCCTTTCGCTTTTTGGACTTGACAGGCTTAGAAGAAGGACCTCCGGTTTCCACCTTCTTGGTATCTGCCCTCTTCCCTCGCTTTGCAGGCTTTTCCACAGCATCTAAGGCAGCCTGTTGTTCAGGAGTCAGTTCTCTTGGGCCCTTGGGAGTAAGCTTCCGGTAGTCAGCCATCACACGACTTTCGCTCGACACACACCTGTACATTATTTCAGGTATCGAACCAATGTGAGAAAACTTGGTGGCATCTGAGAAGATAATCTTCTTTGTATGAAAAGTAGCCACAGAGGAGAGCATTGCATCTTTCATAACTGGAATCTGTAAGTTGTCAATGGCCCGTCGGGTGATGATGGTCCAGAAACGACCACATGAAATCTCTGAATGTCTCGTTGAGGAGTTGAGACTTTGCACGAGTTGCGACCAAATAATAGAGCCATAATCCAGGTTTAGCCCATTGTAGAGACCATAGAGAATGGTAAAAAAACCTTTACTAGTACCGTCGGACCCAGCTACCCGGTCCGCCAAACCCTTGTTGATAAGAGTAAGTAACCCATTCCATTGCGGCGGTAAACAGGACTTCTTAACCTTCGTCACTGTTGTAAGGACATCAGTATACCCCATCTCATAAAGCATCATAAACAACTGGGTTGGGGTGATGAAATCAGGAGAGATGATAGAAGCATCGACGGCAAGCCTTAACAGGGAACAAAATCGGCCTTTCGAAATAGATGCCTTATGAGTGAAGATTTGAAAATAGATCCTCTCCTTGTTCTTGTCGTAAGACGCAGTAGTGTACACTTGTGACAGCAGAGACATGGGAACAGATTCCACCTGCGTAAGAGCGATAACCAGCGGGGAGTACTTGAGACATTCGACAACGTGGAGCATGTACGAATCATACAGAAAGGGGTTTAGTTGAATGATCAGGTTCTGATTAGGTTTGATCACAAGCAATGACGATGAAGCAGTTTGTTTTTGAAGAGATGATGATTTCGCCATTGTTGATGTAATGAAGAAGATGAACAGTTGAAGATCGCCTGTTGTATTTGAGAGAGTTTGAAGAAGGTAAGATGGTACAATAGGTGCGAGCAACCCTTTATATACCGTTTCCAGGAGAGAGAAAGAATCTCCGTGATGATGATACGATCACTGAAACGTCGCCTGAAAAAGCGCGATTTGACAGCTTGGTTTCCCCAGATAGACGTCATCAAGCGTGGGTTTAGGAACCGTTTCAAATTCACGCGCCCAATATGAATGATTATCCGATGACGTGATTCAAAATCTTATCCACATATCGTCTTTTCAAATTCACTTTCGCTCCATATGCCAAAATAACCACTTTCGCTCCAAAAAAAAACTTTAAACGAGCCATAAGGAACATCAACTAGAATTTTGGAAAATCACAAAGAATTTTCGTGTAGGTGTGTGCCAAAAATAAAGAAAGAAAGCAAAAGGTGTATAGGATGTGAGTGATGTCTTTAATAAGACATGAAGCAAATGATTCCGGGCAAGAATCTCTTCCTTCAAAGTCAAGAGAGAATTGAAGTGCTTATGTGGTTCCCCGAGAAAATACGATCGAGTGTTTGTAAAGAAACACCGAAAGGCTTCTTGTCAAATAATGGGTCGAAAGGGTGGCTTATCTTCAGCCGAACATCGATACTTAACATAAGACCGAAAGTTGGATGAAGTACTTGTGAGACCGATGTGGTCTGTTGAACAAGTAGGTTGGATAGAATTTGTTGTGACTAATGATGTTATAAAAATCTCAAAAACAAAAACCAAACTGGATCTTTTTGGGAAGAAATGCCTTGGTGTTAGACAATTTCATAAAGACCACTCAAAAAATAAAATGAGATTTTGTTAGGTAACAAGTGAGATCTTGAATATAAATATTCACCGTCAATTCATTATTGGTGTTGGATTTTGGGTCTCACTTAGCACGTGGTGTACGCATCTAAGATCATAAACACAGATTTTGTGTAACCATAAACCTCAGTGGTAATATCTGAGAGTCTCAAGGGTTACCTTGGTGAAACGAAAGTTGATGGAGAATGTAGAGGAGGTGGTTAAGGAACCGAAAGTACCCCTGCTATATAAAAGTGACAAAGCAGCAAAACTCTTAATTTATTTGAGAAGAGTAAGGTAGCTCATGACTTAAGTGAATTTAGCAGCCTGATTGGGAAGAAACGATAGGTATAGATGGAATCATTAAGGACTTACTCATAGTCTTAGAGGCTTCGGTCTACATGCAGCAGCATGCTTCTAGTGACACTTAACTAGTTCAAATTAAAATGGTCGTACCTGCCCTAGCTCCGACATATGTAGCAACGATGTACTTAGTACCTAGTAAAAAGAATAAACAAATACAAACAAACCACACACACAAACAAAACAAAAAAAATAATAAAAACAAAATATTTTTGGATTTTTGAAGTTTCTGAAAAAATAATAAAAACATAATATTTTTGGATTTTTGAAGTTTCTGAAAAAAAAAATAAAAAAAGAAAAAGAAACAAGAATAAACGAAATTAATGTTAAAAACTCTAGGAATGAATATAAAAGAGAGAAAATAGCAAGAAAAAAGATTTAAAAGAGAGTTTACAAAGTATACAGCCGAAATCAAACCTTAAAGGAATGAAGCGAAATAAGCCGAGCGATCGGTTCATTTCAGTTCCCTAAAATTCCGGAGCCGAAATAGACCGAGCGTTCGGTTCATTTCGGTTCCTGAAAATAATGGAGCCGAAATAGACCGAGCGTTCGGTTCATTTCGGTTCCCGAAAATTATGGAGCCGAAATAGACCGAGCGTTCGCTCTATTTCGCTTGTCTAATTTTTAGAGAGAGGTTTGAGGGTTCGGTACCGACTCTGCTTCCATCATTCCCAAACCTTGTAAAATTTTATTGAAGCTTGCTTCTGGTAAGGCTTTAGTGAAGATGTCAGCTAGTTGATCAGAGGACCGAACGAAATGAACTTCCACATTTCCATCTTCAACATGGTCCTTGATGAAATGGTATCTTAGTGCAATATGCTTTGTCTTTGAGTGTTGCACTGGATTGTGACATATTCTTATCGCGCTTTCAGAGTCACAATAGAGAGGTATTTTCTTCATACTCAGTCCTTAATCTCTTAGTTGGCTTTGTATCCAGATCACTTGTGAGGTACAGGATGCTGCAGCTATGTACTCAGCTTCGGCTGTTGAAAGAGACACACAAGTTTGCTTCTTGGACTGCCAGCTAACAAGTTTACCATCAAGGAATTGGCATCCTCCAGTTGTGCTCTTTCGGTCCAAACCGCATCCTCCAAGATCGGCGTCAGAAAAGGCTTGAACAAAGAATCCGGTTCTAGCGGGGTACCAAAGACCGAGAGACGAGGTTCGCTTCAGATAACGGAAAATATTTTTCACTGCCACCATGTGAGGTTCTCTTGGATTTGCTTGAAACCTGGCACAATAACAAACAGAGAACATAATGTCTGGTCTACTAGCTGTTAGATACATAAGAGACCCTATCATTTGACGATAGAGTGTTACGTCAACAGCAGGTTTTTCCAGAGATGGTGTTAATTTTGTGCCAAACGCCATGGGAACCTTCACCTTCGAATCTCCCGTCATACCGAACTTCGCTAGCAAGTTCTTCGTGTAGGCCTCCTGGTTGATAAAAATACCTTCTGGTCCCTGTCTTATATTCAATCCAAGGAAAAAGTTAATTGGACCCATTGCACTCATTTCAAACTTAGTCTCCATCAACTTCCTCAATTCAGCCGTTAAGCTAGGATTCGTGGAGCCGAAGATGATGTCATCGACATAAATCTGAACTATCATTAGATGTTCGCCTTCTTTCTTTCGAAAGAAGGTTGGGTCAACCGAACCTTGCTTGAATTTCGACATTTTAAGAAAGCGAGTTAACGTTTCATACCAGGCCCTTGGTTCTTGCTTCAGACCATATACAGCTTTATCCAACACATAGCAGTGATCAGGGTATTTCTCGTTTACGAACCCAGGTGGTTGCTCAACATACACCGTTTCTTCTAGTTCTCCATTTAAGAAAGCACATTTCACATCCATCTGGAAAACTTCGAAGTTTTTATGTGCAGCATATGCCAGAAAGATTCTAACTGGTTCCAACCTTTCTACAGGAGCGAAGTTCTCCTCATAGTCTATCCCTTCTTCTTGGAAATATCCCTTCACCACTAGCTGAGCCTTATTGCGAATGACGTTGCCCTCTTTATCCAACTTATTCCTGAAGACCCATTTTAAGCCGACCACAGAAGCATCCTTTGGAGTGGGAATCAGCCTCCAAACTCGATTACGTTCAAACTCATGGAGTTCATCTTGCATTGCTTGTACCCAATCAGTGTGATCAAGTGCAGCATTAACCGTCTTCGGTTCGATTTTCGAGACAAACGAATTAGACATGCAAAATTCAACATGAGAGAATAAGGCAGTTTGTTTCGCTTTCAATTGAGAATGTGTGAGAACTCGCTCAGATGATTCACCAATTATTTGTGTTTTGGGATGATCCTTAGTCCATTTCGTTAGAGGAGGGTAATTAGGGTCATAGATAGGATCCAACTCTGCATTTACCTCTTCTTTAAATTCTGATTGATCACCTTCGTCTTTTGTATTCTCATTCTCCCCCTCAAATGGCGAAGCGTATCCCATGTCAGGTTCAGGATTCTCCCCCTTAAATGGCGAAGCGTATCCCATGTCAGGTTCAGGATTCTCCCCCTCGGTTGGAGTTGGATTCTCCCCCTCGATTGGACTATCATGGGTTGGGTTGGAGTTGGATTCTCCCCCTCGAAAGGCAAATCGGTTGTTTTTGGTACAGATGAACCCTTCCCCTTGAACGTTGAGCTGTTGTTTAGAGGGTCATTTGAGGGTTGACCACCAGTCGGTTTAGGAGGTTCATTTTCCATATCTTTTGCAGCTTCATCGATGATCTTTTTCAGATTGTCGATTTTGTTGTCTGCTACTTTCGCCTCTGAGTGTATAGCCTTTTCTGGTTCATCAAATAGCCTTATGTACTCTTCAAACAAGTTGGAAATGGGAACCGAGACTTGTCCTGATTCTGGAAGTATTTCCTCCATGGTACTTTCGCTTGTTTTAACTTTCTTCATGTAGTTGTCATCAAAGGTTACATAGTAGGTTTCTTCAATACGCTTGGAGTGTCTATTCAAAACCCTATATGCCTTTGAAGTGAGTGAATAACCAAGAAAAATTCCCTCATCGGCTTTGACGTCGAACTTGTTTCGGTTCTCTTTGGAGTTGAAAATGAAGCATCTGGAACCGAACACGTGGAAAAACTTAACGTTGGGCTTCCGATTGTTCAGAATCTCATACAGAGTGAGGGAGAATCGTTTGTTAAGTAAGGATCGGTTCTGAGTGTAGCATGCAGTTGCAACTGCATCAGCCCAAAAGTACAGTGGAAGAGAAGCGAAGCTCAGCATGGTTCGGGCTGCCTCACATAAGGAACGGTTTCGTCTTTCAACAATTCCATTCTGTTGTGGTGTATAGGGAGCCGAGAAGTTGTGAGATATCCCCTTTTCAGCCAGAAAATCTGCAAAATCTTTATTCTTGAATTCAAGCCCATTGTCGCTTCTAATATTCCTCACCATCTTTCGCAGCTGCAGTTCCACTTGTTTGATAAACGCCTTCAACTTGGGAGTCGCGTCTGATTTCTGTTTAAGAAAGAAAACCCAGGTGAAGCATGAAAAATCATCTACTATGACAAGAATGAACTTACTACCACCGATGATTTCGATAGCCGAAGGTCCACATAAGTCAATATGCAGAAGTTCAAGAGCTTCAACAATCTTTGTATTGATACGTATATGATGGCTCTTTCTGCTTTGTTTGCCCATCTCACACGCAGCACACAGGTGTTCCTTATCAAACTTCAGAAGAGGAAGGCCTCGAACATGATCACCAAGCACCAACTTATTAATGTCTTTGAAGTTCAGGTGCGATAGACGTCGATGCCATAACCAGCTTTCATTAGAGTTCGCCTTTGATAGCAGGCATATTGCTGGTTTTCCTTGAATTGGGTTGAGATTTAAAGGATACATCTCTCCCTTGCGTTCAGACTTCAACAGAACTCTTTTGGATTGCTTTTCAATAATTTCTGATCCCTCATCATCGAATGAAACTTTCAAACTGGTTCCCACAACCAATTGAGATACACTGATGAGGTTGTGCTTCAATCCTTCCACATAAGCCACTTTTCGAATTGTGAATTCTCCGTTGGTTATCATTCCATATCCTTTGATTGTGCCATAAGAATTGTTCCCATACTTCACACATCCACCATCCTTAAGGGACCGAAACTCCCTCAACTCTTCCCTCCTTCCTGTCATGTAACGTGAGCAGCCACTGTGTATGTACTATTCGTCATCGAACTGCTCGTCACTTATAACCTACAAATTCAAGTAGATTTAGGAACCCAAAGTCTCTTGGGCCCTGGTGAGTCTTTTACAGAAAAAGGAATAGCAATAGAAAGAACAACCAAATAAGTTCTTTTTATTAGAGTGGTTTCGTCTTTTCTTTTGATGGTATACACCTTGATTTTGTTTTTATCTTGTTTAAATTGTGGTGTATCAGATGGTTTGTTGTTAGATGGTTTTGGAATATTCTTTTGAGACCTAGGGTTAGCTGACTTTTTCTTATTATAGATGTTAGAATTCGAATCAAGTTTTCCCTTTCCTTTGATGTCCTTCACTGAATACGACTTTCGTTGGCAGCAAGAAGGACCGAAGCTAGACTTTCGGTTTTTAGCCTTGACGTTGTGATCGAAACTGGATGTTCGGTTCTGAGCTCTGGTGTTGGAACCGAAACTGGATGTTCGGTTCTGAGCTTTGGCATTGGAACCGAAACTGGATGTTTGGTTCTGAGCTTTGGAATAATAGGAGCTTGGACAAAAACTTTCCTTTCGGTTTGGCTTGTCATTTTCTTTGACATTTGACTCTTTCTTGGAAGGAACGTGGTTAGGGTTTTGAGACTGCCAAAACCGTTTTTGCTCATTCAGATTCTTCATATATCTCTGATTTCTTTGGCGTTTCTTTTCAGCCAGCTGCTTTTGAGATTTATGAATATTGAAGCTTGATTTTGGCTTCTCCTTTTGAGCTTCGGTTGTCTTGGAAGATACATTGGATGCATTCTTTGGTTCTTCTAGTATCGCTTTTGTTCCACTCGAGCTTGGTTTGTCAAAACTTGAGGGTTTGTTGATGGGTTCAGCAACGTATCTACCTTTTACCCTCCACAAGGTTCGTTCCGATAAGCCGACGGTTTCGTCTGCATTATCGATAGGGGCGGACCAGAAGTAATCGTTGCACCCTTCAGCATTGTCTGTGTCGACCAAGATTTTCAATCTGCTGTTTGTTTTTTAGTGACCCCTGTAACAGCATATACTTGATTTGGCACTGTTTGAACTTTCTGATAGACCATTGCTTTCTCTTTGAGTTTCTTTGACTTGTCCTTTGACAGGCGAGCATATTCAACCGAGTTCTCAGATATGAGTGGTTTTTCATTCTCGGTTTTGCTCTTCAAAAATTCAGAGCAATCAACTACATCTTCCACCGAGATTTCGCTCATGTCACTTTCCTCATCAAATTCAGACGTGTTTTCTATATTCATTTGATGTTCTGGAATTAATTTGGCGTTAGACAAGTCAAATGTTTGAATGGTCTCGGACTTAATTTTCAACCTATCATTTTCATCTAAAAGATTTTTAAGCATACATTTATGTTCCTTAGAGTCAATAAAGGTCTTTATCTTGTCTAGTCCGATTTTATAAGTGATGGAAGTCTCTTCTGAGGACATTATGGATTCACACTCAGCGATGACCTCATCCTCCTTAAATTCAAGGAAGGGAAAGATCATCTTATGAATATTTTTCCCTATTTCACAATTTAAGTGCAACTGAGTAATATTCGTATATAAGCGTTTAGCAATCAAGCAAAAAACATTTCGTTGTTTCAAAAACTTTAAATTGTCTCATTGCAAATAAATAATCTCATCCCTAGCCCTAGTTAACTCCGTCTCCTTCAGCTCAATCCACATCCTTCTCTCCTCACTCTTCAAAGACACCCTGCTGAGTTGGTCAGTTAGGTTAGAGTTCGCTAAGTGAGTTTGCATGAGACTACCACTTAAGTTAGAAAATTTAAATTTTAGTTCATTTAATTCTTCTTCATAATTTGTTACGAGAACTTTAAGTGATTCAAGGATGGATTGTACCTTTTTGATCAGCCGATCACAGTCGTTGATCCTTTCACTCACGGACTTCGCTGCAAAACACTTGTCCTCAGTCAGGTTCGGCTCCTTATGCCCACCTTCGGTTGGTCTTCCAGCAGTAACCATCAAACATTTCCCAGCCGAACTAGTAGGTTCCTCTCTCGCCATGTAAGCTCTTCCATGTGTGGGTTTTCTCACTTCTTCATCCTCAGAATCGGTTGACCAGACTTCAACGCCACCGAACTCATCTTCATCCACATTTTCCTGCATAATCAAGGCATTCATTGAACTATTAGTTGCCTTCTTTTTCTTTATTTCTTCCAACTTTCGCATGTAATACGCCTCATCATCTTCACCGTCCCTTTTCTCAGCCATCTTCCTCAACATGCAATCTTTGGCAAAGTGGTTCTTGCCATGACAATAATTGCAGTCGAATCCAGAGTCTCCTACAAGCTTGCTTTCTTTTTTGTCATCATCCTTTTGAGAGGTGTTCTTCGTTTCTTCTTTCACCTTCTCAGAGCTATAACTTCCTTTCCAGTTTCGTTTCTTATTGACAGGGAAATTCTTTTGTGCAAACTTCTTTGGGTTGATGACCATCATTGCATATTCTTCACCAGTAAGGTCACACTCAGACATATCTGAATCCTCCTCTTCTTCTGCTACACTTTTGCCTTTTGAGACAAGGGCCAGCGATCCCATACCCGAAACTACCTTTGCCTCCTTGGTTACCACACTTTCATGGGATTTAAGAATACCCATCAGTTTCGCTAGCGAGTATGATTTAAACTGTTCATGAGCTTTCACCGTTGAAACTACTGCCATCCATTCTGGTCTTAAGCCATTCATGAAGGTCACCTTTTGCTCAATCACTTTTCTTTCAATGCCATGCTTGATCATCTTGCTGAGGAGATGATTGAAGCGATCGAAGGTCTGTATCAGTTTCTCTTCAGGTTTCTGTTCGAAATCTCCAAATTCTGAGAGCAACAAGGTTTGGATCGAGTGTTCTAGATCCTCATCGGTTGAGTACAGTTCTTTTAACCTATCCCATATTTCTTTAGCCGTCATGCATGAACGACTAAATGAAAAGTGTCAGATTTCAATGCGCATCTGATCATTCTCATGGCTTTCACGTTACATAGCAGCTTGTCCTTTTCATCCTGTGGCATCTTCTCTACGTCCGCCAAAAGCTGATTATATTCTTTTAGAGTCTTCACTGTCCTGTTCGTTCCAGAGTGAACAAACGGCCCAATCGTGATAGCTTCCCAGATGAGATAACCATTATCTTCAGATCCAACTACGTAATCTTCAAAGTTATGCGCCCACACTTCATAGTCTTGAGTGTAAAGAATGGGAACCCTTGTAGTGGATCCAATGCTGTTGGAGATGTTGATGGGATTAATTTGAGAATCGTCGTAAGACATGATGAGCCTTTCCTTGGAACTACTAGAATCAGACCTGTAAACTTGAGATTAGGGTTTTATCAAACACAAGAGTTACTGTCGACAGGAAGAAGACGACTTCTTTATATTTGATAAAAGCGGAAACCCTAATGAATTCTTCAAACAGAAGGAATGTGGATTGATCACACAGTCTCCTGCTCTGATACCAATTGTTAGAACAAAGTTCTAGTAGGATCGATTGATTCTAAGCAGAAAAGCAATAAACAAAGTAATAAAGAACACAGGAATAGTTTAACTGATGTCGAATGATTAAGCTTTAACACCTCAGAAGAGCTCGATTAAGAACTTCGACTGTAGAGGTGTTTAGGGTTACAAAGCAATAATAATAATAATGACGATTATTTTTAAGGCATACATGCATGCACTATATATAGCTTAACCCTAATCAATAATCACGGATGGACAGGCCCAATCCGGATATACTTAAACAAAGCCCATGACGCAACACAAAATACCCAACATATACACTACTAAAATGTTTATTTAAGTATAATTATTATTATTTTGTAATAAAAGTACCTTACTAAAGGTAATGCATACATCTTTCAAGTACAAAAGAGCACTAGTACACTATATGTAAACTAGTTAATACAGGGTTGTGAGGCACTACTTCGTTGTACCCATCAGGGTACCAGTTAAAGTCCTATAAATTATAACCAGAGTCTCCTTGAGGGAGAGCGTGAATTTGTGTATAGATCTATATGGGACTGACAATCCCGCACCTCAACTGTTAGGTACAGTTAGGCCGGCAGGCCTGGGGTGACAAATGTCATCTCATTCCGACGCCCGAAGAACGTCGTGCAGGCCAGTAGTCATTTTAGCATGGTTATGAGAAACTCACAATAGTATCAACTAAAACGTTTAGTTTACGGGAAATACATAGCTTCAAATGGTTTTATTTTAATAATATAGCTACTCTACACTACTTTCTAGCACTATTAACTTACACTTTAGAAAGGACCTTTAATGCTAATTCAATGATTCCTTACTTTATACGTTAGGGTTATATATAAATAATATCCGATAGGCAGTAGAATGTATGAAGTCCGCTTTACTTCCTGTTCCTTGTTTGGTTGTGTGCTTAGAGAAGAATCACACAGTCTACTACATATTCGATTTTGGTTATATATGACTTATATACACTAATTAATCATTGGGAGAAACAGGTGTGGGTGAAGGAACTATATACAAGAACATCACACTATTTTCTAACACAACACATATATTTCTGGGGGAAAACATATATCTATATAGTTTTATTAAATAATAAAACTACAAGTATACTATTTCAGAGTACATTAATATGCATACATTTGGGACTTAAGACCAAATGGCTACATCTCATTTTACTAAGAAAATATTGGATTTGCTGAAAGAACACACTCACCTTTCCAAAAAGGACTTTTACTGTTAACTCTATAATTACCTAGTGAATACGTTAGGGTTATATACAATAAAGATCTGACAGGCAGTGGAGTGTGTGATTCCTGCCTCATTTCCTGTTCCTTGTTTGGTTGTAGGCTTAGGGCAGAACCAAACAATCGACTGTATGTTCGATCTGGATTATATATAACTTGTATGCACTAAGTACTCGTAGAAGGAACTAGTATGGGTCATATTACTTACATTTCATTACATCAGAAAATATAGGATTTTCTGGAGGAACACACTAAGGTTTTCAAGGAACAAAGTACATACTTTCTAAATCAAATGCTTATGAACTCACTAACTTAAATGTTGATACACTTTCAATATCACTTGTATTCTCAGGAAACTAGTAGACATGTACACGCATAGGTTTCGAGAAGACGGAGCATAGTAGCTTCAAGTCTTTTTGTTGTTATTTACTTTTGGAGTCAATAATATGTGATTCGAATACAATGTGAACACTATATTATTAATACAATGGTTGTTGTTGCTTTGATTACTATTATACAATTGTTGTGATACTGTACATGACGACCTCCACCCCCGAACGTTTCTGTCGTCTCGGTTTGGGGGTGTGACAGATTGGTATCAGAGCATTTTTTATAGTGAACTAAGTATATCAACCCATAAAAGATATACAACTATAAATACAATGAGATAAAAACACTCAGACCAAGAATTATACTTTTAAAATATATTAATATTTTTATAAAAGTATACATACATACATACATACATACATACATACATACATACATACATACATACATACTATTCTAGTATCACAAGAAGAACAATACAAAAGTATTTAGATGTTGGACACTGCAGTCAAACCTAGACAGTTATGTAATCATATCTGGGATAAATATATCCTGATCAAATATATTTATTTGAGATACAACCAACATATGTTTGAGAGTGAGGGTGGTGTTGCAACAAGTCTAAAACTTACCAATTCTTCATACAAAGGAACACTAGAACCAAACATAAAGTTTAAAATAATATATGAGTATTTTATGATACTATACAATAACAAGAAGTCTAAAAACTTATCAACTTCGTATACCAAGAAGCTCTAGAATCAAACATACAATTAAAATACTATATGAGTATTTTAGGCACTATGAATAACTTATGTGAAAACTAAAAGACCCCTACTGGTAGGCCTATAATTGCGGACTGTATACTCACAGGGTTGTGTATAATGGAGATTTTATAGACTTAGAATTTATGATCTTCGCTTTACTACCTGTTCCTTGTTTGGTTGTGGTTTTAGAGTAGGATCACTTATTAGAAGGTCTATTCGATCTTAGTTATATACAACTGGTATGCACTACATAATTATAGGAGGACCCGATAAGGACTACCCCATAAAAATGGAAATGTTTTATTTATCTCATAGATTCTTTAGACACTCCCATTCTCGCACGAACAACATATATAGATGTAGCCACTCCATTACAACAGTCAACAGAGGAGTCGAGGAAGAACATAAGGGGTTCATGAAGAGAATTCTGAGAAGGGATCAGCCGAAGAGAAAGGCGCTAGAGAGATCATCAATGAACCTTACCCTATCAGGAGAACACATACGAGGCTCGTTTGGATATTCGAGTACAGACCCTCCATCATGAAGTGATGAGGATCAGTAATAAAGCCCGAAGCATGACATAACAAGGATTCAACACACCTACGAAGAACAAGAACACCATAGGAAGGTCCGAAGACAACAAGTCCCTACAGCTGAAACTTGGGCAATCATAGCAAGGATAGAGAGCAGAGGAGACCACTCGCGAAATGTGCGAGGTGACAGAGCACCTTATGCGTCACTCTATTAATTAATAAACTAACATAATCCAGTGAGTTAGTGATTATGTGTTAGGCTTATCTCGTCTTTCATAACAACTAATAACAATACGCCAAGTCACAAAAATTCATTCAAGGGTAGTCACTACTAAAAAATTCATAAGTCTATTGTACATAGACCTCTGTAATGAATTGCTTTCAAAACACTATAAAAGTTGGAACATGACACACTCGGAACTAAGACAACTTAGTTTAAATAACACTCGACTTATAGCCACTACTAAATACTTACCACCACTTCATCTTTTAAAACCATACGGTAGAAAGATGCCTCCCCGTATACCTAACAGACGCGTCCTCAACAACAAGTCAACAAATCCACCACCGCCACCACCGCAGTACGATCCTACTGTCTTTCAGGCTGCCGTAACGGCCGCAGTGACAACTGCCATGAATCAAATCCACGCAAGCGGTGCTAGTGGTGCGGGTAGTGGTGCTAACAACTCTAATCACGGAGAGCCCTTACTTTCTCTAGACAGAGCCCTTACATGGTGGAATGGCCATGCCAAGTCACTGACCCTACCAGTGCCAAACTCAATGGGCTGGGAGAACCTAAAGAAAATGATGATGGAGGAGTACTGCCCGAGGGGCGAAGTATAAAAGCTGGAGCAAGAGCTATGGAACCTCATCATGACAGGCTCTGACATAGTAGCCTACACTACTATACTCAGTGATCTAGCAACACTATGTCCCAGGATGGTTATCCTGGAGAGTAAATCCATAGAATTACGCCCTTCCAAAACACATGAATCCCGAGACAACTTAAGATTTTGACACCTATATTCTATTTTGGGTGAACTTAACACTTGTGCAATACCTACTTCTACTCACTACCATAAATACATCTCAGGAATGTTGGCCGAAACATTGAGAATAGTTCAGCAAAACGTGAAATTTATATGTGTATATAAATAGATAGAATACAACTAGCAACGACCATCGTACTCACGAAGTCGTTTCTCACCATGCAACAAAATCATGCCTTCACATGGAAGTGACCACACAACCAGCGAGACACCGATTCTACAGATAGACTCCGCTACTTTTCAAGTCGCAGTCACAGCCGCCGTGATAGCCGTCATGACACATATCAATGCTAACAACGCCAGCGGAAGCGGATACGGTGCCGAAAATTCTAATCGTAGTGAAAACCAAAGACACCAACAAGTGTCTGCCAAAAAGGACACCACATACCACAAACCTAAGAGCAAGAAACGAAAATTCTGGAACAAGAAAGGGAGTAGTTTGACTCAAGGTCCTCCCAAGAGACAACACCCTGTGGCAGTACCTGCAGCTACAACATCTGCCACTCCAGCACCAACCAGTCGATATGTTGGAACACTACCGAAGTGCAACAAGTGTAAATTTCATCACAAGGGAGTATGCCGGGAGATGCACTGAAATAATTGCAACATGAAGGGGAGCACTGCCCGCTTCTGTAGGACCCCGTCCCGACACATCACTTCAACTACTAATGCCGGAGCAAGTCCAATATGCCGCCTATGCGGTGAAACAGGACATTTCAAGAGATATTGTCCAACAGAGAGGAATGACGAGGGAGTGGGAGGAGTTTAACAATAGGAGCTGAAGAAGCAACGGGGAACCGTACCGAGATTTTTGGTATGTTTTCAAATAACAATATTTAAATATCAAATCTTCTTAAAACTAGTGCCAATTAAAGCATAATCATAAATTACTTCCTCATCCGGACAAAAACATCACTCATATAAAAATTTAGGATCTTTGCAGGTGAGCTATGATGGTTTAGTGTAAATGTTAGGATCATATATAATTAAGATTTTATAGGCTTAGAGTGCATGATTCCAACTTATTTCCTGTTCCTTGTCTGGTTGTGGAATTAAGGCAGAGTCACTCAGTTGACTGTCTTCTCAGCCTTAATTATATATGACTTGTAGACACCAACCGATTATAGAGGGACCTGGTAGGGATCATATTATGAAATTTCGTCACTAATTATCGGAACAAAATGTTCGCAGCAGTAACAACAAGGATAAAACTGGAAGCACTAAAAACGTACACACAGATACACTATCGCTCTAACAAAACACTTCTTCCAAATCGACTTAACACATGTTTCAATAAGGAGTTTCGACGTCGTCATCCGACATGGATTGACTTGGTCCTCACCATACCAATTTCATGTGCTACGAAAAGACCCTTCGTCTTAACTAACCAACTAACGAAATCCTCGTCACTCATAACAAAAAACCCGACACAGACCTCAGAATCATCTTTCGTCTCAAAACCCCAAAGTACTCATGTAAGGAGTACTATATCTTTCGAAACCTTCTCGAAGTATTTCCACCAGAATTTTTGAGAATACCACTCGTACAACAAGTCAAGTTCAAGCACAGAAGTTAGGGACAAATACGGTTAACCTATCACTACTAAGTGTATGCACGAGGGTGATATATAATTAAGATTCTACGGATTTAGGATGTGTGTTTCCGCCCTGTCTCATATTCCTTGTCTGGTTGTGGACTTGGGGCAGAGTCACCAATCCAACCGTCTTACCAGTCTTAATTATATACGACATGTATACATGAGGCGATGATAGATGAACCAGGTATGAATCCTACCATGAACTTTAGGACAAAAGTTGCCCAGGACTACGAGTGGACATGATACCATCCGGATAAACATAGACAAGTAAACCAAATCCACACACTCTCTGCCGATCAGAACATCACACACAATAGTGAAGATCCGCTGGAATGCCAGGTGAGGATCTGAATTCACTTGAGAACGAGAATGTCAAATGGAACGGAAGTACCCACCTCTTTCTCTAGTTCAAAGAATAACCACTCTAGAACGAATTTCCGGACGAAATTCCCTCTAACGGGGGGATAATGTCACAACTGGGAAATTTTAGACCCAACAAAGTCTAAACCCTAACCTAGTACAAGTGAAACCACCTTGCAATTCTTGTTGCATTATATCCTCTATTACCTTAAGGGCATGTTTATAAGCTAGTAACTAAGTATGGTTTAAAACCTAAGTTGATTTAAGCTAATATATATTAACATAAGTTAAAAGTTTAAAGTTTAAACCATATAATAACTCCCATATATGAGTTTTCGGTCCAAAGATCCAAGGATCTTTGGGTTTGCGGTCCAAGGAATTAAAGCAAAAGGGTTTACGATTTGGGAATCTTACCAAATTGGAGTTTCGGCCATTAATTCAAAGAGAAAAGAGTTTTCGGTCTTGTGTGACCGAAACACAACCAAAAGTCTATTAAAGGACCGAAAACCCAAAGTCATGACCCATTATGAACCGTAAACACAACCCTATATATATATATATATATATATATATATATATATATATATATATATATGTATATATATATATATCTTATAAAGCATACATCTTAAAGTCTTAAATACAAATTATAAAGCTTAAATTACAATCAAATGAAGCATCTCTTAAAAGGTTGTCTTAAAAACAACTTTCACAACATGATGTACAAACACTTTAATAGTTGGCTAATTTGTTTATTGATAACTTTAATTTCACATGGATAGCCACATATATCCTCTAAATTTTATTGATCTAACGGATGGAATTTATTTAAAAAACATAAATCGGATCCAACGAATACATAACAAACACAAAGAATCGATGGAATTTTGACACGGATTGCCACTGTGTTTTCAATTGCTTTAAAAGCAAAAGACCCACAACCATTTCCTTACTCCTTTTATTCTTTTTCTCTCTTCAAAAAATTTCTCACACGTCATTATCTATTGCAGGATACTTTACCCTTCCTCAATTCTATGGAGTAACTTATGGCAATATAGCAACTCCAACAAAATGAGAGACGTTCGATTTTTGTAGGGCTTCAAGAATATGGCTTTCGGTCTACATTCTTCAAAAAGTGCTTTCTCCTGCAACATGAAGGATAGGATTTGTAGTTGTTGTTATTCTTGGAGCTGAAAGAGCACAAGAAAAGGTTATAGTCGAGCAAAACAAATTATTGTTTATTTCTTTATTCATATTGTATTGTAAAGAGGAGCAAAGCCTGTTTAATCAATAAATTGTTGGTTTTCTTTAAAAAAAAATACATATGTTTTCTCAAATAATAATTAAACAGTCGGTACCCGTTTACTCAACAAATTGCATACCACATATGATTCTCATTTAAGTCATCTAATACCAACTATGATTTCCATGTAAAACTGTTAAATTAGTTAAAGGCATCTAACCTGTTTTGAATGAAAAACATAAAGAGACCATCGTCGCTGATGTAAGTGGCGGTGTCAAACCTTCGTTTCCAATTCCATTAAAAAATTTAATTCCTTCAACTTCCTACCGATCCGTTTCAGAAACATCACCGAACTACCATCGAGCCACACCCTCACTTTACCTTCACCGCCAAGCACACTCCTTCCATCACCTTCTTGCCCCTAGACCTGCACTGGTTTGTTTCAGTTTCCTATCAGATCCAGTTTGGTGTGAATATGTATTGAGCTGGTTCAGTTTGACTAAAGATCGATATGGATTGAAGAGTTAGTAACACAGATTCCGAAGGGAGGAGGTGGCGGGAGTTGCAACGGTGACAAAGCTGGAATATATGGTTGTTGTAATGGAATCGGAGGAGATGGCGTCGATGGTGGCGTTAATGGAGTCGGAAAAGTGGCGCCGTTTATGAAGGTGGAAGAAGTGAGGTTATGGTAGTGTTAATACCGCCGTTACCATAACCGTAAACCACACTCAAGAACCGTCCTTTACGGCCAGCCACCAAGTCTTCCACCGTGAAACACCGTCTCCACTGATTACCAAGTGAAGAATTGAATGAAGAAAAGATGACGGAGAAGAAAACAAGGCGTGATCTACTTTTGTTTCTTTGGCTGCACAAGTGAAAGTACAATTATGGCACAAGAGTTGATTTTAGCGTGGGCTAAACATATTAATTTGGGCTTATTTACTTGTGAGCTAAACGATTTAATGGGTTTGATATTGTTATTAGTTTATTTTTTTCTATAAAAAAAGACGTGTCTTTGTATTTTTAAATACAAAAGAAAAATATATTAAAATTTATTTTTCAATTATTTAAATAAATGCAAATATATGATTTGTTTTTATTAAAGTTATTCTATATATACATTTGCATTTGATAAGATTCTAAACAATTAATACTATTATATATGACTTTCTTTCATTTTCAATACTGTTATTTACTACATCTCCAACGCCTATGTCTATAAATTTTATTTGATATTTGTTTTTGACCGTATAAGAAGACAACTTTCTTTTAAAAGATTACACTTAAAATAACTATCAAAATATTTCACTATTATAATTCGGTAGACTTTTTAAATTAAAATGTCGTAGTAGAAAAAAATAATTTTATAACGACAAAATCACTATACTAAATAATATTAAATGACAATATTCATTGTAATGATTTTTTAATATAAATAATATAAAAAGGTTAAAATATTGAATTTAGTATGAGTGTTACGTTAGCATGAAAAATATTGTAGATAATAAAAGTTATTTTGCTCATGTAAATTGATATCACATTGTGTTCAAATTACAAGGATTCCAACTTCTATCGTATTCTAAAATTTGGTTGCAACTATAAAGATACAAAATCAAAAAGTTAAAACGAGTTAATCACGTGAAACCTAAAATTTGTTAGAAAACAAGACGATACCTAAATATATTAAATACAAGTTAACACTTATTTCATTATGCTCCTTTTGCATGGTGAAACAAAAAGGACCTGATTCTTCTCATTTTTTTTTATTTTTTTAAAGTAATATATAACCTAAATAATTAGAATTTTTTTTAATCGCAATAAAAATGCACATTTATTTTTAAACCACGACAATAACATATTTTTTATCTAAAAAAACACGTACTTTTAAAACAAAATAACAAAGTATTTTTACTTTTAACCCAAATAACATTGCCGATCGAAGGGAAACGTTTTGACACCATCGAAACGAAACAAATTTTTGGATGGAATCTAATCGTCGGAATGAAACAAATCGCCGTTGCCGCATCGCACGGGTGTTCTACTAGTAATACTATAAAACATATATAATTTGTACAACTTGTAATGCATTGATGTCTTAATTTTAAGACAAAAAATTAAGAGGTACCTCCTTCAATACAGTAAAGCTGAACTCATATACATAGGGGTGAGCATTTGGACCGAACCGCACCGGACCGGACCGGACCAACTCTTGGACCGGACCGGTTATGGAGAATATTGTGGACCGTGGACCGACCCGGATGCGTCGTGTCCGTGTCCGTATCCGGGTCCGAGTCCAGGTCCGGGTTTTCCGGTTCTTGGACCCGTTTGGACCGGTACAACCTTAATTGCATAGAGTACAAGTCGTTAAAAAAAAGTTTTTGGGTTTGATAGAACTCTTTAAAACGAATATGTTATTGGGTTTGATACGATACAACTTGTAAAAATGATTACATTTCCGTTTCATGCATAACTAATCTACCTTGATGTTATAATATTATAACTTACAAAATTAATTTTCTAAATAAAAGCCACTAACATATAAATCAAGTTCACCAAGATCCATTTCATATGATTTATCTGTCAAAGATACATAAAATTCAGAATTATAGTATAAAATAGTAGTTAAAAAGTTGAAATATTTCAGCTTTGATAGCTCAACTTTGAAGGATTGTAACTCATTGAATATAATACCAAAATCAACAAAATTATAGTCTAAACTCATCTACAAACTGTAAACTAAATTTTGGAAAAAACCGCAGGTCAATCCGACTTAAAACGAATGAGTTATGGTTGTTTAAAAATTTTCACAGATTACAAAGTTTTAAAAATCTTGCTGAAAAGCTGAAAATTTTCAGCTTTGATAGCTCAACTTTGAAAGACTTTAACTCATTGAATATAATACCAAAACCAACAAAATTATAGTCTAAATTCATCTACAAACTGTAAATTAAACGTTGGAAAAAACTGTGTGTCAATCCGACTTAAAACGAATGAGTTATGGTTGTTTAAAAGTTTTCATAGATTACAAAGTTTTAAAAATGTTGCTGAAAAGCTGAAATTTTTCAGCTTTGATAGCTCAACTTTGAAAGAATGTAACTCATTCAGTATAATACCAAAATCAACAAAATTATAGTTTAAATTCATCTACCAACTGTAAATTAAACGTTGGAAAAAACCGTGTGTCAATCCGACTTAAAACGAATGAGTTATGGTTGTTTAAAGATTACAATTTTTTTTAAATAGGGTCCAACCGGTTCTAAAACCGGTAAAAACCGGACCGTACCGGGAAAAAAACCGGACCGGTTTTGATGGATTCATAGAATCGAGAACCGGCCCGGGGGTCCAAAAAAACGGTCCGGTCCGGTCCATCGGTCCAAATGCTCACCCCTACATATACACAGTTAAAAAAAACATGCGGATCGCCGGTTTAAAAAAGCACACGGATCTCCCCCTTTTCTTATTGGCCTTTGATTTGTTACAAGTAATCAACGCGGTGTATTCTCATTCTTCTTTTTCGTGACCTAGAAACGACGTATCTACTGCTTAAAATTGTATTTCTTTCCATTTAGAAAACCACCACCTCTCATTTGACCTAGCCGCCGTCGGACTCCTGCTTCCCCTTCGCCGGCACCGGCCGCCATCTCCTTTTCTGTGTGTATCGGTTGCTCAGGACCTCAACACCACTCGCCTCCCTCTACAGCCGCCACTGTCACACCTTCCACACGCGCATGCGCACACACACACACCATCTACCGGGCCTCCACTGTCTCCATAAACCCTTGCCTTCCACCACACCTCTTCCATCGCTTCTACAACAACCACTGCTAGAAGTTGGGTCATTTGTTTTGTTGTTATTTGTTTGCATCTGGTTGTGAAGGTTTCGAACAAATCGGTAACAACATGTTAAGATTCTCCTACTTTTGTGTTTATATGTTTACATATGGAATTTTTGGTTTCGATTACATATCTTCTTTGATTATTTGGAATGACAGGAACCGATGGTTTTGTTGATTTGTATTTTAAATAAAACATATAGGCATATATACCATATTAATTAAAATTAATAAACAAATAAAAAAAATAAATTGTTATCTGAACCTTATTTATGCACAATGATTACCGTATTGCTTATTTGAAACCCTATGATGTCGTCGTTAAGAATCAATGTTGTCGACTACATCTTCAAGATCTGAAACCAACAGTGCCACCATCGCCTTTGCCTCTAACAATAACATCTGCCACCTCCACCTCCGAACACCCTATGATAAATATTTTATGTTCTACGTGGCTTAATACTTTGTAGATGTGTTTTTGCATATGTTTTATAGCTCTGTTTTTGTGTATAATTCTCCTTTTGTATGTATAACATGTGTTCTTATAAATTGATGGTATGTTTTATGATTTTTAGACCTAGATGTACAACGGTTTATGTTTCATGTTATGAGGTATGTGTTTGCAAATTAAGGCTAAAATGACATATTAATGAATCTTTAATAGGTGCTTGTAAGTATTTATAGATCTGTTGTTTTCACATATTTTTATAGATTTGAGTATGAGAAGAGCTTTTTGGTGCAGAGAAATAGTAACAATATTCTTGAAATAATAATGTAGAACTAATTTTTTGTAGTCTTTACATCCGACATCCGACCATGGCGTCGTGACTACCATCCCTCATCACAACTAAACCTTCCCCCGCCATTTGGATCTTCATCACCTCTTTTGGTCACCGTCAAACTGTTTGAAACTGTAGAAATCACCATTGTAAGTTCTCTCAAACGCGCCACCTTGACAATAGATGTCGCCCCTATGGGAAAACCAATACTAGAGATTCGTCGTAGATCCACCATTAGACTGCAATCATAACATTATTCGTTAAATGAAAATAATCAATAATCGCGGTCCACTACCAGATAAAGAGTAATAGACGCAAATTAGTATTTGCTGCCCGTCTAGAGAAAGAAAAGAACAAACCAGAACAAACCGCCAAACCGCTGGATAGAACAAGTCGAAAGAAAACAATTTGACGACCGCCGAAATGACACTAATTTTCGTTCGGAAACTAGTCGCCGGAATGAAACAAATCGCCGCCGCCGCATCGCGCGGTTCCCTACTAGTATATATATATATATATATATATATATATATATATATATATATATATATATATATATATATATATATATATATATATATATATATATGGAAAAGTTCAATAGAGAACCATAATTATTGGTTCTTCAAGGAACCAAATCTTTTTTTCAATTTCAAGAGCTTATTTTTTATCGAAAAAAATCTAAAAATATCTAAATTCATATATTAAAATTGTGAATGTGAAAAATATTTTTCGGATTTACCGTGTGAATCCGGATTCACATTGTGAATTTTCAAAGATTCACATTGTGAATTTGACGTAAAAAAAAAATCGAATTTGATATCATTGGAAAAAGGATAAAAAGTTATGAATTTCTGTATTTTTAGTTTTTTTTTTGATAAAAAATAAGTTCTAAAAGTTGAAAAAAAGATTGGTTCATTGGTTCCTTGGTTAATTATGGTTTTCTATTGAACCTCACCCTCTATATATATATATATATATATATATATATATATATATATATATATATATATATATATATATATATATATATATATATATATATATATATATATATACTAGTAGCGTACCCGCGCAATGCGGCGGCGGCGATTTGTTTCATTCCAACGATTAGTTTCCGAACGAAAGTTAGTGTCATTTCGGCGGTTGTCAAATCGTTTCATTTCGATTTGTTTCATTTCGGCGATTTGTTCCTTTCGGCGATCAGTTGTATCTAGACTTGCAGCAAATAGTAATTTCTGCCAATTAGTCTTTATTTGGCAGCGGACGACGATTAGTTTCATTTAACGAATAATGTTCTCTTTCGATATGCTATTAAAACTTTGTAGTTTAGCCTAAAAACGAAAAAACGTTGTATTTTTTTAGTTTAAATATATTACTATGTTAATTTGGTTACAAATAATAGTATGTTGCTATTATAGGTTAAATATGAAAGTATGTTGTTATTATAGTTTAAATATGAAAGTGTGTTGTTATAGGTTAAATATGAAAGTGTGTTGTTATAGGTTAAATGGATTGAAAAAATAATTAATTTTCTAAACCAACTATAGTGAAAAGTCTATACTTACTCCCCGCTTGGCTTCGATGTTTAACATTGGATACATATATGATCTATTTCCCTTGCATTGATTGTGCGAGTCTAAAAGGTAAGCCCTATGGACCATCATTCAAAATGAGTTGAATTACTTAGCCACTATAATAATTTGAAATATTAATTTAAATTGTAATAATAATTAGTATTTTAATAATAATAATGATAATAATATTATAAAATCTTACGATATCTTGAAGAAGTAAATCACATAGAGTCATGGCCTAAAAGTCGGCCATCAATAAATTTACCGACAACATCTAAATCAACATTTTAGTAAAACAAATATAAGTTATTTTACAAAAAATAAGTTAAATATTATTGTAATAACTATTCAAAATTTACCGATTATATTTATTGACGTGGATTTCTCACAAGAAAGTCGATATACTCTACCAACGGATAAGTCGAAAATTGATTTCTAATGAACGGCCGAAGTAGACTAAATTGTGTAGCTTGGTTGGCAACTATGATATTTTGAGTTTAAAATGATTTATGGAATATAAGCGGTCTTCCATACCTATTTCTAAATATCTTCCTATTAAAGAGTTAGGCACAACCGTCACCATTTTTTTCTCACTAATTAATATAAATTTTGTTAAAAAATATTAAAAATAAATAAATTTAATGGTCAATTTAAGCATTCTATATATATAAAATTTTTTGGAACTTATATTATGATCAACTAATAGCATAATTAGTCGGTTTTCCCTTGTAAAATAATTCATATCAATTTTATTATTTTAAATATTAAAAAGATTCATAACGTTCATAACAAAAAAAATTATTTATCTCTATTTCTTAGATTTGGCTTGACAACTTATTCGGGTTTGGCACAAAAGTCAGTCCTTTAGAACAAAGAATTGTAGGTTGTTATTTTTGTTGTTTTTATCCCTCTTTTAAAATAAGCAAAAAATACATGGGTATATGGTAATTGTAGGCTGACAAAAATTAAGAAACACAAAGTCAATTACATGCACATAAATACACGTGCACACACATACACAAACATAATAATTTTAAGTACCATAAAAAACGCTATGATAGGGATTTCAGTATTCTCTAATCTTTAAAAAATATGTAAATATTCATAACCTCCTCATAATCAGAACCTATCCTTGATGGTTGTCAACACAGTTCCAATGATACAAAAAAGTACAAATTATAGGAACTTACTATCAAATTACGAAAGTACAATGCTATAATAAGAAAATTACAAAACGACCTGGGTTATGATTTTTGGTTAATTTCTTCAAACCAAGAACTTACTACCATCAAACGAAACTACAATGCTTTTATAAGAAAAAAAACAGGAACTTGGTCATTTTGGGTGTGTTTACGGGTATATTGGTCATTTAGAGAAAGTACAATGCTATAATAAGAAACAAATCGAAAAGGTCATTTTACAAAGAGAACACCAAAATCAAAAATCATTTTGGGTTTGGGTTTGGGACATATTGGTCATATTGGTCATTTCGGGATTGGGACCTGAATCAAAACCCACACAAAAATCAAACCAAGAGAAAAAAAACCCACAAAAAAACAAGCCAAGAGAAAAAAAAAACATGTACCTTGTTTTTTTGGCAAAATCTTGGAAGAATTCAATTTTTTTTTACCTCTAGCACCTGACATCGAAACCCGGAAAAAATTTAGTAGCTTTGGGTTTGGAAAAAAAATAATTTTACAAACATAATTGTATGGTTATTCGGTTAACAAACCAAGAAAAAAACACATGTACCTTGTTTATTCAACACAATCTTTCAAGATTTCAAATTATTTTTAGCTCTATAACCTGAAATCGAAACAGAATTGTATGGTTATTCGGGAGATAGTTTTCATGCGGCTATTATTTTCATTTTTGTGTCAGATAGTTTGTTTCAACCTGTTTGGGGTACTTGTGCGATGCAACGCGACTATAATTTCGTTCGACAATTAGTTTTCAAACGAAGATCAATTATTTTTAGCACACTGTTTCGTGTTAAAACAAAAGTACATTCCTATTTGACTTAAAAACAAAATCGCATTGGTTTTTTTGGGTTAAAATGAGTAGTTGTAGTTTTGGTTTAAAAATAAAAGTGTTTTATTGTTTGGGTTAAATATGTTGTTTTGCTTAAGAGTAGAAGTATGTCGTTGTTTTGTGTTGGAAATGAACATATGTTGATATTTTGGATTAAAATGATAATAAGTTTTTGTTTTAAGTTAAAAACAAATGTATATTTTGTTTTGGATAAAAATAAAATTGTATTTTTGTTTTGGATAAAAATTACACTTGTTTTAGATTAAAATTAAAATATATTTGTTTTTCGATGTTGTGAATTTGGAATAACTTCAAAATAAACATTGAAATAATGACTATACTATTATAAAATTATATAATTATTTTTTATATAATTTAATTTGTAATAAAAATAAACATTGAAATAATAACTATACTACTATAAAAGAATAAAAAACAAACTATTATTATTCGAATGAAAACCAAACGTCTAAATAACAACTAAATAAGAAATCAAATAACATACAACAAAAAAGTCTTTTCTTTTTATGCTATCTTAAAGTATATAAATATATTATTTTTTCTTTTCTTGAATTTAATTTTTTATGTTGACTATAATCGCTTTATTCGCCATAACATACAACAAAAATCTAAAACAAATCAAAATACAGTAAACTTATCATGAACATGTAACTGCAATACAACTAATCAAACAAATAGAATTACAACAAAGTGATAATCAATACACCATAACACACAACAAAATCCAATTCCAACAACTAATTATTATATATCATACAGATTTTGTAGTTAACAACTGTTGAAGTAATGCAAGGAATGAGAGTTGAACCTAAAAAAGATAGATCAAAATCTAGTTTTAAAATATTACAAAATGAATTTGTTACATAGTATCAAAATATTAATAATGATCACACCATCTTCCATTCTTCCGCCATAACAGGCAAAAAGCCTTAGATAACCCAAACATTCCAACCAATAACATATATCGAATCTGAATGAAGCATTATTTTCTTTATACCAATTTTCACATGCATCAAGATGGACCAATCTCAACTATAGTTCCTGTTTAACATATGAACTTATAACTAAACATCTGTCATTTTAGTCCAACCGAAAGAAGCATTTGTCATACACTTTTGACACAAGTAATTATTAGATACAAATAACTTAACATACTAACCTAATACATATATTTTTCTTCAAAAAGACATCAAATATATTTACATAATCATATATAACTTTTCTTACTAAAAAAATCATACATATCCATACAATATTCTCCACATTTGAGATCTGCATCAACATAAACCATCATTCATTTATAGTTAAGTGTACATATAATGTATAGAGAGAAATTATAATCAGAAACTTTAACCAAAGAAGCATGTAAACAACACGAAATACAAATATATATCCAAATGAAATCTTAACTAAACCTTGCTGATTCATCTACTCTTACTGTCACAAAGGTCGGATCTGAACCATGTTTTCAAGAAAAAAATCATAAGAATAACAGAATTTATTATAAAAGGATCAGCCAGTTACATTCAAGTATTTGTTTACCTTAAGAATGAGGTATCCACTTTCATGTTTCTTGAGGTCAAACAATCCCCTGCATAACATTCCCTCTGATAAAATACAAAATATTGTCATAGATTCAAGGTAGATAACCGAAAAATAAACATTGAGGTAAAGTGAACGAACTCAGATCCTAAGATTCTATGTAAATGAGCACAATATTTCAGATGGGAAAGAGTAGAAGAGAGGACCGGAGATTTTTTCCTAGAAAATCATAAAAAGATGCCCTTGGCTAAGCGTTTCAGTAGCGGCGGGAAGGAGATGTAATGAAATCTAAGGGAATGGAGTAAATTAGGGCACCGCTTTATGTGTTGCTTTTATTTGTGTGTGTGTAAGAGTGTGTTGGAGTAGATATTAAACTCTCTATTCTCATTGGTTGAAATCCTTTCACATAGATCACAAGCAGTCAAATCCACACCGTCGAATATAGATTCGATGGTCCAGATTCCGTCTCCTTGAATTTTAAGATAAATGTCTTAAAATGAATGGAACCCACAATTATGAATGGTTTATATAATGGTATATATATATATATATATATATATATATATATATATATATATATATATATATATATATTCAGCCGTAAACCCAATTCATTTCTCACATTTTAGGCTGCAAACACCTCACTTTTGCTCTCAAGTATCATCCATAAACCCCATAAATTCATAGGATTCTTGCCCAGATCTTCTTATTTTCACCAAGAACACCAAGAACAACCTTCATATCTTCAAGTCTTCACCCAAGAACACCTTCAAACAATTACTAGAATTTTTGTGAGTATTTTTACATAATTTAGTGTTGTCTAACACTTTAAATTATTATTTAAATTATTTCATTAATTTAAATACGATATCGTGTATAAATATTATTAGGATACGACTACTTTCACGAATTCTAACCCGGGGATCCTTCGGAATCACTTCGCGTCCGAATTAGCACACACATTCGAGGTGACTTCATACCCCCTACGTTTTCACTATTTTTCCATTTTTTTAGGGAGGGGGGGGGGGGGGGAATACATGTACAATACAATTAAATTTTGTGTTAACATTCAAATGATTTCAAACGATTTCGAACCATGTCAAACTATTTCAACTTATTCAAACTATTTTAAATTGTTTCAAATTACTTCAATTATTTTACACCTTTGTTTTCCAAAATACATGTTTATATATATATATATATATATATATATATATATATATATATATATATATATATATATATATATATATGGGTATAAAATTTGTTAGATAAAACTTTAACCCTTTTGTAACATGTCGAGCAAAAGGTTATTTTCATAAACCTTTTATTTTCGCTTTATACACACTGTTAAATTGTAAGGGTTTTCAATTCATTAAAGAATATATACATAAACTATAATAGGTATAGTTTGGGAAAACACTACACTATTGTACTAAGTTCAAGAACAATATACAGAAACAAGTATATAAACTATAATAGGTATAATTTATGGAACACTACTCTATCTCACTATATCAAGGATACACTATTTCACTAGTTAAATGATACACTACTAAAATATTTATTTAAGTATAATTAGTTTGTAATACAAGTACATTACTAAAGGGAATGCATACATCTTTCAAGTACAAAAGGACACTAGTACACTATACGTAATCTAGTTAATATAGGGTTGTGAGTCACTACTTCGTTGTACCCATCAGGGTACCGGTTAAAGTCCTATAAATTATAACCAAAATCTTCTTGAGGGAGAGCGTGAATTTGTGTATAGATCCATACGAGACTGACAATCCCGCACCTCAACTGTTAGCTACAGTTAGCTCGACAGACCTGGGGTGACAAATGTCATCTCATTCCGACGCCCGAAGTACGTCGTGCAGGCCACTAGTCATTTTAGCATGGTTATGAGAAACCCACAATAGTATCAACTAAAACGTTTAGTTTACGGGAAATACATAACTTCAAATGGTTTTATTTTAATAACAAAGCTACTCTACACTACTTTTCTAGCACTATGAACTTACACTTTAGAAAGGACCTTTAATGCTAATTTTATGATTCCTTAGTTTATACGTTAGGGCTATATATAAATAATATCGATAGGCATTAGAATGTGTGAAGTCTACTTTACTTCCTGTTCCTTGTATGGTTGTGGGCTTAGAGCAGAATCACATAGTCTACTACCTATTCGATTTTGGTTACATATGACTTGTATACACTAAGTAATCATAGGGAGAAACAGGTGTGGGTCAAGGCACTATATACAAGAACAACACACTATTTTCTAACATAACACATATATTTCTGGGGGAAAACATATATCTATATAGTTTTATTAAATAATAAAACTACAAGTATACTATTTCAGAGTACATTAATATGCATACATTTGGGACTTAAGGCCAAATGGCTACATCTCATTTTACAAAGAAAATATTGGATTTTCTGAAAGAACACACTCACCTGTCCAAAAAGGACTTTTACTATTAACTTTATAATTACCTAGTGAATAAGTTAGGGTTATATACAATAAAGATCCGACATGCAGTGGAGTGTGTGATTTTCACCTCATTTCCTGTTCCTTGTTTGGTTGTGGGCTTAGGTCAGATCCACATAATCGACTGTCTGTTCGATCTGGATTATATATAACTTGTATGTACTAAGTACTCATAGAAGGAACTAGTACCGGTCATATTACTTACATTTCATTATATCAGAAAATATAGGATTTTCTGGAGGAACACACTAAGGTTTTCAAGGAACAAAGTACATACTTTCTAAATCAAATGCTTATGAACTCACCAAATTAAATGTTGATACACTTTCAAAATCACTTGTATTCTCAGGAAACTGGTAGACAGGTACACGCACAGGTTTCGAGAAGACGGAGCATAGTAGCTTCAGCCTTCAAGTCTTTGTGTTGTTATTTACTTTTGGAGTCAATCATATGTGATTTGAATACAATGTAAACACTATATTAATAATACAATGGTTGTTGTTGCTTTGATTACTATTATACAATTGTTGTGATACTGTACATGACGTCCTCCGCCCCCGAACATTTCCGCCGTCTCGGTTTGGGGGTGTGACAATATGTGAATTACATGTGATTTACTTATAACCATCACACCATGATTTAGACAAATACCAAAATTCAAGAAAATTCCAACATGAACCATTATCAATTATGATTGACCTGATGGAAGGGTTTTTGGATGACACTTGGAATCCTATCCACATGGCGGTCCTTGTTCTTTTTCTGAGTCTTGTTCTTCCATTTTTATAGGTGAGTGCTCATGTATGTGTGTGTGTGTGTGTGTATATATATATATATATATATATATATATATATATATATATATATATATATATATATATATATATTAGAAAGTGAACAAATATTTATGATTTAAGATTGCTACAATAATATTAATAACAAAAGAGATTCACCTTAGAAAGCTAGTTTGTAACATCTGGATTTCAGGTATTTCCATTTTGGTCCTTGGCTTAATTAGTTTGTAAATATCACACTTTATGGCAAAAGTTTTACATTTCAGCCGTACGATGGGCGTATGTGAGGTACGTGCAACGTACATGAGCGAGCCATGGAACGCGGGATGTATGCTAGTACGCGGGGCGTACATTTGGTATGCAGGGCGTACTAGCTCAGCTCGTAAACCCTGAATTTAGGGTTTTGTTACCTATTTAATCCACCTTATGCCTCCCTTGGACATTTCTTATCAACCTCTACTTCTTTCAAACCCTATTCTCGAGCCTAAGCCTTGTATGTGGGGATGTTGAAGCTTGTTATTGATCTTGGTGCTCTCTTGTAGAAGAAGAAGACTATTGAAGAAGGTGTTGTTTCTTGCAAGCTTGTGGATCAAGAAACTACCTCACCTTGTGCATCTTTTGAAGGTATAAAGTTTATACCTTGATGTTTCTCTTAAATGGGTTTTTATGAGCTTTTTGTCCCAAAACTTGGACCTTTTTGAGTATGGGTTACTCCAGAGTATTTTGGCTATCCTTTTAGATGTATTAGAGTGCTTAGATTCATAAAAATGGTTGCTTGATAGTCCCTTTCCAACCATGCAAGAGTTTGGTGGTGTTGAGTATGGATTAAGTTAGGGTTTTAACGTTTAAGCTCTTTTCAGCCATGCAAAGGCTTAAAGTTATGGACTTTATGGATTAAGACGTTCTATGGAGGTTAGATCTATGTTTGGATTACATGTCTTAATGATTAAGACATTTTGGAGTGATTTTTATGATCAGACGTCGTACGTCCAATGTACTTTTGGCTACGCCCCGCGTAGCCAGACCTGACCCGACCCACCGGATCCTTCGAGTACGTCGCGCGTAGGGGAGTGTACGCCCAACATATGCGCTGGGTAGTTGACTTTTGACTTTTGGTCAAGATTTAGGATTTTGGATCATGGAAGGGGTAAAATGGTCTTTTGCCCTTAAGGGGAATAGTTGTGGGATTTGGACTTGTGAGTTGAGTTATGGACCTCAATTATTAATTAGGCTTAATTATTTTGTTATTAAGCCGAGTCTAGTTCCGACAGTTCGGGTGCGGGATTTATCTGTTATCAGTGTCATGTGAGTCTCCTCACTTATTCTTATCTGTGTGGTAGAATAGTTGTATCTGTGATGACCAGTTGGGTCTAGATGTTATTATTGTGTTATGTTGTTTATGTTTGACTGATACTTCGGGTAGTCTCCAGGGTTGCTGATAACCCACAAGGTGTGTTGTTTGCCTACTGGGACTGCTGATAGTCCCCATGGTTGTTGATAACTCATAGTTGTTTATTTATGCTGTGTGTATGTGGTATCTTGGGGAACTCACTAAGCTTCATTTTTACAGTTGTTGATTATATGTGTTTCAGGTACTTTTGAGGATCGCAGGAAGGCAAAGGTCTGATTGTACACACTCGTTGGGAGATTTGTTACTGGGCATTTTGTGGCACTCTGATATTTTGTGGTGATGATTTGTATTTGATACTTGTGTTTTTCCGATGACTTGGTTTATGAACAATATTTGGGGTAATTTAAATATGAAAATTTTGGTTTGAAATTTGAGGTGTTACAATTCAGTATTAGAGCCATGGTTTGAGGGATTTGGATGAACTCTAGGGTAATTCCTAACTCAAAATAAGGATCTCAAGATTTTCATAAAAACTTTTCAAAGAAATGAAGAGTTTTACAAGAGAAAAACCGAGTGAAGCAGTATGTACAATTAAATAGAGCTCGAGCGGTGGTTTCCCAAATTATCTCAATTTTTATTATGAGTAATGTAGAGTTGATATTTTATGAGTCGATGGAACGACGTGCTAGTTAGTGGTAGGCTAAGGATCTAGCAGGAACGATGTGATAGGGTTGCTTGACTTGTGATGCCTTTAGCCTAGGAGTTTGTTCTTATGAGATTGAATCTGTCATTGCTATTTGCTTGGTGTATGTTGTATAATTGTACATAGTTAGGATTTTATAGCCGTAGAATGCCTAATTTATCATTTCTTCCTGTTCCTTTTTTGGTTGTGGATTTGAGGTAGAATCATTTATTCGAATGTTTATCGAGTCTCGTATTGTGTACTGTAACAACCCAAAAATCACGATAAAATTTTTCGTTTTAAAACAAGAGTTACAATCATCACATTGATCCAAAACCATCACATAATAAAAATTTCAAATAATCAGAGTATAATATCAAAAAGTGCGGAAAATAGTGAGGAGAGAATGTTGTGCCATCACGTCGGGCCCTTCCCATTAGTACCGGAAGTACCTGAAACCACAAATAAAAACAGTAAGCAAAAGCTTAGTGAGTTTCCACAAGTACCACATGCCAAACATAAATAAGTTAGTGTTATGGGCCAAACCATAGTCTTACATGTAATTTTCTGCCGAGGGCCAAATCCTGGTCTTTCATACAGATATCACAAATATATCTAGCATCCTATATCACAGATAATGGGCCGGCCTTGGAGCCTTCGACCCATTGGTACAGTGAGAAAACTCACCTCAGTCTGCTGATAAATAACTAAATGCTCGGCTACCGAACCGGAAGATCCCATATTGATTACAAAAAAATCACCCTAATTAGAAATAGGTTATAAACCATAACAGTGGGTCTAAATCCCAAATCTAGACCCCTAAGATAAAAGCCTATTTTACCCTTCCCATAATGGGCCTAACCAAACTTGCCCCAATAACACAATAATAGACCACAAGGCCCAAAAAGTCCCAACTCATGCAACTTAAGGCCCACGAACGAAATCCTAAGGCCCACTCATGCATCAAATAGTCCAAGGCCTAAAACCTAACTAAGGTGCAAAAGTACAAAGCCCAACCGAAGACCAAAAGCCCAAGGAAAGCCTTTGTGAGGCGTACGCTCGGAGTACGCATTGTACGCTTGGTGTACTCAACCACCCACTAGTACGCGCAGCGTACCCCTTGGTACGGCCAACGTACTGGGCTGCTTACCACCCTAAGTCATTTAGTGCTTAATCCTTTCAACCATTAGGTCCAACTTTCAGATCTCATCCGTTCAAGGGTCTAATACATAAAGTTGGGAACTTTATACCTTACCATGTCTTAATGGAACCCGAGATCCATTTTTGTCCAACAATACTCACAATAAGGACTCAAACTCTTGCATGGGACAGTAACAACCACCAAGATGACATTTTTATGCATCTATAACATCAAAGGGACTGAGATCTAACACCGCTAACTCCTGGAGTTGCCCAAACTCACAAAGAGAACCCATGGGACCAAATAAATCTCATAAACAAGCCCTAAACACTAACTATCAAAATGAATCCTCAAGGTAAGAACTTTATACCTTCAAAATCTATAAAAGTTGATGAAGACTCTGGATCTAGAAGCTCAACCTCAACAAATGCTTGGTCTCCAAGTTCCTTCTTATTGAATACACACAAAAATGCCACAAAAATCACTACAAAGCTCAAGAACACTTAAAGGATGCTCTAGGGTTTCAATGGGACGGAATGAACAATGGGGGATGATGAGGGTAGATGTCCAAAGGCCATAATGATGTTTAAATATGGCTCATGCCCTAAAAAATAGGGTTTGGTCTTGGATGTTGTACGCCCCACGTATACCACGTACGCTCAACGTACGTGGTTAAGTTCCCCGACTCCAAACGCGCGTGTACACTAAGCGTACCAAACATACGCCCAACGTACGAAGGACCATTTTTGAAAGATTTTTAAGCTTAAAGGACCAAACAAGAACATACCTAGAATCAAATGTTACATGTACGATTAACATGCGCTAAGAAAATGGCAAGGACATCGAAGATCTTGTGAGGCGGAGCAGTGCTGGGGAGCAGTATAGATTGAGTGTCTCGATGCTTAGTAGTGGTTCTAAGAAACCGACAGGGCGAGTGTACAACTGATCTTGAGAAATAGAGTCCTTGTGACTTAGGGTCTTGAGAGGACGACTTGTGACAAATACGGGTTGGTGTGGAAGGTGGTATTGGGCCCGTACTACTGAAAGCACCAGATCCGTACGCGGCTCAAGAAGGAATCTTAAGGAACTAAGGAACTTGTAGGAGTGTGTGAATGTTTATGTATGCACTTTAGCCTGATTCTAATGGTTTTCTTATGTGTTTCAGTCTGGTGGTTACCCGAGGTTCGGGCTCTAGCGACCCCGAGAGGCCGAGTGCCAGTGATGATGAGATCCATAGGATTGTTGCCGCCAAGGTGGCCACGAAGATCAGAGGTGCTATACCAGAGTTGTTTGGGTCTATTATGACCATGTTGATTGGGACTTTCAATAAGCGTTATGTCGACGTCATTGAGGTTGTTGTTGCCGCATCCATCACAGTTGTTGCTGCTGCGAGATTGCAGGGGGGTGATTCGTTGTGGTATCAGGAGTTCAACAACACGAAGCCACCTAAGTTTGATAGGACCCAGGATATGATTGTTGCGATAAGATGGATTTCTGAGATTGAGGGTTGTTCTTACACTTGCTCGTGTCCGGAGAATCTGAGGGTTCGTTGCGTGCTGAACCTGCTTCGCTTGGGAGCGAAGGATTGGTGGAAGTTTGTGACACCTGATTATTCTCTTGCAGAGCATTCTACGGTGACCTGGGAGAGATTTACTGAGATGTTCAGAGATGAGTTCATACCAATGGTTGAGAGAGAGATAGGTTGGCCCATGAGTTCCTGTCTCTCTAGCAAAAGACAGAGACGGTGACTGAGATCACTAAGATGTTTCATGAGAGGGCCCTGTTCTGCCCTGAGCACGTATCGACTAAGCAAGCATATGTGAGCTGGTACCTGAGTATAATGAGGAGGGATATCCGTGAGTTCATGGTGAACACTTCGTATCGGACATTGGCTGAGTTGCAGACCAATGCCAAGAGGAGAAAGATTGAGTTGGAGACCTAGTCTAGAGAGGAGCAGGGAGATCCAGGTGAGAGATACGAGACCAATTCATTTTCAGTCGATGACTAAAACTCCCAAGCCCGCTCACTCGAGAGCTGGAGGCCAGAAGGTTCGTACTTACGGTAAGTGCGTCAAGGGGCATGAGGACCCTATCAGTCAGGGACGACTTGCTACATGTGTGGCAAGGAGGGGAATTTGGTTAAGTATTGCCCCAAGGGATTTCAGGTTTGCTTCAATTGCAACCATACGGGTCATTTAAGGGTTGAGTGTCCTCATCTTGCATCTAGGGAGGTTCAGACTCCATCCCCCGTGACCATGCGTATTACTGATGGCCGGAAAGGGAAGGCCGAGACACTGAGGGCTCGAGGGAGAGCATTTCAATTGACATCAGAGGAGGCCCGAGCAGCTCCAGACGTCGTAGCTGGTATGTGTTCTTTATTATTCTGATAATTTATTTATGTTGCTTATGTTATTGTTCATGTAGGTACTTTTCTTGTGAATTTTGTACCTGCGCTTGTGTTGTTTGACTCAGGTGCGATTCGGTCTTTTGTGTCATCATCTTTTTTTCGTGGTTTTAGTATTGTGTGGGTGGCATTGAGCATGCCATTGAGAGTCTCTATACCTGATGAGCATCTGGTATCCCCTACCGAAATCTACCGGGGTTGTGTGTTAGAGATTTTTGGTGTTGGATATCCGATATATCTTATCCCTATTGCGATGGGAGATGTCTGTGTGATCTTGGGTATGGATTGGTTGAGCCAGTTTGGGGATTTGATTGACAGTGAGCAGCAGATGGTGATGGTTCAATATCCTAGTGGAGGAGTGCTGACCATTTACGATGAGGGAACTAGGACAGAATCATCTTTATGTTCAGCCGCCAGGGTGAGGCAGAGTTTACAACATGGGTGTATGGCTTATCTGGCATATGCAGTGGATACCCGGGTTGATGAGAAAAGGTTGATTTCTATTACTGATGTTCCTTTTGTGCGAGAGTTCACCGATGTTTTCCCTGAGGAATTGGATGGTGTGCCTCCTAAGAGGCAAGTGGAGTTCAGGATCGATCTGATCCCGGGTACGGCGCCAATTTCCAAGGCACCGTATCGTCTTACACCTCCTGATATGAGAGAGTTATCCTTTCAGCTTCAGGATCTATTAGGAAAGGACTTTATTCGTTCGAGTAGTTCTCCGTGGGGAGCACCGATCCTTTTTGTCAAGAAAAAGGATGGTTCACACCGGATGTGCATTGATTACAGGAAGTTGAACAAGTTAACGATGAAGAACCGTTATCCATTGCCGATGATTGATGATCTTTTCGATCAGTTGCAGGGGCATCTTGGTTTTCCAAGATCGATTTGAGCTCTGTTTACCACCAGATGAGGGTGTGAGAGGAGGATATTCAGAATACGGCCTTCCGAACTCGTTATGGACATTACAAGTTCGTGGTGATGCCTTTTGGACTCACCAACGCACCGACGATGTTCATGGTTATCATGAACTGGGTGTGAAGACCCATGTCGGATCGATCGGTGATCGTCTTCATCGATGACATTCTGGTCTATTCGAAGACCAGAGAGCAGCATAAGGAGCATTTGCGAGAGATTCTTGGAGTTTTGAGGATGAAGAGGCTCTATGCCAAGTTCTCCAAGTGTGACTTTTGGTTGTGCGAGGTTCAATTTCTGGGACAGCTCGTCAACCAGAATGGTATCTTGGTCAACCCAGCTAAGATAGAGGCGGTGATGCGATGGGAAGTACCGAAGTCTCCATCTGAGATTCAGAGCTTCCTCGGTTTGGCAGGATATTATCGGAGATTCATTCGAGACTTCTCCAAGATTGTTGTTCCTCTCACTAAGTTGACAAGGAAGGAGGTTGTGCTCAGTTGGGGGTCTGAGCAGCAGGCATCATTCGAGACCCTTCACAAGAGACTGTGTGAGGCACCAGTACCGGCCCTCCCTAAGGGGGTTAAGGATTTTATGGTCTACTGCGATGCATCCATTGCAAGGTTGGGTGATGTGTTCATGAAGAGGGGGCATGTGATTGCATACGTTTCGAGGCATCTGAAGACTCATGAAGCGAAGTATCCCACTTATGAGTTGGGATTGGGGCGGTGGTTTTCTCTCTCAAGATTTGGCGTCACTATCTTTATGGTGTTCGGTGTACCATCTACACGGACCATAAGAGCATGAGATATCTTATGGATCAACCTACCATGAACATGAGGTAGAGGAGGTGGTTGGATGTAGTGAAAGATTATGACTGTGAGATTCTGTTACATCCAAGGAAGGCCAATGTGGTGGCTGACGCCTTGAGCCATAGGGCGTTCAGTACCCTGATTTTGGATGTGTGTATGAGGATGACTGTGATGACCCCAGTCTTGGAAACGATCAAAGAAGCGCAGTCCGAGGCCATAAAGGAAGAAAATCGAAAAAGTGAGCAGGTGATCGGTTAGATTTTAGCTTTTTATATCGACAACAAGGGGCTTTTGACTCTTCATGGGTGGGTTTGGGTACCTTATGTTGGTGGGGCTCGACGGGTATTGATGGAGGAGGCCCACAAGTCGAGATTTTCCATTCATCCATGGGCTACCAAGATGTATCTCGACCTGAAGCATAGTTACGGGTGGCTGTGTATGAAGAGGGATGTGGCCTAGTTTGTAGAGTGATGTTTGACCTTCCGGAAGGTCAAGGCTGAGCACCAACATCCTCACAGAAAGTTGCAGCCCTTAGAGGTTCCACTATGGAAGTGGAAGCAAATTATGATGGATTTCATTACAAAATTACCGAAGACAACAAGGGGTTTTGATGTTATCTGGGTGATAGTGGATCGTTTGACGAAGAGTTCTCACTTCCTAGCCATAAGTGAGGGCTCTTCTGTAGAGAAGTTTGTTGAGATTTATGTTCGAGAGGTGGTGGCTCGACATGGGGTGCCGACTTCCATTGTATTGGACCGGGATGTTCGTTTCACTTCCAGGTTTTGGAATAGGTTTCACGAGGATTTGGGTACCCAATTACATTTCAGTACTGCATATCATCCGTATATGGACGGGTAGAGTGAGAAGACTATTCAGACGCTCGAGGATATGTTACGTTCCTGCATTATTGATTTCAGTGAGAGCTGGGACGTCTACCTTCCGTTGGCTGAGTTTTCTTATAACAATAGCCATCACACCAGCATTGGCATGCCTCCCTTTGAGCTTCTGTATGGGAGGAGGTGTCAGAATTTGATTTTACGGGGTGAGGTCAGCCAGAGAGTCATGGGGAGCATGGAGATAGTGCTCAAGACGGCCGAGCTTATCTAACAAATTAGATAGAGATTTTTGACGGCCCAGAACCGCCAGAAGTGCGGATCAGCAACACTTTGAGCTAGAGTTTCAGGTGGGAGATTTGGTGCTTCTGAAGGTATCAGCCTGGAAGGGTGTTATTCGCTTCAGGAATGGGGGCATGCAAGGCCCCAGGTTTATTGGCCCTTTCAGAGTGTTGGCCCGTGTGGGAAAGGTGGCTTACCGGTTGGAGCTACCGTAGAAGTTGAGGCAGATTCATGATACCTTCCATGTTTCCCAGTTGAGGAGGTGTATAGCTGACGAGACAACTGTCGTTCCTTTGTAGGACATTCAAGTCGATGATCTCCTGAATTACATCAAGAGGCCAATGGAGATTCTGGATAGGAGAGTGAAGACCTTGAGGAACAAGGTAGTGGACTTGGTAAAAGTTCAATGTCAACACCAGAGAGGCTCAAAGTCGACTTGGGATCCCGAGTCTGAGATGCACGAGCACTACCCTGATCTGTTTTCTATGGCCGAATTCGAGGACAAATTCTGATTCTAGTGGGGGAGAATTGTAAAATCTGGATTTCAGGTATTTCCATTTTGGTCCTTGGCCTAATTAAAGTTTGCATATTTGGCCATTTATGGCAAAAGTCTTACATTTCAGCTCGTACGTTGGGCGTACATGGGTACACGCAACGTATATGAGCGAGCCATGGAACGTGGGATGCATGCTAGTATGTGGGGCGTACATCTGGTATGCAGGGCGTACTAGCTCAGCTCCTAAACCCTAAATTTAGGGGTTTGATCCCTATTTAATCCTTCTTATGCCTCCTTTGGACATTTCTTATCGGCCTCCACTCCTTTCAAACCCCATTCTCGAGCCTAAGCCTTGTGTGTGGAGATTTTAAAGCTTGTTAGTGATCTTGGTGCTCTCTTGTAGAAGTAGAAGACTGTTGAAGAAGGTGGTGTATCTTGCAAGCTTGTGGATCCGGAAACTACCTCACCTTGTGCATCCTTTGAAGGTATAAAGTTTATACCTTGACGTGTTTCTTTCTATATCTCTTAAATGGGTTTTTATAAGCTTTTTGTCACAAATCTTGGACCTTTGTGAGTATGGGTTACTCTAGAGTATTTTGGATGCCCTTTTAGAAGTATTAGAATGCTTAGATTCATAAAAATGGTTGCTTGATGGTCCCTTTCTAGCCATACAAGAGTTCGGTGGTGTTGAGTATGGATTAAGTTAGGGTTTTATGGTTTAAGCTCTTTTTAGCCATGCAAGGGCTTAAAGTTATGGACTTTATCGATTAAGACGTTCTATGGAGGTCATATCTATATTTGTATTGCATGTATTAATGATTAAGACATTTTGGAGTGATTTTTGGGGTTAGACGACGTACACCCATCGTACTTCTGGCTATGCCCTGCGTAGCCAGGCCTGACCCCGACCTACCTAATCCTTCGAGTATTATGCGTGTGGGGGAGTGTACGCCCAACGTACACGCTGGGCAGTTGACTTTTGCTGACTTTTGACTTTTTAAGACTTGTGAGTTGATTTATGGACCTTAAATATTAATTAGGGTTAATTATTGTGTCATTAGGCAGAGTCTAGTTCCAGCAGTTCGATTGCGGGATTTATCTGTTATCAGTGTCAGGTGAGTCTCCTCACTTATTCTTACCTGTGTGGTAGAATAGTTGTATATGACCAGTTGATCCTAGTTGTTATTATTGTGTTATGTTGTTTATGTGTGACTGAGACTTCGAGTAGTCTCCAGGGTTGTTGATAACCCACAGGGCGTGTTGTTTGCGCACTGGGACTGCTGATAGTCTGCAAGGTTGTTGATAACTAATAGTTGTTTATTTATGTTGTGTTGTATGTGGTATCTTGGGGAACTCACTAAGCTTCGTGCTTACAGTTGTTGTTTATATGTGTTTCAGGTACTTCTGAGGATCGCGGGAAGGTGAAGGTCTGATTGTACACACTCGCTGGGAGATTTGTTACTGGGCATTTTGTGGCACTCTGATATTTTGTAATGATGATTTGTATTTGATACTTGTGTTTTTCCGATGACTTGGTTTATGAACAATAATTTGGGTAATTTAAAAATGAAAATTGTGGATTGAAATTTGAGGTGTTACATAGTTCAGCGACAAATCTTTGTTTCAACTTATATCGGTAGACAAATTAGCCAAAGAATTCATCACAAACAGCCTAAAAATAGAAAAAAAGAACATGAGTATTAACAATGAATTTCACATATAGGAATTGAAATGACATTCATACTTAACTGCATAAAGAATCGACTAAACAATTTATGTTGGAAATGAGAAATGAATCAGTTAACTACTTTGTTAGAATCCTTCCATTATGGTTGAAACATGTGAATTATTCTAACTTGCGTCTAAGTTCCCCTCTGAACAACCAACATACGAAACAAATTGTTGGATTACAAGTTATAGTTTAGCATAACATAAAAATATAATAAAATAACAAATGTTTTAGATGATCCTATAATTTGGGAAGCCATGACAACAACCATCAACAAATAACACAAATAAAAACAAAACAAATAAATAGTGGTGAAGAAAGAACAATAAATACCATATGCAACAGGTCATCAGTAAGATCCATTCACAATGTGATCAGGTGCAACTTCCTGTAATACAATAACATATCAACTTATTTCATGCCATTTGAAATATATAGAAAAAAATCACATTTTTTACTTACTTGATAAGTGAAATACTGTCCGGGAACCTCGACCTCAACAACATGGAAGTCAAGCAAAACTCTGCTCTCCTCTTCCAATTTCAATACAGCAGGAACCCAATCCTCAACATTACTTTGAAGGATTTTCAAAACTCACAAGGATCTGCTACATGCTCGATTACCTTTACAAAATCACGAAAAAAAATATTGGTTAAATGTCTAATATGCCCATCAATAATAACTTGATGAAAATTTTGTAATTTAAGGATAAATGATATATACCTCTAGAGCATTAACCACATCAAACTTCTTTTGTTCTTCAACCAAATTTTCTGTTCACATAATTGTAAGTTTGCAACACAAAAAAGCATCATAAAATTAAATTTGTATAATTTATAAAGGAGAAAAGTTAAATAAAGTATAGAAGACACCTACAATTGTGCACCGATATTCAATTGAGGAAGCTACATGATCTAAATCCTTAAAAAACAAGAAATTGTGGTGTATTAGGTGTCAAATATGTACCCAAAGATAATAATTAATAAGAATAGTGATTTCAAATGTAAACTTGGTGTTTATACCAGTTTTGATTCTATTTCCACTAGTGGCATCTTGATTCTCTTCATGAATTCTATCGATCATCAATAAAAGCCCTAATATTTCTATATCTCCATTTACACAGGTGCTGGTTTCATCTAGTGGACTTACAATGCACAGAAAGTAAAGGCAGTAGGTCTGATCGAAGCCAACAAGATTGAATCAAAAAAATCAGAAGTTGTACCAAATCAGATCGATGATGGATCTATAGATGAGGTTTTGAGGAATCTGAGCGAAAGAGAAGGAGTGAAAGCTAAATTCAATATGAGCTGACTCTGTTTAAGTGAAACCGAACCTAAGTTGCGTTGGGTTTTTTTGATCGATTTAGGGTTACATAAGAACACTGATGTCTCCACTCTCCCTGTTCCACAACATCCTCTCTACGCCTCCACAAACACTAAAATCACAGATAACATCAGATGTAAGCGAAATCGAATTTTGACTATAAGGATATGAAATTTCAGTTTACCTGGGGAGCATTGGACAATACATCTTGAATAGACTATTGTATCACAGTGAGCTGCAACATTCAAAATTCAAAATAGAACTCTTAGAGGTGTATTGAGGAGAACGGCGACGAGCAGGAAGGCGGAAGGCGACAATTAGGAAGATTGAGGGCGGAGATCTAGAAACCGGAGCGATGAAGACGTTAGTGTATGTTTGAGTGTGTTAGAGAGAGAGAGAGAGAGGGAGAGAGAGACTGTAACGTCCCAAAAATTAAGACCCAATTTTCGTTTTTAAATTAATAAAACTATTATCCAAAACATCATCATAAAAATCCTGGTGAAACAAAGTGTATCAACAACATCACAAAATATCATAGTAACATAAAATGCGGAACGAGGTAGTGTGTGTACTGCAATCATCCCTGGCTCTTCCCCTTCAAACCAGAAGTACCTGAAAACATAAACTGAAAATCGTAAGCACAAAGCTTAGTGAGTTCCCCAGAATACCACATACCATACATAATAAACATGCAACGGGCCCCGCTCAGTACACAGATTTGTCAATCTGTAACAACCATAAAAACTCAGGTTAGGACTCATCTAGAACCTTGTCATTTCCATACGTGCACATAACTTGGCTTTAGATGCAACAAGTTGAGCTAGATCGCGACTTAATAGATCCCTTGGAACAAGTAGTGTAACTTAGCTTGTACTAAGCAGTCACATTGATATGTGAATACTCCAACTAGGTTGTAAAGTGCTAAAGTTCAATCTCAAAACTAAACACAAAACTGTTGAGTTGAAAAACTCTTAGATCGATTAGATCTTTAACAGGTTAAACAATAAAATTAAATAAACACACAGAACACAATATATAATCAAATGAAACTTAATGATTCAAATGTAGTCACGCCTTAGCAGAGCTCGACAAAGAACTTCCACTGTAGAGGCGAGCTAGGGTTTTAGTACTTAACAATAATAATTATCAAAAGCGCATCTAATAAGGCTGCATGCATGCACCTTAAATACTAAACCCTAAACAAAACAATCACGGTTGGACAGGCCCAAACCGGATAGCAAAACTGGGCTAAGGACCGAGCCCATGACGTAACACTTATTCAACCCAACAATCTCCCCCTTTGCTTCAAATGAGGCGAGAGATTATTTCTGTTGTGTAGCCTTCACTTTCTTCACAACCTTGAACAGCCGAGGAATGATAGCAAGAAGTGTTTGCCGAAACTGAATATACCAGCGTAGCACATCACTGAACAATTTCTTGTCAGCTGCAGAATTCTGATCACACCTGTGAATGATCTCTAAAATATGCTCCAAGCAAGCAGTTGAGAACAGGTGTTTGTCGATAAGAGCAAAAAGACATTTTTGACTTTCGCCCCTAACGAACATCACTGAGTGACATTTTGGGTCGATTTTACCCTTGACCATCGTGTTCACATTGCCAGTTTTTCTAGTTGGTTTAATCGTTGGTCGCTTGTGAATGACAGATGCGATTTCTTGATCCATCTTTGCTACTTCATGAATGTAGCACACAAGCATTCGCTTGATATGGTCAATGATCGGCTGATACTCCTGAGGATTGGTCAGCAAAATATTGTTGAGAAGTATCCAGTCGTGAGGGTTAAGGTTCGGTAGATCAGCCAGGGAAAATTTATGAACCGAGCTATCAGAGCCTCGGGTCACTTTAAATTTGACATTAACAAATTTTCCAGCTGCGTAAGGCTTCAATACCTTGACAGTAGTAATTTTCTGTGAGCTCCAGGTCAAGTACTGTGGCTGAGCGAACTCCAGATAAAATTCCAACAGATCCCGATCTACCTTCGGGTCTGGAGAGGGAATGACAGTAGTTGAGTTGAAGCAAAGAAATATAAATGTCTTTCGTGTGATTGACATATCAAATTGAGCGTCCTTCGAGTTCTCAAGGCCGAACGACATTACAGGTTCAAGCCAATGAGTACTCGGTTCATCTATAGCTTCTCTCTGGAGCGATTCAATGGTCCATTAAGGAAATATGGACTTCTTTTTCTCCAAGAGCTCCTTTTCTTTTAGCTTCTTCTCGAGCTCAATCGACTCCTTCTCAATCTTTTTCTCAAGCTCTTTATCAGTAGGCTTGGTTTTCTGGAAAGGATTAGAGGGATTTTCACCCAAGATATCTTCAAAATCATCATCATCTTCTCCAATATTCTTCTTCTTCTTATCCCTTTTGCTGCCCGAAGCTACATTATCCTTCGGTGCAACTGTTGATTTGGGTTCGGGAGGAGGTTGAGTGTCATCCTTGCCAGCTTGAGTAACCTTTTCTCCCCCTTGTTGCGGCTTGACAGAAGACACCAGAACACCTTATATCCGACTCAAGATATCCAACGCAGGTCTGAGTTTTTCAGCTAAATGGCGTCTAATGGATATAGTCAGAATAGAATCATGGGCATCAAGAAGGTGTAACAGAATGGAATGAACATCACCCATGGAGATTCGAATAACCTCTCTTTCAGACTTTAAATCTTCAAGCTCTTTTGTGGCAGTGTGAAGCTTGAGGTTTTGAATTTTCAGCTGAGATGTACGCTTGTCTAACTCATCCATAATCCGATTTTCAACGGCAAGTTCGGCTTCCAGCTGAGTCAAGCGTTCATTTACATTATTATGAAGGTTTTCGTTGGCAGATTCAATGGCCTGGCGAGCGACTTCGAGCGAACGTTGGAGATTATCAATTGAAGCATTCACAGTCTGAGAGTTCTTTTGAGCGGCAGCTTGCAAAGAATCTAGGAATAGTTGAGCCTCAGAAATTAGTTTTTCGACTTTTGCGGTCGCATCTTTGCATTCTTTCGTGGAGGCCTCAGCAGCAAGCGAGGCCTTCTAATATTGAGATGTAGAAGCATTAATAGCCTTTGCTGCGGCAGAGAGAGAAGCATCATGCTCATGAACAACCGAAGAAAACAAAGCCTTGAGAGCAGCTTCGGAGTAAGCACCAGTGGAGGAGGAAGAAAGTAGTTGATCAAGCTTATCAGTAACAACCTTGAGGTGGCGCTTGGTAACTGGAGCATCGTAATCATCATCACTTTGGACACGGTAGGGACTGAAGTAAGTTGAATCAAACTCCAAGTCCTCACCTCCAAGAACAGTGTTGGTTTCAGTAGATTGGGTAGGTGATGGTGGTGTGGTGGTAACTGGAGGTTCGATAGTGACTGGGGGTTCGGGTGCTGAAGAGCGAGCCCCCGTATCAGATATGTTGGTTCGAACTCCAGTAGTGGTGGGAGTAGTAGCCTCAGTGAAGATGGGTGCAGAAATGGGAATGTTAGAGGATGGTTGAGATGTGATGATGGGAAAAATAGGAGAAATAGAGACGGGTACAGAAACAGGTGGAGGAGAAGGTGCTTGGGACCAAACAGGTACCTCTGGTGTAGGCGAGCGAGGTGGTGTATCACCACGAACCGAACCCTCATCCTCTGAGCTTTCGCTGTCAGACTCATTGGGAGGAGTTGTGGGATGATTAGGAGGCACGTATTCTGAGTCAGAATCACTTGAGGATTGAAGAATTAGCCGGCGAGCAGGTTTCTTGCCTTTCTTCGGCTTAGGTTGAGATGGTGCTGCTTTCTCAGACTTTCGCTTCCTCGGGGTTTGAACTTTTGAGACTTGACCACCCTTATCCCCCTTTTTCACTTCGGGCTTTTTGCCTCTCTTTGCAGGTTTGTCTGCATCATCAATTGATTTCACCATGTCGACAGTGAGTTCCCTTGGACCAGAAGAGGGAAGCTTCTTGTATTCCTGAATAATCTTGCTTGAAGGAGGCACATAAACAGACATCGACTCAGGAATAGACCCAACAAAAAGAAACTTTAAAGGATGAGTAACAATAATGTTGGTAGTATGAAACGTAGCAATGGAATAAAGCATTGAGTCCGCCACTATTGGAACATGGAAACGATCCATTGCCCACTGAGTGATAATAGTCCAGAAGCGAGCACAAGAGATTTCGGTGTGGCGAGAAGAAGATGATAAACTCTGAATAAGCTGAAGCCATAAGACCATTCCATAATCCAGATTAAGACCATGGTACACACCATAAAGTAGAGTCATGAAGGACTTGCTCGCACCATCAGATCCGGCACTCCTTTCAGAAAGCCCTTTGAAGAGTAGAGTGAAGAGGCCATTCCATTGAGGAGGAAGGCAGGACTTTTTGAACTTAGTCACAGTGGTTAGGGTTTCAGTATACCCCATGTTGTAGAACATTGAGAAGAGCTGACCTGTGGTAATGGAATCGGGATTAACCATGGAGTCTTCATATGCAAGCCCTAGAAGAGAGCAGAAACGATTCCTGGAGATTGAGGCTTTCTGGTTAAGAATATCGAAGAAAATTTTGTCTGCCCCTTTGTCATACGTTGCAGAGGAATAGATTTAAGATAGACAGGACATCGGAACAACTTCGACTGTGGTTAGGGCTTTGGCGAGTGGGGAATATTTCAGGAATTCCACCACTTGATACATGTAGGTATCATAAAGAAAAGGTGTGAGATCGATCAGCAAGTTCTGATTAGGCTTGATTGTAAGAAGAGTGGAGTGTGTAGTGGTTTCTTGAACTAAGGATGATTCTGCCATTGATAAAGCTTGTCGAGGAAGAAGATGAACAGTAAAAAAAATTGATCGCCTGCTCTTGCTCTAGAGAATTGAATTGTGGTAAGGAATAGTCGCACTGAGATCAGCCCTTATATACGATCTTGGAGAGAGAAAAATCATAAGTGATGATTGCTGAAATCTTGGAAACGACTCCTGAAAAAGCGTGATTTGACATCTTGCAACCCCGATAAAGTAGAGATGACGCATGATGACCGATTCAAATTCTGGCGCCTTCCAAACTTATCCATCATTCAAATCGTCAAGCGTTTAAACTTCATGCTGAGTCATCAGATGAATCTTCAATAAAATTGCGATTTCCATAAAAGCTCAAAAACGTTACACCAACCCATCGCTTTTAATTTAGAAACCGTCTGTATGAACTCGCAAATAACGAAACAAAACCTTTTTGGGAATTTAGAAAGTGTGTGTGTGACAACCGTCAAATTTCGGTCAATTCAAAATCAACAAGTCAAACCGGTCAACTCCAATAACCCTTGTATGCTAGGGTTTACGTTATGAAATCACTATACAATTCGCTATTTTAATGAGAAATCATCATTTGGAAAGTTCATGTGTTTGATTTTCCTTAGCCTTAACAAGTGCTAAACAACGAACCAAAGCGATAAAACACTATTACACAATCATCGGGATTGTGTAAGACACTAAAACACGGTTTAATGGGGTTTACGAACCTTGCGTTGTGAAGCCGGACACTCAAATTAATCACAAACGAAACCTCTCTAAATCGTTTTCACTCTATCTCTTTCTATTTGAAATCTCTCCCAAATCTCTCCCAAATCTCACTCAAAAGTTACTTTAACTTTTTGTAATCATTTGGGTCATCTCGACCCTTGACCGGGTCAAAAATCGCTTGAAACGGGGTAAAAACGAGTAAAATAGCTTTAAGGATCCGAAACCGAAGCTTCTGGACCGAAGCCTCGCATCCGAAGCCTCGCATCCGAAGCCTCGCATCCGAGGCCTCTGATCCGAAGCGAGGGTCCGAAGATCCGAAGCGAGGGTCCGAGGGTCCGAAGGTCCGAAGGTCCGCAGACAGCTCCTTTTTACCGGTTTTTCGACTACGACTTCGTTTTAACTCCGTTTTTCATTATTTTAACGTGGGATTTTCACCCAAAACTTTATTTTATAAACTAAGGCCCCAAAATATATAAATCTCCAGGGTTTTTATAAAATATATTAAAAGAATTGGTGATTGAACTAATTATTGAGGGAATATTTGCTTTTCCTTAATTTATGGCAAAAGCAAACCACTACCACCTCACTCTATGATTAGCCACTCTTTCCCACTACCCCTTGTCTCCTTAGTGGACCTTTATAGCCAATCTCCAGCTCTTCCCACGTTCTAAGAGCTGGAGGATTGATCCTCTCTCCTCATTCTCCATAAAACTCTTTCATTCTACACTTAGCAACCTAGAACACTCTCCAAAATTCTCTCATCTTTTCTCTTAACTTCAAGAACTTCAAGGCTTTCTCCAGGGATTTCTTTCTTCAATTAGTAAGTATCTTCATCATTCATATAATTATTAAACTCCATTCTACTCAAATCATTGATATCTTACACAAGTTCCATCTTATTTGGTGTTAGATTCTCGAATGATCAAGACATCTTCTTAGTGTTCTTGAGTTGAACACTTCCTCTCTCTCACTTTCATCTACTGAAACCACATAAGGTGAGTTCATACCCATACATTTACATGTTTTTCTGAAGTTTTAAGGGGGGAATACAAGTAAAATCATCAAGAACACAATTAAACTTTTTCTAACAGATTACATCAGAAAAGATGGACGTTAATCACGGACTATTTTGGTCAACTTAAATATTTTAGTTTTCAAAACTGTTTCAGGTGCAAGTAGTTCAAACTCTTAGCTTTAAAATGACTACTTGCACATCTCCATATGATTTTTCTACAATTTATGGTGATTCTTACAAAACTGCCTGTCATTTCAGAGGCAAACCCGGACCAGTCTGTGATTATGAACCTTTTCACCTCTGTTAGAGATCACTAAAAATCATGATAAAATTTACGAACAAACTAGACTCATATTCCAAACTCTCAAAATTTGCGGATTTGGATTTAGAGCTTTGATGATTTTTCTATAAATTTTCTAAGAACGGTAACAGAAACTGTTTTTAACGAAAAGTTGCTGTTAATTTCATTTCACCTTGTAACATGTTGAGCAAGGTGTATATCTTTATATGATTATATGTTACTGCAATATATGACATTTTATCTTAATATTTAGACACACATCAGTTTACAAATGGATTTGGTCATATAAAATATAAAGAATAACAAGTGATTATAATCAAAGTACAATCGATACATTCAAACATTAAATAAACTATTTTGAATATAGTTTGCATACATTACCACGTACTACCCTTGGTTGATAAACTATAATAGGTATAGTTTATGATACATTACATAACACATACATTTAAAAAGGGTACATTTATACAAAGGATATTTTCATTAAGCAAGGTACGGCCATACGGTACCAAGTTTTCATAACACGTAATTCCGTTAATGACTTTGTGAGACATTTACTTCAAATTACCATTAAGTCCTGTATTGTAACCAGAGTCTCCTTGAGGGAGAGCGTGATACTTGTGTATAGATCTATATTGGGTTTGACAAACCCACACCTAAACTGCATGCAACAGTTAGACCGATAGGTCTGGGGTGATAAATGTCATAACATTTCCGACGCCTGAAGAACGTCGTTTTAGGCAACCTTGGTCATAGTATGGTTATAATAAACTCACATAAAGTATTAACAAACATTGGAATTTACGGGGACTTCATTAAAATTTAACGAGTTTATGTCGATTTAAACTTGCATTGTTTTACTATAAATATGATAAATTACTTGTACATTTCGGTCTTTGGGTTTTAAGACTACATTTACACATTAAGGAAAATATTGGATTTTTCTAACACAAATACTACTTTTACAAACGAAAAGCTTATGAACTCACCAACCTTTGTGTTGACACTTTTTCAAACAACTTGTATTCTCAGGAAATCATTAAACAGGTAATCAAGTGCTTTTGAGGATGGGACGCTAAGGCGTCTACTATTTCATATTTTATCAACATATTGTAATTGATTCGTAAACATGTAATTCATACAATGATGTAATTTTTTTCAATTATATATATGTTGGTTGTGTTTGCTTGAATTACTATTACAATTGCTGTTATGATACTATACATGAAGTCCTCCACCCCCGGACGTTTCCGCCATCCTTGGTTTGGGGGTGTGACAGATTGGTATCAGAGCGCAGTTTATAGTGAATTAAGTATATCAAACCACATAAGATATACAAACTATAAACACAATTGGGACTAATAGTCTCTGATTTGTGCATTTTTCAAATAAATATACTTTTAGAAAATAAATGATTTTTTTTTTTAAAAGTATAAATACATGCATACATGCTCACATAGTGTCATAACTAGAAAAACATAAAATAAAAGAAGAGGAGTTGTACATTATGGGTATGCCTTGGTATATGTAAATCAAGTCTGGGAAGGATATAGCCTGATCAACTATATCTGTCCGGGAATTGACTTGCATATACCGGGGGATGGTCAGGATGGACAACAAATCTAACAAACCTAATAACATACTACAAAGGATACTTTAAGAACTCAAAACTAAACATTTACAAATACTATAGGAGTATTTTGTGTTACTATAATAAAAATATTTTATACTTTCATTTTACCTCATAACCCAATGTATTGGGTCAATAAAAAGTATAAAATCGTATGTATCGTAAACATACCGGAAAACAACGTAATAATATACTTTATGTATAAAAGATTTCTCTCCCTATAAATACACTTTTACTAAAAGTACATTGGTTTACGACTTATGCCAGAACCATGCCGCCAAGGAGAAGACCAAGACCTTCCAGCAACACAGCAACACCTCCTCCGCCGCCGCCTCCACAGTTTGATCCCGCGATGTTCCAGGCTGCAGTAACAGCAGCCGTAGCGGCCGCAATGTCGCAGATAGGGACCAACGGAGCTGGTGGTTCGGGATCGGGAGCTACACACTCTAACCACGGAGACAGTACGTGGCGTGCAAAAGAGTGTTCATACAAAGACTTCACAAATGGCAAACCCGACAACTTCAATGGAAGCGGGGGAGTCATCGCTTTGATGCAATGGTTTGAAAAGACCGAAGTAGTCTTTCAGGTGTGCTTTTGCCCCGAAGCGAGCAAAGTTAAGTTCGCAGCCTTCACCTTCACCGGCCGGGCCCTTACTTGGTGGAACTGCCGGATTAAGTCACTTACTCTCGAAGTGGCTAGCTCCATAACCTGGGCAGAACTAAAAGCGTTGATGATGAAGGAGTACTGCCCGATAGGTGAAATTCAAAAGCTGGAACAAGAACTTTGGAACCTCAGGATGACGGGCTCTGACCTTGAAACCTACACCACCCGATTCAATGAATTGGCTCTCCTCTGCCCAACAATGGTTACTCCGGAGGAGAAAAAGGTGGAGCGATACCTTTGGGGACTGTCTCTCCACGTGCAAAGTAGTGTCCTGGCTTCAAGGCCAACTACTTTTGACAGTGCCAGGGAGCTGGCACAACAACTTGTTGACCACCGAGCCGGTCATAATACTACAACCACCACCACTGATAAATCAAAAGGAGGAAACAACAAAAGGAAGTTCTGGAACGAAAAGAAGAGCCAACCAGCACAGGACCCCGCTAAGAAGCAACAAATTGTTGCTGTCCATGCTGCCACTAATACTGTCACTACTGCTACCACTCCAGCACCACCGAAGCCATATGCGGGAAAACTACCTAAGTGCAACAAGTGCAACTTTCACCACAATGGTGCTTGTAGGGAGATGCACTGTAACAACTACGACAGGAAGGGGTACACTGCTCGTTTCTGTAAAGCGCCGGCTCAACCAATCAACCAAGTCGCCAGTACGGGGGCAACCCGGACCTGCTACAACTGTGGAGACGCATGTCACTTCAAAAGAGACTGCCCCAAAGCACAAGCCCCTAATGCTGGTGGAGTAGGAAGAGTCTTGGCAATAGGACATGGGGAAGCAGTCGAGGATCCCACGGTGGTTACCGGTACGTTTCTCCTCAATAACTCTTATGCATGCGTACTATTCGATAGTGGAGCGGAGAGGAGTTTCGTGAGCCACCAATATAAACATTTACTTGAACAAAATCCCCAATCACTAAAGGATACTTATGTAGTAGAAATGGCAAATGGGAAAGTAGAACGCACTAGCGATATATACTCAGAATGTACTCTCACTCTAGACAACCATACATTTAAAATTGACCTGATGCCAGTCACCATAAAAAGCTTCGACGTAATCATCGGGATGGATTGGTTAGTTCCTCACCGTGCCGACATTCTATGTTACGAAAGGGCCGTTCGCCTCAATCTACCAAATGACGAAACCCTTCTCATCTATGGTGACAAACCTAGTGCGAATTTACAAATCATCTCATGCATCAAAGCCCAAAAGTATCTCCGGAAGGAGTACCACGCCTTCTTAGCCCATGTAGTAGACAAGAAACAAGACGTGAAAGACATCAAAGACATCCCCGAAGTGTGTAACTTCCCGGATGTGTTCCCAGAGGATCTTCCTGGTGTACCACTCGCACGACAAGTCGATTTCAGAATTGACTTAATACCCGGAGCTACCCCCGTAGCCAGAGCTCCATACCGCCTCGCACCATCAGAAATGCAGGAGTTGTCCAGTCAGTTGACCGAGCTTTTGAGCAAAGGGTTCATCAGACCAAGCTTCTCACCTTGGGGAGCACCAGTCCTTTTTGTAAAGAAGAAGGACGGATCCTTTCGCATGTGCATCGACTATCGGGAACTAAACAAACTCACCATCAAAAACCGATATCCTCTACCCCGAATCGACGACCTTTTCGACCAACTCCAAGGAGCAAATTTCTTCTCAAAAATCGACCTAAGGTCAGGCTACCATCAGCTACGAGTTCAAGAAGAAGATATTCCTAAAACTGCATTCAGAACTCGCTATGGGCACTACGAGTTTGTGGTGATGTCCTTCGGTTTAACAAACGCACCTGCGGTATTCATGGACCTAATGAATAGAGTGTGTCGACCCTACCTAGACAAGTTTGTAATCGTATTCATCGACGATATCTTGATCTACTCGCGAAGCGAAGAAGAGCATCGCCTACATCTACGCCAAGTGCTAGAGACACTAAGAGCGGAGAAGCTTTATGCTAAGTTCTCTAAGTGTGAATTCTGGATTAGAGAAGTGGATTTTCTTGGACATGTGGTAAGTGAGAAAGGCATACATGTGGATCCCTCCAAGATCAAGGCAATCGAGAATTGGTCAGCACCCAAGACGCCAACCGAAATTCGACAATTCCTTGGGCTTGCTGGCTACTACCGAAGATTTATACAAAACTTCTCCAAGATTGCGAAACCACTCACCACCTTGACGCAGAAAGGTGTGATATTCAAGTGGGAAAATAAACAAGAAACTGCTTTCCAAACGTTAAAACAAGCCCTATGCAGCGCACCGATCTTGTCTCTCCCAGAGGGAACCGAGGAGTTCGTAGTGTACTGTGATGCTTCGAATCAAGGCCTCGGATGTGTGCTCATGCAGAGAGGGAAGGTTATCGCGTATGCATCAAGACAGCTTAAGACGCACGAGGTTAATTATACTACGCACGACCTGGAATTAGGAGCAGTGGTATTCGCTTTGAAGATCTGGAGACACTACCTCTACGACACGAAATGCACTATCTTCACTGATCACAAAAGTCTTCAGCATATCCTCAATCAGAAAGAGCTCAACATGCGACAGAGGAGATGGGTAGAGTTGCTGAATGACTACGAGTGCGAAATTCGTTATCATCCGGGCAAGGCCAATGTAGTGGCCGATGCTCTAAGCAGGAAGGAGTACTCGGGCCGCCGAGTAAAATCCTTGACAATGACAATCCATTCCCACCTGACCATACAAATCAAGGAAGCTCAACTGGAAGCTTTGAAACCAGAAAAGGTGGCAGGAGAGACATTAAGGGGAATGGATAAAAACTTAGAAGTCAAGGATGATGGAGCACGTTATATCATGAACCGGATTTGGACACCGAAGTTCGGTGGACTCCGAGATGTCGTCATGAATGAAGCACACAAGACTCGATACTCCATCCATCCCGGGTCGGATAAGATGTATCTGGACCTCAAGAGATTATACTGGTGGCCGAACATGAAAGCTGAGATTGCTACCTATGTGAGCAAGTGCCTGACTTGCGCTAAGGTCAAAATCGAATACCAGAAACCATCCGGGCTATTACAACAGCCGGATATACCTGAGTGGAAGTGGGAACGAATAACCATGGACTTCATAACCAAGCTGCCTAAGACATCGGGCGGGCTTGACACAATATGGGTAATTGTAGACAGATTGACCAAATCAGCACACTTCCTACCAATGAAAGAAACCGACAAGATGGAGAAGCTGACTAGAACGTACATCAGAGAGATTGTACGACTCCATGGTGTGCCGATATCCATTATCTCCGATAGAGATAGTAGATTTACCTCACGGTTTTGGCAGTCTCTACAAAAATCATTGGGAACTAGGCTTGACATGAGTACGGCCTACCACCCACAAACCGACGGACAGAGCGAACGAACCATTCAAACGTTGGAAGACATGTTAAGAGCTTGTGTGATAGACTTCGGTAAAGCATGGGATACCCATCTAACGCTTATCGAATTCTCCTACAATAACAGCTATCATACTAGCATCAAAGTCGCTCCATTCGAAGCTCTTTACGGTCGCAAATGCAGATCACCCCTGTGTTGGGCTGAGGTGGGGGATACACAGCTAGCTAGAGGGCAAGTCTCTAATAGCACCCTCATTGGCCCTGAAATCATAAGGGAAACCACAGAAAAGATCGTTCAAATTCGAGAGAGACTGAAAGCGTCTCGCGATCGGCAAAAGAGTTACGCAGACAAATGACGCAAACCCTTGGAATTCCAGGTGGGTGATCGAGTACTACTAAAAGTTTCCCCTTGGAAAGGAATGATACGATTCGGCAAACGCGGGAAACTAAATCCAAGGTACATCGGGCCATTCGAAATCCTTGCTAGGATTGGGCCAGTAGCATACAAACTTCGATTACCTCAGGAACTCGACATAGTACATCCCACATTTCACGTGTCGAACCTAAAGAAGTGTTTGTCTGATGAGACACTCGTAATACCACTCGACGAAATCAAAGTTAACGAAAATCTCCACTTCGTGGAGGAACCAGTCGAAATCATGGATCGGGAAATCAAACGAACGAAACAAAGTCGTATTCCCATCGTGAAGGTACGTTGGAACGCTAAACGAGGACCCGAATTCACCTGGGAACGCGAGGATCAGATGAAACAAAAGTATCCACATCTGTTCCCAAACTCTTGAAATCCCAGTCAAAATGAAAATTTCGGGACGAAATTCCTTCTAACGGGGGGATGATGTGACAACCGTCAAATTTCGGTCAATTCAAAATCAACAAGTCAAACCGGTCAACTCCAATAACCCTTGTATGCTAGGGTTTACGTTATGAAATCACTATACAATTCGCTATTTTAATGAGAAATCATCATTTGGAAAGTTCATGTGTTTGATTTTCCTTAGCCTTAACAAGTGCTAAACAACGAACCAAAGCGATAAAACACTATTACACAATCATCAGGATTGTGTAAGACACTAAAACACGGTTTAATGGGGTTTACGAACCTTGCGTTGTGAAGCCGGACACTCAAATTAATCACAAACGAAACCTCTCTAAATCGTTTTCACTCTATCTCTTTCTATTTGAAATCTCTCCCAAATCTCTCCCAAATCTCTCTCAAAAGTTACTTTAACTTTTTGTAATCATTTGGGTCATCTCGACCCTTGACCGGGTCAAAAATCGCTTGAAACGGGGTAAAAACGAGTAAAATAGCTTTAAGGATCCGAAACCGAAGCTTCTGGACCGAAGCCTCGCATCCGAAGCCTCGCATCCGAGGCCTCTGATCCGAAGCGAGGGTCCGAAGATCCGAAGCGAGGGTCCGAGGGTCCGAAGGTCCGAAGGTCCGCAGACAACTCCTTTTTACCGGTTTTTCGACTACGACTTCGTTTTAACTCCGTTTTTCATTATTTTAACGTGGGATTTTCACCCAAAACTTTATTTTATAAACTAAGGCCCCAAAATATATAAATCTCCAGGGTTTTTATAAAATATATTAAAAGAATTGGTGATTGAACTAATTATTGAGGGAATATTTGCTTTTCCTTAATTTATGGCAAAAGCAAACCACTACCACCTCACTCTATGATTAGCCACTCTTTGCCACTACCCCTTGTCTCCTTAGTGGACCTTTACAGCCAATCTCCAGCTCTTCCCACGTTCTAAGAGCTGGAGGATTGATCCTCTCTCCTCATTCTCCATAAAACTCTTTCATTCTACACTTAGCAACCTAGAACACTCTCCAAAATTCTCTCATCTTTTCTCTTAACTTCAAGAACTTCAAGGCTTTCTCCAGGGATTTCTTTCTTCAATTAGTAAGTATCTTCATCATTCACATAATTATTAAACTCCATTCTACTCAAATCATTGATATCTTACACAAGTTCCATCTTATTCGGTGTTAGATTCTCGAATCATCAAGACATCTTCTTAGTGTTCTTGAGTTGAACACTTCCTCTCTCTCACTTTCATCTACTGAAACCACATAAGGTGAGTTCATACCCATACATTTACATGTTTTTCTGAAGTTTTAAGGGGGGGATACAAGTAAAATCATCAAGAACACAATTAAACTTTTTCTAACAGATTACATCAGAAAAGATGGACGTTAATCACGGACTGTTTTGGTCAACTTAAATATTTTAGTATTCAAAACTGTTTCACGTGCAAGTAGTTCAAACTCTTAGCTTTAAAATGACTACTTGCACATCTCCATATGATTTTTCTACAATTTATGGTGATTCTTACAAAACTGCCTGTCATTTCAGAGGCAAACCCGGACCAGTCTGTGATTATGAACCTTTTCACCTCTGTTAGAGATCACTAAAAATCATGATAAAATTTACAAACAAACTAGACTCATATTCCAAACTCTCAAAATTTGCGGATTTGGATTTAGAGCTATGATGATTTTTCTATAAATTTTCTAAGAACGGTAACAGAAACTGTTTTTAACGAAAAGTTGCTGTTAATTTCATTTCACCTTGTAACATGTTGAGAAAGGTGTATATCTTTATGTGATTATATGTTACTGCAATATATGACATTTTATCTTAATATTTAGACACACATCAGTTTACAAATGGATTTGGTCATATAAAATATAAAGAATAACAAGTGATTATAATCAAAGTACAATCGATACATTCAAACATTAAATAAACTATTTTGAATATAGTTTGCATACATTACCACGTACTACCCTTGGTTGATAAACTATAATAGGTATAGTTTATGATACATTACATAACACATACATTTAAAAAGGGTACATTTATACAAAGGATATTTTCATTAAGCAAGGTACGGCCATACGGTACCAAGTTTTCATAACACGTAATTCCGTTAATGACTTTGTGAGACATTTACTTCAAATTACCATTAAGTCCTGTATTGTAACCAGAGTCTCCTTGAGGGAGAGCGTGATACTTGTGTATAGATCTATATTGGGTTTGACAAACCCACACCTAAACTGCATGCAACAGTTAGACCGATAGGTCTGGGGTGACAAATGTCATAACATTTCCGACGCCTGAAGAACGTCGTTTTAGGCAACCTTGGTCATAGTATGGTTATAATAAACTCACATAAAGTATTAACAAACATTGGAATTTACGGGGACTTCATTAAAATTTAACGAGTTTATGTCGATTTAAACTTGCATTGTTTTACTATAAATATGATAAATTACTTGTACATTTCGGTCTTTGGGTTTTAAGACTACATTTACACAGTAAGGAAAATATTGGATTTTTCTAACACAAATACTACTTTTACAAACGAAAAGCTTATGAACTCACCAACCTTTGTGTTGACACTTTTTCAAACAACTTGTATTCTCAGGAAATCACTAAACAGGTAATCAAGTGCTTTTGAGGATGGGACGCTAAGGCGTCTACTATTTCATATTTTATCAACATATTGTAATTGATTCGTAAACATGTAATTCATACAATGATGTAATTTTTTTCAATTATATATATGTTGGTTGTGTTTGCTTGAATTACTATTACAATTGTTGTTATGATACTATACATGAAGTCCTCCACCCCCGGACGTTTCCGCCATCCTTGGTTTGGGGGTGTGACAGTGTGCGTAAGAGTGTAAATAATAAAGAAATAAAGCAAACTTTTTGTGGGAATCTGTGATGTCTATGGAGACATTAAGCAGTTGATCACGGGCACGAATCTCTTCCTTCAAAGTCAAGAGAGAGTTCAAAGTGCTTGTGTGGATTCCCGTTGAATAACGATCAAGTACTTGTTAAGAAGCATTGAAAGGCATCTTTTTAATTAAAGCTATTAAGGGTGGCTTTCGCTTCAATTCATGTATTTCGATACTTGATATAAGACCGAAACAGAACGAAGTACTTGTGAGACCAATGTGGCCTGTTAAACAAGTAGGTAGGAAACATATTCAGTGACTTGTTGACAAATTTTGACAGGAAATCTCCAAAAAAAACTATTAAAACCTGGATCCTTTTGGAAGAAAGAGTCTTGGTGAAAAACAATTTCATAAAGATCTCGCAAAAAGAAAATTGGAGATTTCCTAAGGTGACAAATAGTAACTAGAACTTTGAAGAGTTCACCGTTAATTCATTATGGGAGCTGGATTTTGGATTTCACTTAATTCGTGGTGGATGAAACTAAGATCATTAACACAGAAATTGTGTAACGATAAACCTCAGTGGTTATTGCTGAGAGTCTCAAGGGTTACAAAAAATGAATCGAACCGAGATGGAGAAAAATGAGGTGGGTAAGAGAACCGAATGTGCCTCTGCCATAAAGATTGACAAAGCAGAAAAACTCTTAACTCAATTTGAGAAGAGTAATGCAGCTCAAGATTAGAGTTGATTTGACAGCCTGATTGGTGAGACAAGATTTGTATATATCAAGTCATTAAGGCTTTACTCAAAATCGTTCGAGGCTTTGGTCAACATACAGCAGCATGCTTCTAGGGACACTTAGCTAGTACATAGATTGAGATTGATACCTGCCCCAGCTCCATCAGTGAGAGAAATTCTTGTACAGAAAGTAATCAAGAAACGAAATTGAAAAGATAAATATTTTTGGTTTTTATGAAATATGGTGAAAAAGAATTAAAAACAGAAATAAATATTTTTGGATTTTATGAAATATTCTGAAAAAGAATTAAAAACAGAAAGAAATATTTTTGGATTTTATGAAATATTCTGAAAAAGAATTAAAAACAGAAAGAAATATTTTTGGATTTTATGAAATATTAAAGAGAGGAATTAAGAAAGTTGCAAGAAAAGAGTGTACATACTATGCAATCGAAACCATAAGATATCAATTAGAGGCAAAACGAGACCGGGGAAACCGAACCCGAAATGGACCGAGCGTTCAGTGCATTTCGGTTCCAAGAAGAACCGAACCCGAAATGGACCGAGCATTCGCTTTATTTCGCTTCTAATTATTTTTGAAACAGTGGAGATTTCGGTACAGATTCAGCTTCCATCATTCCTAAGCCATGCAGGATTTTGTTAAAACTTGCTTCAGGCAGGGCCTTAGTGAAGATGTCAGCCAGTTGATCAGTGGTTCTTACAAAATGAATTTCAACGTTACCGTCTTCCACATGATCTTTGATAAAATGATACCTCAGAGCTATGTGTTTCGTCTTTGAGTGTTGCACTGGGTTGTGACAAATCCTAATTGCGCTTTCGGAATCACAATATAGTGGGATTTTCTTCATATTCAGGCAAAAGTCACGAAGTTGACTTTGTATCCAGATGACCTGAGATGTGCATGATGTGGCGACAATGTATTCTGCTTCGGCAGTGGAGAGAGATACACATGTTTGTTTCTTCGATTGCCAGCTTACGAGTTTGCAGTCCAGAAATTGACATCCTCCAGTGGTACTCTTCCGGTCTAGTCCACATCCACCAAGATCAACATCTGAGAATGCTTGAACAAAGAACCCTGATTTGGCTGGATACCACAACCCGAGAGACGAAGTTCGTTTTAGATAACGAAAGATGTTCTTTACTGCCAACAAATGAGGTTCGCGTGGATTTTCTTGAAACCTGGCACAATAACAAACAGAGAACATTATATCCGGCCGACTAGTAGTGAGATACATTAGGGACCCTATCATCTGATGATAAAGAGTCATGTCAGCAGCCGGTTTGTCCAGAGAGGGTGTTAGCTTTGTGCCAAAGGCCATAGGAACCTTCAGTTTTGAATCTCCCAACATTCCAAACTTGGCAAGCAATGTCTTCGTGTAGGCCTCTTGATTAATGAAAATGCCTCCGGGTCCCTGTCTTATATTTAGACCAAGGAAAAAGTTAATAGGACCCATTGAGCTCATTTCAAATTTAGTTTCCATCAGCTTCCTGAACTCAGCAGTTAAGCTAGGATTTGTGGAGCCGAAGATGATGTCATCAACATAAATTTGAACGATCATAAGGTGGTTACCCTCTTTCTTACGAAAGAAGGTTGGGTCAACCGAACCTTGTTTAAATTTAGACATTTTCAAAAATCTAGTCAGAGTTTCATATCAGGCCCGTGGAGCTTGCTTGAGACCATAGACCGCCTTGTCCAGGATGTAGCAATGATCTGGATAATTTTCATTCACAAATCTTGGTGGTTGCTCTACATACACAGTTTCTTCCAGTTCTCCGTTTAAGAAGGCACACTTTACTTCCATTTGGAAGACTTCAAAGTTTTTGTGTGCAGCATAGGCGAGAAAAATGCGAACCGATTCTAGCCTTGCTACTGGAGCGAAGGTCTCTTCATAATCGATGCCTTCCTCTTGACAGTAGCCTTTCACAACCAACCTCGCCGTGTTGCGTATCACATTCCCTTCCTTATCCATCTTATTCCTGAACACCCATTTTAAACCAACCACGAAAGCATCCCTTGGTGTTGGAATCAGTCTCCACACTTTATTTCGTTCGACTTCATGTAATTCGTCCTGCATTGCCTGTACCCAATCAGAATGATCAAGTGTAGTGTTGACTGTTTTCGGTTCGACTTTTGAGACGAAAGAATTAAACATGCAAAATTCTACTTTAGAGAAGAGTGTTGTTTGTTTCTCTTTTAATTGAGATCGTGTGAGAACCTTTTCTGTGGAATCACCAATGACTTGAGATTGGGGATGATTTTTGGTCCATTTGATGAGTGGAGGATAATTAGGATCGAATGAAGGATCCAGTTCAACGTTCACTTCTACTTCAAATTCCGACTGAGTGTCATCATCGTTAATGTTCAAATTCTCCCCCTCGAGCGATGATACGTCTTCTATTGCAGGATTAGAATCCTTCCCTTCAAAAGATGATACTTCCTCAGTTTCAGGATTAGAATTTCTTCTTTCGAAAGATGATAACTCCTCAAATTCTGGCTCAGAGATTTCCATTTGGACTTGACTTTCGGTTGCAGAGCTCTCCCCCTGGAATGTTGAATCTTGGTTGGGAAGATTAGACGAACCCTCCCCCTGAGCATGAGAGTAGTCTTTTTGAGGTTCACTCGAGTCTGGCTTGTTGGTTTCAATAGATTTATTTTCTTCCATATTCGCTGTAGCTTCATCGATTATCTTCTTCAAGTTATCTACCTTGTTATCTGCAACTTCAGATTCAGCGAGAATGGCCTTTTCGGGCTCATCAAACAGCAGCATGTATTGTTCAAATAGGTTTGAGATAGGTATTGTGATTTGACCAGAAATTGGAAATATATCCCCCACAGAACCTTCGGTGGATTTGAGTCTCTTGACGTAGTTATCGTCGAAGGTAACATAATAGGTCTCCTCGATTTTCTTAGAACGTTTGTTGAGAACCCTATATGCTTTGGAGGTTAAGGAATAGCCCAGAAAGATTCCTTCGTCTGCTTTCACATCAAACTTATTTCGGTGCTCCTTTGAATTAAAGATGAAGCACCTTGAGCCGAACACATGGAAAAACTTGACATTTGGCTTTCGGTTGTTTAAGATCTCATATGGAGTGATCGAAAAGCGTTTGTTGAGGTAAGATCTGTTCTGCGTAAAGCATGCAACAGCTATGGGATCAGCCCAGAAATACAAAGGTAGTGAAGCGAAGCTCAGCATAGTTCGGGCTGCTTCACTCAGAGATCGGTTTCGACTTTCGACAATACCGTTCTGTTGTGGAGTGTACGGAGCCGAGAAATTATGGGTAGTTCCTTTTTCTGCAAGAAACTCTTCAAAATCTTTGTTCTTAAACTCCAATCCGTTGTCACTTCTTATGTTACGAACAATCTTTCTCAGCTGGACTTCAACCTGCTTGATGAAGAGCTTAAGTTTAGGAGTGGCCTCCGATTTCTGCTTCAAAAAGAATACCCAGGTAAATCGGGAGAAGTCATCGACTATGAAAAGTATATACTTGTTGCCACCAACACTTTCGATTGATGATGGACCACATAAATCAATATGAAGTAATTCAATTGGTTCAATTATTTTTGTGTTGATGCGAGAAGGATGACTCTATCGACTTTGCTTTCCCAACTCACATGCAACACACAGGTGTTCTTTATCAAATTTCAGAACAGGAAGACCTCGAACATGATCCCCAAGCACCAATTTGTTGATGTCTTTAAAATTCAGATGGGAGAGCCTCCGGTGCCAAAGCCAGCTTTCGTTTGATTGAGCCTTTGAAAGCAAGCAGATTGCTGGTTTTCCCCGTATAGGATTGAGGTTCAGAGGGTACATTTCTCCTTTTCGCTTTGATTTCAGCAGAATATTATTTGACTTCTTTTCAGTAATCTCTGATCCCTCATCGTCGAAAGACACCTTTAATCCAGTTCCAACCACTAGTTGAGAAACAGTGATAAGGTTGTGTTGCAGACCTTCAACATACGCCACTTTTCTTATTGAGAACTCTCCATTGGTAATCATACTATAGCCTTTGATCGTTCCATATGAGTTGTTACCATACTTGACACTGCCACCATTTGTAAGGGACCGAAACTCCCTAAGTTCTTCCCTTTTTCCTGTCATGTGACGCGAGCAGCCACTGTCTATATACCATTCTTCATCAAACTACTCGTCACGTATAACCTGCAAAAATTAAGCAGACTTAGGAATCCAAAGAGTCTTGGGTCCTCGTGAGCCGTTTACAAAACAAGGATTTATAAGGGAAATATCAACTAAAAAGGTTCTTTTTATTAATGTTGTTTCATCTTTTCTTTAAAAGGTGAACACTTTGATTTTATCTGTTTTAAGCACTTTAGGTGGTGTTGCCGAATATGTGTATTTTACGTTAGTATACTTTCGATCAACATCATGCTTGATTGATGAATTCTTTGCATATCTGGACAAAGTTTTTCTTTTCCCTTTTGATTATTTAGTGAGTGAAGGTTAGAATTAGGGGAATGAGATTTGGAAACGGAGTTAGCTTTTCCGATATGGTTCTTTTGTGATAGAGAGCGAAAATTACTTTCCCTTCGTTTCTGCTCACTGATCAGTCTAGAACCGAAACCACCCGTTTGGTTTTTCTCATCACTAGAACCGAAGCCTTGAGTTTCAGTGGACCTTCTTTGGTGGACTGAAACTTTGTTTTTGGTTAAACTGATGATTAGGACAGATATGCTTCTTTCGGTTGTGATGGTTCTGAGGACCGAAACTCGGTTTTTGGTTGTTGTTGCCATTCTGAGAGCGAATGTTGGAGTTTTCTTTTCCTTCCTCCTTTTGCTTAGAAGGTTTTTCATAGAGAACGTACCTGGAATTTTTAGAACGCCAGAACTGCTTCCTTTCAGTAAGGTTTTTCTTGTACCTCACATTCCTTTGATGCTTTCGATCTTTCACCTGTTTTGGATTTCTGTGGATGTTAGCCTTTTTCTCAGATTTTTGAGCATAAGCTTCGCTCTTAAGTGAAGAGGTTTCGCTTGAGACTGCGACTTGTTCGTCTGAAGGCATTTTGGTACCACTTATGCTAGGCTCATCAAAACGAGTAGGATCATTAAGGGGTTCGGCTACATATCTTCCTTTCACTCTCCACGAAGTTTTCTGTGACAGACCAATTGTTTCATCGGCGTTATCAATGGGTACTGACCAGAAAAATTCATCACAGCCTTCAGCATTATCTTCTGCTACTATTGCTGTCAGTTCGGCCGTTTGTTGCAGAGTGACTCCATTAACTTTGTACACCTGATTTGGAGTAGTTTGGACCTTTTGATACACAACGACCTTTTCTTTAAGGACTTTGGTCTTGTCTTTGGACAAACGAGCGAACTCAACCGAATTTTCAGAAATAAGATTTTTGTTAGTTTCGGGTTCGCTTTTAACAAGTTCTGAACAATCAACCACATCATCCACAGAAATGACACTCATATCATCATCCTCATCGAATTCAGAAGTATTTTCAACATCAATTTTATTTTCTAAACTCAACTTAGCATTCAACAAGTCAAATTTCTGTACTATTTCGGTCTAGATTTTCAATTTGTCATTTTCATCCAACAGATTTTTGAGCATGTCCTTATGGTCTTTGGACTTTATGAAGGACTCTATTTTGTCAAGACCAATTATGTAAGAAGGAGAAATATCTTCAGAAGAAACAAAGTTTTCACAGTTATATGCATCAGCGTCGATTTCATCCTCCTTTAACTCAAGGAAGGGTAAAATCATACGATGTGTCTTCTTCCCTATTTCACAATCAAGATGCAATTGAGTAATATTGGTATATAACCGCTTAGCAATTAAACAAAAAACATTTCGTTGTTTTAAAAGCTTTAAATTATCTCTTTGCAAATAAATTGTTTCATCCCTAGACCTAATCAACTCCTTCTCCTTCTGCTCAATCCACATTCGCCTCTCCTCACTCTTCGATGACACCCTGCTGATTTGATCAGTTAGGTTAGAGTTTGTGACGCGAGTTTGAGTTAAACTTCCGCTTAAACTAGAAAATTTAGATTTTAATGCATTGAGTTCCTTTTCATAGTCAGTGATTGGAATTTTCAGAGAGATAAGAATAGATTGTACCTTCTGGATCAACTCGTCGCATTCGTTGATTTGCTGACTGACAGGCTTCGCTGCAAAACAATGGTCTTCTCTCTCCTTATCTCCATCATGTCCCCCGTCGGTTGTATAGCCTCGCATGTGTGAGACTCCAGAGCTCACCATCAAACACCTTCCTGCTGTATCCTCTTCCTTTACCACCAAAGCACTGCCATGAGTTGGGTTCCTCACTTCTTCGTCTTCTGAGTCAGTTGAACAAACTTCAACACCTCCAAATTCATCATCAGCAACATTTCCTTGCACAATGAGAGCATTCATGGTGTTGTTAGACCCTGTTTTCTTTTTCCTGATCTTCTCTAAACGCCTTGTGAGATTCGCTTCTTCGTCCTCATCTTCGTTCTTCTCAGACATCTTTCTTAGTATGCAGTCTTTAGCGAAGTGATTTTTACCTCCACAGTAGTGACAGGTAAAGCCCGGGTCACCTCCAAGTTTCGGTTCCTTCTTTGGTTCTTCTGTCTGAGAAACACTTTTCGGTTCCTCCTTTGCTTTTTTGGCACTGTAACTGCCATGCCAGTTTCGGTTCTTGTTTGTTGGGAACCTTCTCTTGATGAACTTCTTGGGATTTGACACCATCAGAGCATAATCTTCGCTTGTTAGATCATATTCTGAGAGATCTAAATCTTCTTCTTCAGCAGTATTCTTACCTTTTGAGATTAGATCCAAGGATCCCATGCTGGAAATTGTTGGGTTTTTGACCATTCTAACACTCCTAAGTGTACATGCAACCCTAAATACCTTGGATCTATGTTTTCTCTATTATACATACAAATATGAATATTCCAAGGTATTACCCTATCTAGCATACAATTCTTGATACTTGGGTAATATAACAAGTTAGAATACATACCTTTTAATGAAGCTTGAAGTCTTGAACTTTAAGAGCTTAGCCCCAATAGTGTGGAAGCCTCAAGTGGAATCACAAATCACTAAAACACCTTGCAAAACCTTTAGAGAATATGGATACTTGGCTCACACTTATGAAATCGGTTATTGCCCTCTTTAGTGTATCCACACTAGCCACAAGCCTAATTTCATGAACCATAAGACCCTTTATATAGTGTGGAGGATTAGGGTTAAACCCTAATACCCATGACCTTTCATTTCCTAGGATCCATGTGTTAAAGCTCCATGGACTATCCATGAAGACTTAGCCCAACCGAAATGAACTTGGCCCACTACACATATATATCTAAGAGTCCATATTTAATTAGTTTCTTTTGATCACTTAATTAATTATAAATTAATTCTTGATCAATACTAATTAAATAATATGATTATATATTAATATATTAGAACTTATAATATATTAATATAAATCATAAATATACTATTCTCAAAAGACTATCCATATAAATTGTGCCGGTGAAGTGCAACCCAAATGGACCATGCCGGGTCGGGTCAAGTACATACCAAATATAGTTATGGACTTAGACATTAATCCAACAGTCTCCCACTTGGATAAGTCTAAAACTATTATTGAGTATGACTTCAAAAACCAACTGCCAATCGTAGCTCTTAAAGCCGCTGTCGAACTCTGATCTTGTCAACGAACTCTGACCTTTGTCAATGACTTGTCCACTAGATAAGGGATCATATATTCCTCCATTCTAGATATCATATGGACTGAGACATGGATTATCAATCATTCTCTCTGTCCATTTGTTGTTTCCCGATTTCCGATTTATGATGACTGACTGATTGAACAAATCAAATCAGTCCTGGCTTGGCCAAGCACTCACATGTGTCATCACTAAATCATCGAGGGGCCCACAGATATCGCTTTTATCCCGAAGGTAAAAGGAATGGATAAACTTCGACTCATATGGCTTGTTCTACTACTTGTTGAATCATACACAAAGGCATGTTTTATAACATCGAGTTACCGAATGCGTTTTCATGCAATCAATGTACAACCAACTCATAGTAACAACTCATATCTCTAGGTTTGAAGAATATAAGATATTATCGTCTCATGATCACTCGTGATAAAATCCATGAAGTGATTCAAATGAGCGCGGGTTGAATCCAATACTCAGAACTTATGAGCACTCATGAGTGTTGTAGCACAACTTTGTCCACCAACTTGGACCTCTACAAGCCAACCCATGACAATCTTGATTCATATCTACTTCCAACATATGACCGACTGTGGATGGTTTGAATAACTTAGTCATTCCGGAAGAATAACCTAGTTATTATGGAAGTCAAAACATGCAAAGTAAAACACAAGAATAAATGAATCAAATATGGTATCAAACCCTATGAATATAAATAGACCACTTTTATTTATCACCATACTGATTACTCATTATTCATTGTTTCGGTTTTATCAACTTTATACCTGAATTAAAAACACTAGTTGTCCCATGCTCCAAGCATGTACACTATGTTTTTCTAAACAATAGCTTTGCCATACACCAAGTATGCACTCTATGTTTGTCTATGATCCTTTTCTTTGTGAACTAGATCAATTGAACATAATTTCAATGATTCTCTTTTCACACTCCCAAATCCTTGTCGTAAATGTAAGAATTCCTAACATTTATCGAAATCTGTTTAGATTTTAAACTTATATGCATTGTTCCTCTTGTAATGATTATGCACAAAGCCATGAAGACTTGGCAACAATCATTACAGAGTATTCCAATGGAGAGCAATTCCATGGAAAAGATGTCTCAAATTCAAAGCGCATTGCTTTGAACATGCTTCTTGCATTAAGTTTCTTTAACCTTACACAGATTGCTTCCACCTATGAAGACAACTCTATATTCCCATTTTGACTACCACTTCTGAACAAGCGTTGCCTCTTTTCAGACTATGTCAATATGGTCCTTCCAATATTAACAGTATACTTCCCACTGTCCTTGAGCAACCAATCTTTGGTAAACCTTAGATTGTCCTCGACAATTGCTTAATCACTTTAGTCATATCCAATTCTAGACATTGTTCCCCTTAATGCCCCAAGGTATTTGGAAAATTCAGAAAGGATAAATATTATAGCACATGTAATCGATCTTGTACCCAAAGTAAATGGGACACGATTCATGATGTTTCACATAAAGACATGGTTCTAGACCAGTCTTTTTCCATAATAATTTTTTGTTTGCCATATTCTCAAAATTTGACTATGAAAAGGGATGCCGTAATCATAATCGAATTTTGAGAACGCAATATATAGAATTTTCTTAAGTTGAACCAATCCAACATGAAATTCATATATATATTCTTGACTAAAGGTGATTAAAATCTCAATATAAGCTCTTTAGAATGATTATAAACTCAATCTAAGCTTTTTAGAATTGAAATGAAGTATAATTTCCTCTCCCTTAATTATAGCAAAACAACTTTTTCAACCCCTGCAACCTCACGAATTGAAACTTTTGTTTTCTATAATTAACATTGCTAACTTGCAATACTTATCATAATTATCATGCTCCCACTAACATGATGATTATTAGCATAACACTTATGCTCCCACTAGCTTTGACATGTATCCAGAAAACAGCTGGACCTCTAGAAGTCAATACTTTATTGACATTCTTACCAAAGTTCAGATTTCTGATACTAGATTGCTTTGATAAGACTTTATCAAAATCATACACCTTATCTTAGATAGATCACAGGTGTGTCTAAACAATTTCAGAACTATGAAAAGGGATGTCATAATCATAGTCTCAATTGTTTAGACCTTTTCCCACTTCTCATAAGTCCATGTTAGTGTGCCGGTTAACCACGCACGCTCCACTAACGACTTTGAGAACTGCAAATATGACAATTGCTATCTACTTAAAATCTACTTAGTGAAAGAATTTCCTCACCATCAATTTCATGAATCGGAGAGAAACCTTATGACACTTAGATTTTATGGTGTATGTGTTCTTATCCATGTGAATTTGTCAAACCATAATCACAAGACTAGGTTAGTGACAAATCCTAACTCATACGGATTGAACTTGTGCAATCTTAACTTCTTGCCACCTGGCAGCTCAAGGGCCTGCCATTGCTTCCAAGTAGCTATGCAAACAATTGAGAACATGTAGAACTCAAATGTATAGCCAACTTAACTCGAATGGGCACAGAAATGTCAACACGATAGGTTATAAATCTCTAGTTGTGTGCTAGTGATGAAATACAGGTTTTATTCTTGATTACTTCTTGAAACCCTTTCAGGATCTTTTAGACTCCCACTGTCTCCTTGACCTATAAGACTTTCTTGCCAAATATTCAAGAGATAGTGTGGATTCTAATCACAACAAACACTTAACACAATTGGCCTAAGTTGGTCTCTGTTTTATCCAAAACATCACAACTTACCAAATTCAAATGTACAAGAGTAGAAAACCTTTTACTCTTACATTTCACTAGTGTTAATAAACCTTCTTTAAGATGTGTCACTCAAGTTACATTTGTGGTGGGCTTGATCAGTGCATAAGAATGTGTACTCGATCCCTTAGTCCTTTACTTGACTCATACATCCATGTGAACAAGTAATTAGTCTTAATTTTCCAATGCTTGAAAGTTCTCATTCATCATACTATACAACTTGCATGATTCCAAGTTTCTATCCAACTGAAACTTGGGTGATGAAAATCTTTCGTTATTTGGAAAATTTAGACACTACCACAAATGAAAGAATCAAATTCATATTTCCACTCTTGCTATTAATGGAATCATATAAACAACAATTTTTTTTCCTTTTCACAAATGCCATTGTAAGGATATTTTAAAATAAATAAAATCAATTTTTTTTCCTTTTATTTAAAAACTTTGCGGAAAAAACTATCCTTACAGTGCAAAAGCACATGAAAAACTTTGTTGTTATCTATTCCTAAGCAATATATCATAACTCCTAAGCAACAGCTCAAAATTCTGATCATAGAACCATGCGATCGAGATCCATCTTCGCGATCAGAATCAACATATACTTCCTTTAAGTTTCTTCACTTTTCTTTGATTCTTAAAACATCAACATGTGACCCAGTCACATCATGTAACAAGAATCTCAGAATAGAAATTTAACAGAGTTAGATAGTGGACTTTACCTGATTAGAGTCAATCTTCTTGACTTGATCAACCTTATGATCTTTCAGGTAAATAGGCTGCTTCGCAATCAATGCCCCTTCCTTTGGCAAGAGAAACATAGGGACTCTTTGGGAATGGTACATGGGACTATCACAGACTTAGCCTTTCTCTTTACCATTTGGTCAACCTAGTTGACTATGGTCAATCCCTTTCCTTGGGAAGAGAAGGCTTTTCTAGATATCCAATGTTACCATTGTTAATGTCCATGGTAGCTTGGGAAGTTGATATACTAATCAAATTTGCTCTCCCAGTGCTCCAAATTATTGCTGATTCAGCAGCACCAAGCAAATAGATAAGATCATTAAGGGTCATGTCATAGTCTGTTTCATAGTAGTACCAAAGGAATTCACTATGTGACTTAGAAAGTGATTGAACCACCAACTTTCTCAAGAGTTTGACACCCAACTCTCCCGGCTTGTCAATATGTGACTTCATCTCCAAGATGCGATCACACATAGACCTTGCTTGCCAATAGGGCTTGAGTGACCTTGAACTTGTGGGTTAGGGAGAATAATTGGAGGAGGTGGAGGAAGTGAAGTTCCAAGAGATTTGGGAGGATCATAGATGTCTGAACCAGACATCTTTTTGGGATATATTCAAGATAGTTGATCTAAAGTCCTTAATATAACACCCAATATGAAATATTAAGGCTAGGACCCAACAAACTATTTTATAACTTGGAAGAGGGATGCCGTAATCCAAGCTATAAAATATTTGAAGGTAGGTAAATGACGATTTACCAATTTCCACCATGAAAAACGAAATAATTTAATTAGGTTTTTTACTTGGATTTGAAACTCCTAGATCTTTTGAGATTCATTGAACTTTTCAATGGCATGTTTCAATATCGAGTGTGCCCTTCAGGTTTTGTGACTGGGATGCCGAGGATCACAAAACAAGGTGTGAATAACCATGCAAATATACTTGGTACCCTCAATAATTTACCCCTTAATCGATGTGTCGGTTAACCACACGCGCTCCACCCATACTATGATAAACATTAAGTTACCCTTTGCCTACCTTGTTAAGTCCAGGTTAGTATGCCGGTTAACCACACGCGCTCCACTAACGACTTAAGCAAAGTGCAAAGTGTAATTTCATGGGTTAGCACCTTATTCACATTTTTCCTAAAGTAACTAAGATTTGGAATTATAAAAACATTTAGTTACTTTATATTTATCATTAATACTTTTAATGAAGGGAGAATTCTAGTCCTTGTCCTACCCGTTCGGCTAACGACCCTCCACCAGTCAAGGAAGCGGTGGGTGAGAGTGGACACCCATTAAACTGCCATTTTATAGGCAGTAACCTTATACCCCCTTATAGACCGGCTTCGTGAATGAGGCCTACTAACTGTAAGACCGACTTTTAACTTATACATATAATATAAATATTATTAACTTATAATATTATAAAGTATAAGGGTTGAATTTTAACTTTTAAAATTCTAAGGGCTTAACTTGGAATTAAAGTATTCATAAGTGAACTTTACAAATTCCAAAACTTTAGGGCAAGTTTTTGAAACTATTCAAAACTTTTCATTTCATAACTTATGAGTTTAATGGTTCATTAAAATGAAGACTCTGCATTTTTTATGTAACCTCTTATTCTTTAATAACACTTTTAAAGAAGTGACTCTTAAACATCCATAACTTGAGGACAAGTTATGGAGTAATAATATTATTTAATGAAAAAGACTCTTCATTTTTTTTATGTAACCTATGGCACTTTTATGAGTTTTAAGATTCATAAATGTGACCTTTTATGTAACTTGAGGACAAGTTACAAAAACACATTTTATGAACTACCTCTAGATTAACTAAGATTGAAAACAACTAAAACACAATTTTTTTCCATTAATCTAAACTAACTCATAAATCAAGGAAACATAAACACTTTTGGTAATCCATAACTTATGGAATTAAATGCTTGTTTTATGATGAAACTTTTCATGTTCTACAACTTAAGAATAAGTTATGGAATTCTTTAAAACATTAACACCAAATTTTGTAACTCCATAAAAACTTTGAATCAATTTTTTTTTAAAACCTTTTCATATCCATAACTTATGGAGGTTTCAAAACACTTAAGATCACAACTTTAAAAAAACTTTTGATCTCCAAAATTTTATGACAAAATTTGTAACTCCTTAAAACATTTAGATCAAACTTTTAAAACTAATAAAATAATCATATCATTTTATCTTTTACTAAATTTGATCTAATTCAACTCATATAACAAATGATTCAAATTTTACAAATAATTAGTTTTTCACAAAACAAGTAATTATCTTAAAATTTGACAAACTTCATGTTTTTTTTTCTTTTTCTTCAACTTTGAAAATCAAACATTTGCATGAATATAACATAAAACAACCCATGGCTCTGATACCACTGTTGGGTTTTTGAGCATTCTAACACTCCTAAGTGTACATGCAACCCTAAATACCTTGGATCTATGTTTTCTCTATTATACATGCAAATATGAATATTCCAAGGTATTACCCTATCTAGCATACAATCCTTGATACTTGGGTAATATAACAAGTTAGAATACATACCTTTTAATGAAGCTTGAAGTCTTGAACTTTAAGAGCTTAGCCCCAATAGTGTGGAAGCCTCAAGTGGAATCACAAATCACCAAAACACCTTGGAAAACCTTTAGAGAATATGGATACTTGGCTCACACTTATGAAATCGGTTATTGCCCTCTTTAGTGTATCCACACTAGCCACTAGCCTAATTTCATGAACCATAAGACCCTTTATATAGTGTGGAGGATTAGGGTTAAACCCTAATACCCATGACCTTTCATTTCCTAGGATCCATGGGTTAAAGCTCCATGGACTATCCATGAAGACTTAGCCCAACCTAAATGAACTTGGCCCACTACACATATATATATCTAAGAGTCCATATTTAATTAGTTCCTTTTGATCACTTAATTAATTATAAATTAATTCTTGATCAATACTAATTAAATAATATGATTATATATTAATATATTAGAACTTATAATATATTAATATAAATCATAAATATACTATTCTCAAAAGACTATCCATATAAATTGTGTCGGTGAAGTGCAACCCAAATGGACCATGCCGGGTCGGGTCAAGTACATACCAAATATAGTTATGGACTTAGACATTAATCCAACAGAAACCACATTGGTTTCTTTAGTCAAGGCATTCTCATGCGACTTTAGTATCCCCACCAATTTTGCAAGAGAATAACTTTTGAACTATTCATGTGCCTTCACTGTTGATACCACAGCCATCCATTCCGATCTAAGGCCATTCATGAATGTTACCTTCTGTTCGATGACCTTCCTTTCGATCCCATGTTTAATCATCTTGCTTAAGAGATGATTGAAGCGATCGAAGGATTGAACAAGCTTCTCTTCAGGCTTCTGCTTGAAATCACCAAATTCTGAGAGCAACAGTGTTTGGATTGAGTGCTCAAGATCTTCATCTGTAGAGTACAGTTCCTTCAACCTGACCCATATTTCCTTTGTTGTCGTGCATGAGCTTACAAGCCGAAACGTGTCTGACTGTAACGCAAACCTAATCATCCTTAAAGCTTTGATATTGCACTGAAACTTTTCCTTCTCATCTTGAGGTATATCTTTCACGTCACCAATGAGTTGATTATATTCCTTTTGAGTTTTAACGACTCTTGAGGTACTTGCATGAACGAATGGACCAACAGTGATCGCTTCCCAGATTAAGTATCCATTATCTTCTGAGCCAATCACGTAGTCTTCAAAGTGATGCGCCCAGACCTCATAATCTTGAGTGTATAAAATAGGAATCCTTGTCGTCGATCCTATGCTGTTTGAGATGTTGATTGGGTTTGACTGATAATCGTCCATGGATGTGTCAATGTTTGTTTAAAAACCTGTTTAAGATCAGACTTGTAAATAACATTAGGGTAAGATCGAATATTTAAGGAACCACGTCAATAGCAGATGACGGCTCTAGTAATATCAATCTAAGTGGAAAACCCTAAGATCTTCTTCAACAGAAGAGATGTGTATGAATTACACAGTCTCCTGCTCTGATACCAATTGTTGAGTTGAAAAACTCTTAGATCGATTAGATCTTTAACAGGTTAAACAATAAAACTAAATAAACACACAGAACACAATATAGAATCAAATGAAACTTAATGATTCAAATGTAGTCACGCCTCAGCAGAGCTCGACAAAGAACTTCCACTGTAGAGGCGAGCTAGGGTTTTAGTACTTAACAATAATAATTATCAAAAGCGCATCTAATAAGGCTGCACCTAAACAAAACAATCACAGTTGGACAGGCCCAAACCGGATAGCAAAACTGGGCTAAGGACCAAGCCCATGACGCAACACTTATTCAACCCAACAAAAACCCATGTTCGGAAGATCAAAGCTCATGGGTATGTAGAATACCCTAATTTCTTAATCGGAACGTATGACATGGTTAGCTAGTTTGATAACTTATCAAACTCAATTTAATTAAATCATAATTTGATTTATTTTCAAGTTGGAAATAATATCCACACATCATTATTTGAATTATGAGCCAAAAATATAATTCAAGGATTGTCTAATCCTACATTCACATGTTATGAAACTTTATTTCATTTATTTGAAATATAAAAATTTGATTTTATAAAAATCAAATCATAAGTTATCATTTTTATAACTTAATTAAAGATAATTCAAGTTTATGAATTTATTTCTAAAAACAAATAGTTCAATAAAAACCAAGAAATAAACTCTTGGAAGTTTATGAAAATACTTACAGTTTTATAAAAATTAAAGCCAAATTTTTATAAAAGTTAAGGGAAGAATATAAGAGGGTACCTTTACCAAGAAAAGCCTCATAATAATAACCCTCTCTCCTCCCCAAAAATTCGGCCATACACAACCTCTTAGTCACTCTCTCTCACTCATTACATCTTAGTTCCTATATTGCAAAATCCCGAGACCAGATTTTCCATGTTAATATGAAAGCGAAAAAGCGAACTTAGATTCAAAATCTCTAGGATATATTCAGTCACTCCATTGTTCATATGTTTACCTACATTCCTATACTTTGGTGGCCGATTTTGGTGGAGTATAGCCCCAAAGAGACGATGAGAGAGATAACATATCCAGAGAGACAAAATCCCACTTTTCCTCTTCATTCTCTCTAGAAACCTCACTTTCTCTCTCTAGAAATCAGCCCGTCAACCACGAACTTTCAGCCATATTTTGGGTGTTTTTGAAGCTTCACATCAAAGGGTAAGTGATTATCATACATCTCTTGAAGACCCATAACGAATTTCTACAAGTTTTAGTCATTTTCTCCTTCTATTTTCAATTTCTAAGGCATGTTCTTGCCAAGAACATTTGTTTGATCTTGATGTTTTTAGATCACCACCAAAAACATGTTACATGTTCTGTAAATAGTGATCATCCATGATCAAACCAAAGTCAAGAGCAAAGCTGAGCACATGCAAGCCTTATCTAGCACCAAAAACCGATTTTTCAAAAGTTTAGTCTCATCTAGCTTGGTTGCATATAAGATCAAATGGTTAGAAACAAGTATTTATATATAATATCTTTAATATAATGTTGTTCTATCTCAATCTAAGCAAAAGAAACCGATATCATCAGGTAAAATAGGAGTTTGAACTATGTTTTCACGAGTTTTACTTTTCAACATTCTGTCAGATTTGTTACTCGACTTTAAAAGGTCATAAATCACTCATTTCTTGACCAAATCATGATATTATTTTTCTGAGGACTATTTCCTTGAGTTAGATTTCGAACCTAAGTGTCCTTACTGTAAAACATTAAGAATTTGATTTTTGGCGATTTTGCCAAAACAGTTGCGCAAACAGCATTTTTTCTATGACCACTAGTTTTGCATTACATGATCAAAGGTCTTAAAAAGCCAAAATAAATGTGGAAAAAATATTTTAGAAACTTAACACATCCATAAAAGATGGCATAAAATTTCATGAATTAAAACCCCATATAAGTTTCTACATAAATTCTCGAACTTCCAGCTACATTTGGAACTCATGCACTAGTTAGTGCTACATTTCAAAACTTGTTGGGGTTGAATACCCCCATTTAGCTCAGAATTAATTTTGAGCCAATTTTCTTTATGAAACCTCATGCTTTTAAGAGTTGTTCTATGAAACCCCAAGTGCTTAAGCAAAATCCTTATTTTTCTACAAAAATAAGAATTTAATGGCCATAAATTCAAAATAGTCATTTATAGATGAGATAAAGTCTGAAAAATTGTAGAATTTATGTATTCACAAAATAAGGATCCCATATAAGTTTTTATACAATTTGGTCACTTTTTTCTATTTTATTCAGATTTTTCATTGAATTAGAGCATGAATTTACAAAACCGGGTCATAGGATTCAAGGACATGAACCAATATTTTTACCAACTTTAGTAACATTATGTGAACCTGTAAAAAGTTAATTTGGGAATTTTGCAACTGATTCTATTTATTTTGAATTTGTCCTCTTATTTAGACTTAAAATTGCAAATAAATAACAAATGACCTTCAAAATTTTCTATAAAATTTCTAGACACTAATACCCTCTGTTAGAACCACAATATAAATTTTTACAATTTTTTGGAGTTCATTTTCATGCCTTTATGGATTTTTGAACACAAGGTACCGCGAATTCAATATTACCAATAATGAACCGAACAAACTTTAGGCACTTTGCAACACCAATTGTTGGATGGGTAGTTATTAGATAATGATTTAGTGAATTTTATCTCACTAGAAACTATTTGTTCCGTAGGGAACTAGTAGAAATTGATCTCTACAACTCCGAACCGTGAAGCTTGAACCGCAAACTCTCCCTAGTGAGTATTCATAGCCCCCTTTTTATTGTTTTCATGTTTTGGGGTGGAAAGCATGCTATTATCTCATGAACTATCAATACTATTTTATGAACTTGCTAAACTTTGTTTTATGAATTTGTTGAGTCTTGTTTTATGAAATTGTTCGACTTGGAACGATATTATTTTATGAACTTAATGAACTTGGAACGATACTCTTTTATGAACTTTGTGTTATGAACTTGTGCTATGAACTTTATGCTATGAACTATTGATATGAACTTTGTGATATGAACTCTATGTTATGAACTTTGTATGTTAAATCCCCGAGAACCAAACTACAACCTATTAACTCGTATTCGAGCCGATGGTCTTATGGATAACGCTATATGGGGTAGACGACCCCCACTCGCCGAGAACCGCGAGTACATATTTCCGTGAACTAACATCATGGGAACCATGGACATGATGGAATGAGGCAAGAACAGTCGTTAGACTTGGTTTTAAATGAAGTGCTTTGGCATTCAACACTCATTTTGAGTTGGAACTTTTGTTGAACAAATCTATATTTTCTTACTGAAATGATGTACCTTTATAAACCTGTGAACTCACCGACTATTTTATAGTTGACCCTCGTTTTTGCATGCTTTTCAGGGAACGATTAGTGATCTAAATTAGACGTCAACATGAATTTTCACTTGAAGTTTCTTTTGTTATGTATTAGACTTTGTAGTTTGGAACTAAATGTATTTCTTTTATGTGATGTAAACTTAAAAAAGCATAATGATTATGGTTGGTACTCCTATTTACCTTGTGTTAAGAGACCTTAGACTGTCACCCTTCGTATTTCCGCTTTAACGGGGTGTGGCACAGTCATCGGTCCCCACCCGGTATACATATAAACATATAAGCATATAAACACATAACACATGCAATAATCACAAAGATAAATGGCATACAAAATGGTCATCGGGGCCCGCCCGGTAAACATAGAAACACATAACATATGCAAGAGTCACACATACATTTAGCATCCTAAACATATCAAACCATGTGTAACATCCCCCTTTGGCACGTATCACAATATTGTCCGCCTTTGGCTCCCGTCGCGAAAACTTCCCAGGGGGTCACCCGTCCCTGGATTACTCTCGCTCGGGAACGCTTAACTGCGGAGTTCTTATGAGATTTGTTGCCGTCACAGCTTTAAAACACGTTATGATAGAGAAGGTATCTACATCCCCCTTAGGAAATGTTTCGTTCTCCTTCTAAGCCAATGTGGGATCAGGTGCAACCCACCTTCACCCCCATTATGGGGTTCGGCATCCCCGTCGAACACATCGACCCGTGCCCTAGCTCTTATACCATTTGTAGTGTCCCCCTTTGGCACGTATCACAATATTGTCTGCTTTGGACTACCGACGCGAAAACTTCCCCAGGGGGTCACCCATCCCTGGATTGCTCTCGCCCGGGCATGCTTAACTGCAGAGTTCTTATGGGATCTGCTTCCCTCACGGCTTTAAAACGCATTGTGATAGAGAAGGTATCCACACCCCTTATTAGGAAATGTTTCGTTCTCCTTCCAAGCCAATGTGGGATTAGGTGCAACCCACCTTAAAAATACAAAGGACGAAATGGAGGCTAGGAAGTTTCGAACCCTAGTCTCCTCCCCAAAAAGGCAACTCCCTTACAAGGAGAACGAAACATTTCCTAATAAGGGGTGTGGATACCTTCTCTATCACAATGCATTTTAAAGCCGTGAGGGCAGTAGATCCCACAAGAACTCTGCAGTTAAGCATATCCGGGCGAGAGCAATCCAAGGATGAGTGACCCCCTGGGAAGTTTTCTCGCCGGGTGCTAAGGGGGATGTTTCACCATGGGCCGACATTGGTGCCTTCGACCCACTAGCTGCTTAAACACTCAAATGAATCTCAGTCTGCTGGTCTGGAAAATCCCCGCCGCTAACATCATTAAAATAATATCCAATTAATATTTGGATCTCAACCCATAACCAAGAATCTAAGCTACTTAGCACATAACCAGGGTAAAATACCATTTTACCCTTTTTCTTACTTGGCCCAAAACCAAGGCCCAACCCAACTACTCAAAAGGCTCAAATCCTAAATGGCAACCCGAAGCCCAATATGGCCCAATCTTCCAAATTAGGCCCAAAACCCCTCATGGGCCTAAATCCAAAGGAGCCCAAAATACTAGCAAATCCCAAAATCAGAAGTATAATGGCCCAACAAGGCCCAATCTTAAAAGTCCAAAGAATGGCCCAATACAGAGAATTGCCAAGCCTAAGCGTCCATCTGCTGAGTACGTGGGGCGTACGTAGCTCGTATGCCTAGCGTACGCCTCAGACTCTCAAACTACTTCATTAAGAACTTAAACAATTAAGACCGTTTGCCAAACTCTCAGATCTGGTCCTTAAGGGTGACTTAATATGTAAAGTTGCCAACTTTACACCCATGCATGGCTTAATGGGACCTAACACTCAAAAAGAAGCTTAATAAAGCTCTTAAAACTTGCATGGACCAATATATTTCTCAAAGTTTGCATTTTTATGAACAAGGGACCTCCATGGAGCTAAGATTTAACATCCATTGCTTCTGGAGTATATCAAAAGCTCAACTTTAACTCAAAAGACTAAAAAAAATGCATAAATAACACCATAAAATAGATCTAGCACAAAGGACCATCAAGATGAGAACTTTTTACCTCAAAAGGCTTGCGAAGGTGAAGGTAACTCTGGATCTACAAGCTCAAGCTATTCCTCCAAGTGTTACTCTTCTTCTTATTCACCACAAAACACCAACAAACTCACTTTCAAGCTTAAATCTCACTAAATGCACTTAGAGTTTCGTTTTCAGGGTATAAGGAGATAGAGGTTAGTCAATAAATGTCCAAGAGGTGGTATAAGTTGTTTAAATAGGGTGCAAACCCTAAAAATTAGGGTTTTCCCAAACCGTGCGTACGCCCAACGTATGTGGGTGAAGCCCGCGACCAACAAAGAGCTAGTACGTTAAGCGTACTCTTAGAGTACGCCCCGCGTACTAGCCAAAGACCAAAATGAAAAGAATTTTCCAATAAGAGCTAAAGGAACCTAACCACATTACGAGTGTTACAGAGACATAGGAATAAAAGATTGAAATGCTTCATAATTTAATTAATAAAAAAATTATTAAGAAATAGATAATTTTAATGTCCAATATGATCTTTTTAAAAAGTGTAAGATACCATTAAAATTGTTGGTAATTACAACTTTTAAATTCAACCAAATTTCATAAATTGTTTACAAATCATAGTTTTCAAAACATTTTCCCAAACATCAGAGTTTTCCCAAAATCATAAATCATAATCAGGGGATGTGTTCGGTCACCTCTTCGCCTTCCTGCGATCATTCGAAGTACATGCAACATAACCAAAATTGTAAGCCAACGATTAGTGAGTTCCCACAAAGTACCACCACTTAAACATAATAACATACAAAGCCTTCAGCCTGACTGGAACGTAGCACCGGCCTACAGACTATCTGGAACGCTCATAGAACCTTAAACATGACTGAAACGCCTCTCCGGGTCTTCAGCCTATCTGGACCGTTCTTCGGCCTTCGGTCTGACTGGTACACCTCTTAGGCCTTCAGTCTATCCAGGACGCCCTAGGTCTGTTGGCATTCATTCTATACTGGTCCACCTCAACGCAACCACTAACAACATGTCGACATATACATAACATATAAACATACAATAACCAGTCAACAGACAATCAGATAGATCTTACGTATCACTAAGCATATCATCATCCTATATACTAGGATACCGATCTAACAAAACACTACAACTCGATAATATACTATCACATAACAAGATATCTAATCCAATGGGTCGGCCTTAGTGCCTTCGACCCGCAAATACAATGAGGAAAACTCACCTCACAAACTGGAGAAAAGCTTATGAGGTCCCGACTCCGAATCTCAGCTCTCTAACCAACACATATTCCAACCAAAGGACCAACCTCCATCAAAATCACAAAATACCCAAAATACCCTTAAGGTCAAACTTGGTCAAAGTCAAACTGGTCAAACCAAATAAGTCAAGTGAGTCAACCGTGCCGAGTCAACTCAACCGAATCAACTCAGAGTGAGTACGTGGGGCGTACTCCAAAGGTATGTTGGGCATACTCGTATCCTCGCATGTTGATGACCATCGGGGTGGTTGACCTCGTACACATGGCGTACTGGGAGTATGCGGGGCGTACTCAAGAAGCTTAAAAACTCAATAAGTGCTTAATGGATTAAGTAGTCATGTCCATTTTTCAGATCCATGGCTAAAATGCTCTCAAGAGTCATAAAGTTTCCAACGTTATGACTTTGCATGTCCATAAAGTGCTTATCTCAACTTCTTAATCCATTAAGACCTTCTAAATGATGCATGGAGCAAAGCCAACCACTTGGTCTCCATTTTTGTGACTCAAGACCCTTCCAAGGGTCTGAAAGGACAGCTCAAAGGGTCAAGAACATGCTATGTTCATGAGTCATCATTTTGGGACCAAAAAGTGTCTTTAAAGAGCAAAACTCTAGATCTAAAAGATGGAGTGGTAAATATGCAAGATTTATACCTTTAAGATGATGCAAACTAAGTAGAAATCCCAGATCTAAAGTGCTCTCCACTCCAAGATCTTCTCGCCACCTTCTTTAAAGGATAGATAGAACCTGACTATCCTTAGGCTCTATGACCTTTAGACGTAGGATAATTCATTTAGTATGATACGGGAAGATCCTTACTTTAAGAGTTCATCAGGGAGGATCCTTGATTGGCCCTGACTCAGTGAACTTGGGAAGGATCCTTCCTTAGGAGTCAACTGGAAATAACTTCAACTTCGAAAATACTTGAAAAACTCTTGTGTGATAATGCTGTAACCCTTGCATATTTTTTGGGGAACGTCTCAACTTTAGACAATTCTTTGGCATCATAACTCTTAGAAAATATCAGGGGAAAATCCCAACCTGAGATAACACGTCAGTGTTACAATCTTTAGTAAATTACTGGGGAAATCCCAATTCAAGGTAACATGTTAATGTAACAAATCTCGGTAAATTATTAGGGAAAATCCCAATTCGTATGATAACATGTCAATGTGTTGGATTGGGTGTCTAAGCCCATAACTATAATTGGTATGTACTTGACCCGATAGTAGCATGGTCCATTTTGGGTTGCATTCATCAGAACAATTTGATAGGATGGATATTTGAGAAAGAGGTTATTTTTGATTTATTAATATATTATAAGTATAATATATTAATTGAGAAATCATATTATTTAATTAGTATTGATCAAGAATGAATTTGGAAATAATTTTGTGATCAAAAGAGACTGATTACATTAACGGGGACTGATTATGTAAATCAGTGATACATATGGTTTGGGCTAATGATCCATGATTTATTTGTGATGGACTAAGCTTATGAAATTGTCCATGAAGTGTTGATCCAAATCAATTGTTGGATCATAAGCCTAAGTGTAAGAATTAGGGTTTACAAGTGACTCTTGGAATTCTACACGATATATATGTAACCCTTAGCCAAAATCGGATACACAAGTGTTCTAAGAAGCATATAGCCGATTTTGGTGTTCCAACTTCTCTCTCATAATCCTCCATTTTTTGGTGGTGTTTTGTGAAACATTTGAGGCATCACACTTGATATGCTAAGCTCTTGAAAGGCCAAATTCTACAAGCTCTAATAAGAGGTATTTTTCTAACTAGTTTTTATGATTCAAATAACAAATTTGCAAGCTAGTTAGGCTTCATGCTTTGAAAAATGAAATTGCATGTATAATTAGAGAAAACATAGATCCAAAGCATCTAGGATTGTATGTGCACTATATAAGTGTTATAGTACTTAAAACCCAACAGTGGTATCAGAGACTAGGGTGTTTTCTATTATATTGATGCAATTGTGTTGTTTTCAAAGCTGAAAAAATTGCAATTCTGGACTCTGACTGCTGGACTCGATGAGTCCTATGATTGGACTCGACGAGTTGGATAATCTGGTGATGAACTCGACGAGTCCATTGCCTGACTCGATGAGTTGGATCATCAGATGGCCGTTTTTCCGAGTTTTTGGCCTATTTTAGATTAGGATCATTACCACAAACTGTTTTGGTTCATAAAATTCGATTTTACTGATATGGTAATGATTATCCCCATCCAATAACATGATGATTGTGAAATTTTAAGATAATTAATTGATATTTGTAAAAACTAATTATTTGTAGAATTTGAAATTATCTTGCTATATGAATTAAATTAGGTCAAGTTGGTAAATGATAAATTATTTGATAATTGTATTAGTTTAAAATTTGATCTAAAAGTTTTTGAAGAGTTTCATAGCTTGTCCTCAAGTTATGGAATTTGAAAAGTATCATTCATGAAACATTAAATCCATAAGTTATGGAATTCAACAGTCTTGAAGAGTTACAAAACTTGTCCTTAAGTTTTGGAACTTGAAAATTCTCATTTATGAAACTTTAATTCTAAACCCTAGAATTCTAAAAGTTTAAAATTGAAACCTTATACTATTATAATATTAATATATATATTTATAAGACAAGTCATTCTTACCGTTAGTAGGCCTCATTCACAAAGCTAGTCTATAAGGGGTGTTTAAGGAAGCGACCTATAATATGACCGCCATTGGGTATCCACTCTTACGCACCGCACTCTTGACTAGTGGAGGGTCGTTAGCCGAATGGGTAGGATAAGACCTTAATTCTCATTAAAAATTATAATGATATTATAAAGTAAGTAAACCTTTATAAATTTCCAATCTTATTTACTTTAGGAAAAGTGTGAAAATGGTGTTATTCCATGAAATTGCACTTTACACCTTGCCAAGTCGTTAGTGGAGCGTGTGTGGTTAAACGACACACTACTTTGGGACTAACAAGGGTGGCAAAGGGTAGCTTGATGTTTATCATAGATTAATGGAGCGTATGTGGTTAACCGACACATTGATTAGGTGATAAGTAACATCAAGAGTACCAAGCACATTTGCATGGTTATTCACACCTTATTTGTGATCCTCGGTATCCCAGGGATAAACTTGAAGGGCATAATCGAGATTTAAACATGCCATTGAAAAAGTTTAATGAATCTCAAAGAATCTAGGAATTTCAATTCACTTAAAACTTAATCTTCATTTTCGTTTTTCATGGTGGAAATTGGTAAATCGTCATTTACCTACGTTCATATATTTTGCAATTGGATTACGGCATCCCTCTTCCAAATTATGAAATATTGTGTTGGGTCCTAGCCTTAATATTTCATTTAGGTGTTATATTAAGGATCCTTATCTAATCTAAAATTTGTCTTTCCTTTAAGATGTCTACTTCAAACACTGCTTCAAACCCAAAATCTTTCGACTCTTTCTCCCTCATGAACTTATGTGGGAGGGTCATCTTTGATGGATGGAACTTCAGTGACTGGATTCGAAACATCCGCATGGCCATTCGATACGAGGAAAAGGAATATGTCCTCGATAAAGAGCTAAAGGAGATTGATGAAAACACTGCCACTCCTGAACAGATTGCTGAATATAAGGCCCATGAGAGGGATGCGACAAAGGTGTCGTGTATCATGATTGCTACCATGACTGTTGAGCTTCAAAAGTCCTATGAGGACTTTTGGCCCTATGAGATGCACCAAGACTTGATGGAAAGGTACCATCAAAGTGCTCGACAGGAAAGTTATGAAATCATTGCCTCCATGATCACAACAAAAATGAAGGATGGAGAGTCCATCACGACCCACTTGAAAAAGATGCAAAGGTTTGTGGACCGCTTGCTGAAATTGAATGTCAACTTCGATGAAGCGTTGGTCATTGACATTATCCTACACTCTCTGCCTTCTTGTTATGATTAGTTTCATATGACTTATCATATGAACAAGGAGGAGGTCACTCTAAGCAAGTTTCAAGACCTTCTGAGAACTGCTGAAAGTAGTTTGAAAGGAAAGTCTGTTGTACCTACTCCTACTGTTGTTGCCCCTGTCCTGGAAATTGGACATGGGAAGGGAAAGAATAGGAAGGCTCCTTCTAAGAGCCACAAGGGAAAGTCCCATGATGGATCCTCTTCTAGTGGGACCAAAGTTGGTTCTTCTAAACCCTCTTCCAATCCAAAGGAAGCAGAGTGCTTCCATTGTCATGAAAAAGGGCACTGGAAACGAAGCTGCCCCAAATACTTGCAGGACATAAAGGTTGGGAAGATCAAACCCACCTTCGCAGGTATTTACACTATTCTATCTAATAACTCATCACATGCTAATTCTTGGTTCCTTGATACAGGATGTGGTTTTCACATTTGTTCTGATTTGCAGGGTCTAAAAAGAAGTAGGGATGTGGAGCACGGGAAGATGAACTTGATCATGGAAAATAGGAAAGTGTCGCCTGTCACCAAGATTGGAGTTTATTCTTTATTGCTTAGTAGTGGATTAAATTTAGAGTTGAATAATTGTTGCTACTCGCCAGATATGGCGATAAACATTATTTCTTTTCATGGTTTGTATAAACAAGGTTTTACATTTTCATTTAATAACGAGATTGGAGGTATTAATGCTTATTATAATGGTAAATTTTATTTTGAAGCATTGCCTTGTAATGGTATATATGAACCTGTGATGGTTGTAGATAATTTAGGAAATAATGTGTTGCATATCGATTCGTCTAATGGTTTGGAAAGAGCCTGCTTGTGGCATTTTCGTCTTGGAGGTGAACAAGAAGCCCATAGCCCAACTCCAAAAGGATGGAGTGTTGGAGTCGTTTGACTTAAAGTCGGATGACACATGCGAATCTTGTTTCCTTGGAGAGATGACCAAGTCACCCATCACTGGTTCTTGTGTAAGGGGTAAGGGTTTGTTGGATCTCATACACACCGATGTGTGTGGACCTTTCAGATCCGCCACAAGGGATGCTAACCGCTTCTATGTGACTTTTACCGATGATTATAGCAGATATGGGCATATCTACTTAATCAAGCATAAGTCAGAAACCTTTGAAAAGTTCAAAGAGTTTAAACAAGAAGTGGAGAATCAGCTGGGCAGGAAGATAAAGATGCTCCGATCCGATCGAGGTGGTGAGTATCTTAGTATCGAGTTCTACAACTATCTTAAGGAATGTGGAATTGTTTCACAATTGACACCGCCTAGGACACCGCAACTTAATGGTGTGGCTAAGAGGCGCAATTGAACCTTGTTGGATATTATTCATTCCATTATGAGTCGAGCTTCGTTACCTATCTCATTCTGGGGGTATGCCTTAGAGACTGTCGCCCATATCCTTAATCTAGTCCCAACTAAAAAGGTTGCCAAAACACCTCATGAAATGTGGACAGGGAAGGCTCCCTCGTTGACACATATCAAGGTTTGGGGCTGCGAGGCTTTCGTAAGACGAGAGACTCATGACAAGCTCGAACCTCGTAGTGAGCGTTGTATTTTCATCGGCTACCCACAAAAATCCTTTGGATATTTCTTCTATAGACCGAGTGACAATGTTGTCTTCGTTGCAGGAAGAGGGTTTTCCACGAAAGAGAACTCATATGCCAAGAGGACAGTGGGAGGCAAATTGACCTTGAAGAGCTTCAAGAGTTAAGTGATGAAGGAACCTGAAACACTAGCACTCAACCTGAGGAGGAAACTCCTTTTGAACCAATTGACGAGTCCTTACCTCTGAGGCATTCTGGTAGAGTTATAACGGCACCTGAGTTTTATGGTTTCCATATTACTACTGAAGGTGATACGTTTATCAGTGATATTATACTGGTAAATTTGGAAGAGCCTAACAACTACAAGGTAGCCATGGCGAGCCCCGAGTCCGCAAAATGGAAAGAGGCTATAGACAACGAGATTCAGTCCATGTATGACAATCAAGTTTGGAACTTGGTTGACAATGTACCGGGTCGCAAGACAGTCGAGTGCAAGTGGATCTTCAAGAAGAAGACCGACATGGATGGGAAAGTACACACATATAAGGCGCGATTGGTTGCGAAGGGCTTTGCTCAAACTCCTGGAGTTGACTATGACGAGTCCTTCTCACCAGTGGCCAAGATAAAATCTATTAGGGTTATGCTAGCCATAGCTGCATTTCATGATTATGAAATATGGCAAATAGATGTCAAAACTACTTTCCTTAATGAGAAGTGGGCTGAAGATGTTTACATGAGTCAAACAGAGGGTTTTGTCGATGCAAAGTACCCCAATAGTGTGTGTAAGCTTGAGAAATTCATCTATGGATTGAAACAAGCATCTCACATATGGAATATTTGTTTTGATGAGAAAGTCAAAGAGTGTGGATTTTCGAGAAGCGAGGATGAGTCATGCGTATATGTCAAAACTAGTGGGAGTATAGTTAGCTTTCTGGTATTATATGTGGATGACATACTGCTAATAAGAAATGACATCCCAACCTTGCAAGAGGTTATGTCCTGGCTTGGGAAGTGTTTTGCTATGAAGGACCTTGGGGAAGCTGCTTACATTCTAGGGATAAGGATATTAAGAAACAGGAGTAAAAGACTAATATGAGTTAGTCAAAGTACCTACTTGGACAAGGTGTTGAAACGTTTCAGCATGGAGAATTCCAAGAAAGGTGAATTGCCTATCCAGAGCAATACCAAACTGAGTAAGACTCAAAGTCCGAGTACTGATGCCGAGATAGCAGAAATGATCCGAGTACCATATGCTTCTGTAGTTGGCTCGATCATGCATGCTATGACATGTACTCGCCCTGATGTAGCATTTGCTTTGAGCATGGTTAGTCGATATCAAGGGAATCCTGGTAAAGCTCACTGGATGGCAGTTAAGAACATTCTTAAGTACGTGCGAAGGACTAAGGACTGGGTCCTTACCCTCGGTGGGAGTGATGACTTGAGAGTGACAGGGTATAGTGACGCCATCTTTCAGATCGACAGTGATAATTTCCGCTCTCAATCGGACTGGGTATTTACCCTAAATGGAGGAGCAGTAACATGGAAAAGTTCCAAACAAGAGACTGTAGCTGATTTAACGTGCAAATAAGAGTACATAGCAGCAAACGACACGTTGAAGGAGGTGATATGGCTAAAGAAATTCATCGGAGACCTTGGAGTTGTACCAGCTGTAAAGGAGCCTATGGAGATTTTCTGTGACAGCGAGAGTGCGGTCGCCATAACCAAGGAACCATGGGATCATGGCAGATCCAGACATATCAATAGAAAATATCACTTCATAAGACATCATATAGAAGAAGGACTCATCGTACTAAAGAGGGTATCGTCATAGGAGAACCCAACAGATCCCCTTACGAAGGGACTGAGCAGGGTTAAGCACTTGCATCATGCTAGAAGTATCGGGCTGAAGGACGATATTAGTTTTAGTGATTAGATAGATATTTAGAAACCTGTAATAGCTAAAATGTAATTGACATTTGATGATTGAATAAAAGGAGTTTTATTTATAAGTAAAGTTACTATCTTTTGTCAATTGTTTACTATTGTTTCATTTTTGCATGTTTTGACTTCCAGAATAATAAAATTATTCAAACTATCCACAGTCGATCATACTTTGGAAGTAGGGTATGAGGCTAGACTGTCATGAATGGGTTTGTAAGATTGTCTAAGGTGTTAGACATAGCAAAAGTTTGATACAACATTCATGAGTGCTCTTGAAATAAGATTTGAGTATTGGATTAAACTCACGCTCACATGAATCACTTCATGGAATTTATCACAAGTGATTGTGAGACGATAATATTGTATTGTCTTCAAACAGAGATATGTGAGTTGTTGATTACGAATTGGTTGTGCATTGATAACACGAAAATGCATCAATAACTTGATGTCATAAAATCTATTGTTGTGTATGATTTAACAAGTAGTTAGTACAAACATATAAGTCAAAGTTTATTTGTTCCTTTTATCCTAAGAGGAATAAAAGCGATATCTTGGGCCCCTCGATGATTTTGTTTTGACTTATGTGTCGGGCCCGGTCAGGACTTAATTGATGTGTTCAATTAAGTTCTTTGTCAAACAAATTAGAAATCGGGAAACAAACAGCGGGACAATAAGTATGACTATGTTCCATGTATTTGTCCGCATGATATCTTGAAGAACAGAGGATTATATGATCCCTTATCTAAAGGACGCGTCAGCATTTGACAGCGGCTTTTTGAGAGCTACGATTGCTAATCGGATTTTGAAGTTGCATTGGCAGTTATAGTTATTAGACTTATCCAAGTGGGAGACTGTTGGATTAGTGTCTAAGCCCATAACTATAATTGGTATGTACTTGACCCGATAGTAGCATGGTCCATTTTGGGTTGCATTCATCAGAACAATTTGATAGGATGGATATTTGAGAAAGACGTTATTTGTGATGTATTAATATATTATAAGTATAATATATTAATTGAGAAATCATATTATTTAATTAGTATTGATCAAGAATTAATTTGGAAATAATTTTGTGATCAAAAGAGACTAATTAAATTAACGGGGACTGATTATGTAAATCAGTGATACATATGGTTTGGGCTAATGATCCATGATTGATTTGTGATGGACTAATTATGAAATAGTCCATGAAGTGTTGATCCAAATCAATTGTTGGATCATAAGCCTAAGTGTAAGAATTAGGGTTTACAAGTGACTCTTGTAATTCTACACTATATATATGTAACCCCTTAGCCAAAATCGGATACACAACTGTTCTAAGAAGCATATAGCCGATTTTGGTATTCCAACCTCTCTCTCATAATCCTCCAATTGTTAGTGGTGTTTTGTGAAACATTTGAGGCATCACACTTGAGGTGGTAAGCTCTTGAAAGGCCAAATTCTACAAGCTACAATAAGAGGTAATTTTCTAACTAGTTTTTATGATTCAAATAACAAATTTGCATGCTAGTTAGGCTTCATGCTTTGGAAAAGGAAATTGCATGTATAATTAGAGAAAACTTAGATCCAAAGCATCTAGGGTTGTATGTGCACCATAGGAGTGTCATAGTACTTAAACCCCAACACAATGTTTTAAATCTTAAGAAATTTTATAGGGAAGATCCCAACTTAAGATAACATGTCAATGTTATAAACCTTGTGTGTTTTCTGGGGAAGATCCCAACTTGAGATAGCATGTCAATGTTATAAACCTTATGTGTTTTTTTGGGGAAGATCCCAACTTGAGATAACATGTCAATGTTATTAACCTTAGATTCAAACTTTAGGATATTAACTTATTTTTAGAAATAAGAGGGTTGCCCAGTCACTGTATCGTGAAATGATCCCCTTATTTATATCCTATAGTTAGATATCATGCGTCCAAGCTAGGTGTAGAAACCTTAACTCGTATGAAAGAAGTAACTAGCTCTTTAAAACTTAGAGGAGATTAAGTACCCTTATTCGTAGGAGAGATGATCAGTATCTATTCATAGTTACTATGGAATTTATGTATTGTCTTCATGAAGATCTTAGAATGTTGTAGCCATTGGGATCCTTGAATGCCAGGATCCTTAAATATCAAGATCATTGGATCTTCGAGTGTCAGGATCCTCGTGTGTCAGGATCCTTGTGAATCATGATCCTTGTGTTCCTACGCATAGCAAACGTGAGATTGGGGTGGGCGTTAGCTTGGCTAACACCCCTCCAATGCTTAAGTTAGTAATGGTCTTTAGGAGAGTAATCAATAATAATAATGAAAATAAAGGGTAAAAGGTAAAGAGTATATGTACCTTGAGTTTGTTGTAAAATGAATAATCTCACTTACATGAAATAAGCTTTAAGATGTATAGCATTCCAGGATCTTGGCAAGATATTTCCTTCGATGGTGGCTAACCAATATGCCCCTTTCCTGCTTCATAATCTATGAGATATTGTCCTTCCCATCTAGGTGCTAATTTACATGCACTAGGACTCTAGGTATTTTAGAATGCTTTCCTTAAGATCAAGTCTCCTATCTGGAATCTTCTGACTTTGATAATCTTGTTGTATGCCTTGGTGATTCTTTGTTGATGGGCAACGAAGTAGTCTTGGCAAGATCCTTGAGTTCATCAATAGTATCAAGATCCTGGGCTAGGATCCTATTGTTGTTTTCTTGATCTTGAAATAGATATCTTTCCGTTGGGATCACCACTTCAGTGGGGATCATCACTTCTGCTCTGAACACCAAAGAGTATGGATTTTGGCCTGTGGCTACTTTGGAAGTGGTCCTATCTGCCCATAGGAAGATAGGAAGCTCTTCTGCCTATCTCCCTTTCTTTTCATCTAGCCTTTTCTTCAAGTTATTGACTATGGTTTTGTTGCTAGATTCTGCTTGACCGTTGGCTTGAGGGTGAACAGGGGTGGACATTATGATTTTGATTCCCTAACTTGTGCAAAAGTCCTTGTCCTCTTGCTTATGAATTGGGATCCATTGTCACATATAATTTCGGCAGGGATCCCGAACCTGGTCAGGATATTACGTTTGAGAAACGACACCACCTCCTTATCTCTTACTTGAACAAAATCCTCAACCTCGAACCACTTCGAGAAATAGTCCGTCATTACTAGCATGAAGACTTTTCCTCCTGGTGTCTTAGGTAATTTTGCTACTATATCCATTCCCCTCTTCATGCATGGCCAAGGGGAAATGACAGGATGTAGATGTTCCGATGGTTGGTGTAGGATATTGATATGTATTTGACAAGCATCACATCTTTAAGAATACAAGAAGGAATCTTTAATCATGGTTGGCCAGTAGTATCCCGTCCTCAACACCTTGTAGCACAAGGATCTGCCCTCAGTGTGGTTACTACAATCTCCTTCATGTATATCTTTTAGGACTTCCGCAACTTCGTGATCTTCCAGGCATCAGAGATATGGTCCTGCCATGGATTTCCTGTATAACTTACCTTGGATCATCACAAAACGTGAGACCCTCATTCTGAATGACTTGCCACTTTTTTCTTCCATCGGGATGGTACCATTTTAGAGATATTCCACAATGGGTTGAATCCAAGATCTTGAGGTTAGGGAAGAATCCTTGATGCTAGGATCCTGATGAGGAAGTTGAGGATCAGAATCTTCGATTGTAGCGACGCTGGTTGTCACCTCGTCATCATCAAGATCCCTCAGTCTTTTAGCAAGATCCTCGATTTTTGGTATCATCACGTGGATTATCGGGATCCTGGTTTCTAGTGGGATTCTAAGGGAAGATCCTAAATTGGCTAAGGCATCTGCATCAACATTGTATTCTCTAGGAATTTGGCTTAGGTTAAATTCTTCGAATTTAGAGGCTAAATTTTTTAGGATTAGGAGGTATAGTGCTAGTCTTTCTCCTTTTACTGCATAGGATCCATTAAAATGGTTAGTTATTAATAAGGAGTCAACATATACTTGAATATCCTTGATTTGAAGATCCTTATCTAGCTGTAGTCCCATGATTAGTGCCTCATATTCAGCTTCGTTATTGGTTGCATCAAACTCACAACTAATCGCCTGGGATAGGATGTCCCCCTGTGGGGACTTTAGTATGATCCCTAATCCAGTTCCTCTTTGGTTTGATGATCCATCTGTGAATAGCGTCCATCTTCCTCTGTTTTCTTCTTCTAGGAATCGTTTAGTTTTTATCTCTACTTCAGCTTGTAGATCATTACTGAAGTCAGCCACAAAGTGCGCCAGTGCTTGCGATTTTATCGCGAATCTTGTCTTATACTTGATGTCGTATGTGCTTAGATTTATAGACCACTTTTCCATCCTTCCTAACATTTTTTTCTCATAACATTCTTAATAGGATAATTAGTTCTTACGTTTAATGGATGTGTTTCAAAGTAGTGTCTTAATTTCGTGGAAGCAGTTACTAGTGTAAGTATAAGTTTTTCAAGGCGAGAGTACCTAGTCTCAGGATCCAAGAGACTTTTACTTACATAGTAGATGGGATGTTGGTCCCCGTTAAGATCCTTAACTAAGACTGCACTCACCGCATTTGAGGATACTGAAAGGTAGAGAAGAAATGGTTCCCCATCTTATGGTTTTACGAATAGGGGTGCTGAACTTAGGTATTTGTTAAGTTCCTGGAAAGCATCTTCGTGCTCATTAGTCCACTTGAACCTTTTATTTTTCTTCAAAATTTCGTAGAAAGGTTTGCATCTTTCTAAGGATCTTGAGATGAATTTGTTTAAGGTTGCCACTCTTCCTGTTAATCTTGGAATATCCTTTGTCGAGGATGGGGATCTTAGCTCAATGATTACTTTGATATGCTCACGACTTGCTTCAATTCCTGCTTTAGTCACTATGTACCCAAGGAACTTGCCTGATTTCATTCCAAAGTAACACTTCGCGGGATTCAGCTTCATGTTATACTCGTCCAATATGTCGAAGGCTTATTCAAGATCCTTGAGATGGTCTTCAGATTTTTTCAATTTGACCACCATATCATCAATGTAGACTTCCATTGTGTCCCCCATATTCTCCTTGAACATCTTGTTGACCAACCTTTGATATGTTTCACCTGCGTTTTTAAGACCAAATGGCATGGCAATATAACAATATATACCTGCTCGGGTTATCACGGAGTCTATGTGTGGTATAGGGAAAGGATCCTTGGGACAAGCCTTGTTGAGATCCGTATAATCCACGCACACTCTTTATTTTCTATTCTTCCTTTGTACTACCACCATGTTGGCTAGCCACCTTGGGAACTTCACTTCCTTGATCATTCATATTTTAAGAAGTTTTTCTACTTCTTCTTGTATGATTTGGTTTCTCTATGGTGCGAACTTCCTTCTCTTTTGGTGTATTGGCCTGAAAGAAGGATCAATATTAAGTTTATAGGTTATTAAAATTTTATCTATACCTATCATGTCCTCGTGCTTCCATGAAAATGTCTTGCTTCTAGCTCTGAGGAACTTTATTAGTTCTTGTTCGATTGGTATGGTATTGAGGATCCTATGAGAACTTTGGCATCGGGATCCTCAAGATTTAGGGGAATTCCTTTATATCTTGCTCTCTTATTCTTGGCACGTCCTGTGCCCTTGCTTTAATTTCTATGCTTTTCGTGATATTGTTGAAGATTTCATCAAGGTATTGTAACACTCTTTAGATTCTTTTTGATCACCTGTGATCTTCACCATCCCCCATGGGGTGGGCATCTTCACATATTGATGATATGTTGATGGGAGTGCCTTCATGTTGTGAATCCATGGTCTACCTAGTATAACATTGTAAGAGAATAATGTATCTATTACACAAAAACGTTGCATAGAGTTTACCCCCGCAATATAGACAGGCAGCTTTATTTCGCCGACTGTATGTTTTGTTTCGCCACTGAATCCTATTAATAATGATAATCTTTTGATTATTTGGGACTCTGGGATGTTCATTCTCTTCAAAACATCCAAAAGTATAATGTTGACTGAGGATCCTCCCTCGACAAGGATCCTTCTTACGAAATGGTTGGCGATGTAAAGAGTGATCACCAATCCATCGTGGTGAGGATCCATGATGTCTTGTCTATCTGCTTCGTCGAAAGTGATCTCCTTCTCGTTTTTGATTGATGTATTCTTTCGTGGCCTTTCTTCTTATTATGTTTTTGACACCTTGGCATGCCTTTTTGCTACAAAATAAGAGGTACCATAAATGTCAGATCCTTCAGAGATCACATTGATTACCTTGGCGTCAATAGGAGGGGACCCTGGCTTATCAAGTATCTTCTGAGGATCCTGATCTTTCTCTTTGGATTTTTCCTTTCTTCTTCCATGGATTTATTTGAGGTGTCCTTTGCTTAAGAGGTAGTTGATCTCCTTCCTGAGAGCTATACAATCCTCCATGATATGAACAAAGTCTTCATGGTAAGCACACCATTTGGATTTGTCTTTCCAAGTGGTGGATTTTTCTCCCTTCCTTGGCCGTCTTGCTTTGTCGCCAAGATCTTTCATAGCAAATATTATACTTGAAATATCCACAAAAAACAATAGTCAGTAATCTTAGGAAATTCTACTTCCTCTCCTTCATCTTCACGGGCGTTAACCCTATGATGATCAGGTTTGGAATATGGTTTTGACTTGTAGGATCTTTGTGCTGATGAGTCGACCTTCCTATTAGGGTGATCATATGAGCTTGGTGGGTTTCTCATTTTTTGGATGTCCTTGTCCTCTTCGAGCCTTATGAATCTTAATGCTCTGCTTCATACCTCATCCATTCTCTTGCATGGGGTCATTAGAAGGTCTTCGTAGAAAGGAGAGTCCTTCTTTAAGCCCATTTTGAAGGCTTCAACCACAATAGCCATATCGACGTTGGGGATACTTAGAGCTTCCCTTCCAAACCTGTTCACAAAAGTCCTAAAGGATTCCTTAGGATCCTGAACCACTCGATAAAGATCACTAGTGATCTTTTCGAATGTTCTGCTACAAGAAAATTGATTGTTAAACAAATTAACTAGGTGAGAAAATGAAGTAATAGAGTCAAGAGGAACGTTAAGAAGCCATTCTAAGACTGATTTTGTAAGTGTTGAACCAAAACCCTTGCATAGGCAAGCTTCCTTTAAGTGTGTGGGAATGGGGATGATCTCCATTCTTTCCTTGTACTGTGCGACATGCTCCTCGGGATACATGGTCCCATTGTAAGGCTTCATGTTGGGCGTTTGGAAGTGTTTTGGGACCTCGATGTCAGCTACCGCATGAGAGAATCTCGAGATCTTGTGGCTTGTGGGGGATAATTCTGGTATAGGTTGAATTACTCCAGGCACGCTCGATATCATTTGTCTTAACTGTTGACTTTCCTTATCCATGATCGGGCTTAAACATGTATCAAGGTTCATAGAGTTAGTAGTAAAGATATTATTATCGACGAAGTTACCAGGATTCTTGTTATTGGGAGTAACGAAATTTTCGCCGAGATTCTGGGTCGTATGGCCTTACTCTCTAGGAGTTGCGCCATAAGCAAGAACAGAGGGCGGTGTTGAGGATCCTATCTCATGGCGATTTGCTGAGGATCCCGTGTTATCAAAGTTCAGGATCTTGGGCTGCAAGATCGAGGGTGCTGCTTCTTGAGGCTTGTGGATCTCTTCCCTCATTCTCTCTACTTCCTTGAGTATTTTCATGTTATCCTCCTGTTGTTGAGTGAGTTGTCGTTCCAGTCTTTTCATCATAACAAAGATTTCATTATTGTAAATCAACACAAGAGGATCCTGAAGTCCTTGGGTAGCGACCAGAGAGGTGTTTTTTTTGGTGCCTCACAGGTTTTATTGTGAGCTCCCCCTTAGGGGTGGAGGAAGGTTTTTAAAGGAAATGGGAGGAATTGAGGAAGAAGATATGGTTGGTTGCGTAGACAAGATTTTTCAAAAGGTTTTGAACACCACGGCCCCACGGTGGGCGCCAAATTGTTTTGGTAAAAAATCATTTAAGTAGAATCTAACCAAATTGTATGAGAGGCTGTGATGTTCGTGATAAATTAAGTATGAAATTATAATCAAAGTGACATAGTTGAAATACAAGGAAAGCCCTTGATCCTTGATATGATCTCCGACATAAAACCTTGGGAGGTGATAATGATCACCGGCCTTAATAATTTTATTGATAGAAAATGTTAAATATAGAGATGAATGTGTAAATGTAAGTACAAGTATCGTGAATAAGCTCAGTGTGTCCCTAGTGTGCTAATTACATGTGTTATTTGTATTCTGATGCTAATACCAAGAAGTCTGATAATCCCGGGATCCTCCAGAATCAGCATATGAAAGTTGTTTGACCTGGTATTCCGGGTCTTTTGCCTGGTTGAGATGACTATCCGTTGAAAATGGGTCTTGTATTGACTCGTTCTGCACATGTGAGATAAATAAAGAAAATATAGCTGTTACAAGTGTTAGAATTATTAGTGGTAATAATCAGGATCCCAATATATGTTTAAGGATCCTAAGGCTTCAAGAATATTTGAGGATCCTGAATATGAGTCAAGGATCCTGCCCCTAACAATATATATATATATATATATATATATATATATATATATATATATATATATATATATATATATATATATATATATATTATTCTTTTTATCTTTATTTTAATAGAAAATATATAGTGTTTATCTTTAATGAACTTAAATATTGTGTTTTTATTAACCAAAAAATATATAGTGTTTATTTTTAATGAACTTAAATCTTGTGTTTTTATTAACCAAAAATACTAGTAAATAAAATGATTATTGCCCACTTATGAAAAATTTAACTTGACTTATAAAAAAGGATATAAATATTACAAACCACGAAGATGATAACAAAAATATTAGAGAAGGAAGTAATACATTTTAACTTAAATATAAGATTTTTATGTAGATGTATGGCTCAAAAATAAAATATTTTGTAATTTCAAAATTTCAAAATTTCAATTGTTTTAAAGGTAATCCGTCTTTTAGTATATACTAGTTCACTAATGTATAATTTGATTTTTATTAAAAAACTAATAGAAAATGATTAATCAAATGCTGTATTTATATAACGTTATAAATATATTAACTTATAGAGAAAATAATAACAAACACGAAGGAAATAAAATAAAGTTAAACATATTGATAAACTTATATAAATTAATTTAATAATGAAAAGATTATTAATAATTCTAAGTAATTAATAATTAATATATACTAATTAAATCTCAACATCCTTATGAATAGTACCTTATCATGGTACTCTTCATCAGGTTAGTTGTTTACCAGGGTTATTTCCCACCGCTTCTCACCGAATCTGTTTCATCTATCTCTCATCGGCTACTTCTTTTCTACAATCTACGGTGTCCTGTCCAATACCTTTTTCTCCATCGAAGCTCCTACGGTAGCCTCTCCTCCGGTGTACGGTGTCTTGTACAATACTTTCATATCTGATTCGATATACAGGTATAACTCTTCTTACTCTAATTTGTAAATTATCAGTCCTTTTGCGATTTTTGGAATTTCGTCCCCCCCCCCCAATCGCGTCTCCTTCTTGCTTCCAATCCTAAAAAACTTCACATGATGAACTAATTCTTGATTTTACATCATCTTTGCTTCCATCTGTTTCTGTATTCTACTAGGGCTCTACGCCTTTTCTTCAACTCTCGCATTCCTGTTTTTCGTTGTTAGGCTTAAATTTTTTTCGTTTTTGTGATGTACATGTCGTCAGATATGATGAAGTGCAAAGTATTCTGGCGACTTCCATTCCTGTTCGCTCCAACTACCACCACATCCTATGAACTTATCTGGGTCTCATCTATTCCTGTATACACCATCACTACACAAAGATTGAAGACTGCTAAAACCCGCTGCCAATTCTGGTCTACCAGGTGCTCGATATAATGTCAAGGTGAGTTACATCTTATTATTTTTTATTTTTATTCAATAATTTTGATTGAATAATATGTTAATGATTCAATATAAAATTCAAGAGTAAATTACACGAATCGTCCCTACAGGTGCCAAAATGCACATTCAGTCCCTATTTTCAAAAATTAACTCGGACCGTCCCTCGTTTGATTAAAATTTCATGTTTCATCCCTCGTTAGTTTAAATTTACACGTTTCATCCCTTGCGAGACATAAAATGACTATAATACCCTTTTTAATTTATTTTTTATATTTCTGATTATTTTTAATTATTAAAAATTTTAAAATTAAATTTAATATATATTTCTTTTTTGTTTTGCTAAAGAAAGCTTAAACACTACCACCAGAAAAATGGACCACCACCGGAAATCCTCTTGACTACCGCCACTGACCACCACCACATTTCCTTTCATTTGTTCACGTCCGAAAAGTACCACCTCCGTCGGAGATGTGGAATACCGTCAGAAAAAACATCACTACTGTCGGTTTCTCTCCCTCTCACCTGATTTTCTCCTGAAACCCTTGAGCATTCATTACCATCTGTTTCCTCAATCTTCTTCCCAAACAGAGCAGAGAAACACAAAACACACAGACACACACAACTTGTGTGTGTCTGCTGTGTACGATACAGAGAGAGGGATAAAGAGAGATAGAGCAAACGAGAGGTCACCATCACCACCTGTGCGCTAGGGTTTTGAGAAAGAGGGGAGATGTAATTACGAAAGTATATCAACAGGAGATGTGTGGTTTCAGATCTAGCATTTTGGGGGTTTCATGATGGATTTCACTTTAGTGCTTTCAGATTGAGCATACCACGATCAGAGATGGTGAGAAGAGTTTGGAATCTGCAAATCCGATGGTGGTGATGAATCAAAACCTGCGTTGAGTAGCGGTGATGCATTGGAACCAAGTCACCTCCTCTCAATCTTCTTTTGTAATGGGAGAATCAATCACCAGAAAGATATGGAGAACACATCTCATATCTTTCATTATTCTCTAGAATCCTTCAAGAACTTGTTGAGATTTGCAAATTTGAAACTGTTTTTGAAGTTCATGAAGTTGAAGTTGAAAACTTTCTTGAAGTTAAAAGCTGAAATTGTTGCACTTCTGCAGACCTGTGATGGTGGAGATAGTATTGTCGAAGAAGCATAAGGGGATCACCGATTTTGTTCTGGGTGGAGTTCGAAGAAATGGGGAGAAGGAGACGAAGTGCTTAGGGAGTTAGGGTTTACAGGATATTTCTTTTATTAAAGATAATAAATAATTATTTTATATAATAAACAAATCAAAAAATAATAAATAAATAGAAAAGAAACTGAAAAAGAAATAAATAAGGGCAAAATTGTCTTTTTATGTCCGGAGGGATGAAACGTGCAACTTTTAACCAAAGAAGGGACGGTCCGAGTTAGTTTTTGAAAATAGGGACTGAACGTGTATTTTGGCACCTACACAAAGGACGATTCGTGTAATTTACTCAAAATTCAATAACATACCTAAATTATTTAACTTTTTATATCCTTAATCTTTATGTAGGGTTGTAAAGCTTTTTGGTCGATTCAATATAATATAAAATATGAATTACATGCTAATATTTGTGAAATTTATAAGATTTTCTTTCATTTTTAGAGTTCTAATATTATATGTACATGTTTCGGTATGCCATGTAGTTCTCTCTCAAGGTTTAAAGAGATGGATAATTTATTTAAATGATTTCATGGATGGTAGTAGAGCTTTTCGATTGATTTAATTAATACAAATTATGAAATACATGCCAATATTTGCGTTATTTATGACTACCCCTTCCATTTTCTCTTTATATTGTTTAGCTAGGTCAATTCAACATAAGTTATTTCGACAAAAAAAAACATTTTGTGTGTGGCTTCTCTTTTTGAGGGTTTGACATTGCTGAAAACAACATATGTAAGCTACTTCCTTTGCTGAAATGAGGTTCTGTCATATCCATCTTTTCATTTTCTTCCTTTTATATTACCATGTATCGAAACAAGACTGTGCTCTTGATTTTTTATCTCTGTAAATAATATACTCTGTTAAATTTTTATGTGAATAGGAAAAGTTAGGGCTCTACTACAATCCATATATCTTCAAAAAGAAGAAAGTTCTTCAAGTGAACTGATTATGCAATTTACACGTGAATTTCCAACCATTATTTCAAATGAGTCGATAGTATCTCACAGATTATCAAACCAGTCATGGGTATCAATTTTTCAGGTATGTGTGTTAAGAAACAAAAGTTCATTAGGATGATATAAATTATAAATTAAAGTAAAGTAAAGGTATGTTGATGTTTTGGTTGTAGGTTTTGGTTGTTGAGAAAGTTATAGAGTCATTAGGTTTGCAAGCAGTGAGAAGCTCTTTGGTTGGAACTGTAGAGAAGTGTGGGATTTCTGGAAGACAAAGGAAAAGAGTAAATGTTGATTTGGAAATGGTAATGGAACCTCTTCTGGGACAGAACACAACACAATAATTTTTTTTTCATAATGGTCTGACTAGATATTGATAGAATCTCAAGTAATCAACTTTATTAGTTTTTGTAATGCTTTCATTTTGTTGTATGTTTTAGTTGAAAGTACACATTCAACAAAAAAATAAATACTATTCTAACTCATGCAAAGCATGGGCTCCTATACTAGTAAATAATTAAAGATGAAAAATGCTATAAAAGAAAATAAAATAACAGTAAATTAATAAAGATTAATTTAATTTTAAAAGTATAATTGTAAAGGGAACGAATTAGCATTTAAAAAAAATTAAAAGTACCAAAACATAAAGTTTCTTGAAAAGAAAAAAATGGGATTGATGAAAAGAAAACAAAAAAAGCGTGTGGATATAGGTTTGTTAGGGGGGGGGGGGGGGGGGGGGGGATAACAGAACCCAAGTTGTAAAGGTAGCTAGTAAGGTCTGGATTGTTGTCAGGTAAAATGTGATAGAGAGTGGGTTGGCTGGCATGAGGGAGACATAAGGCGGGAATGGGGTGCATGCTAAAAAGGTACAGATGATTTGCAAGATTGAAAGCTTTATTTGTTAGTGAACAATTGTCGTGGTTTTATACAGAGGATACAATAATTGGAAGGAAGCAATAATCAACTAAACATATGCAATATTACAACAATTAACCAAACATAAAATTATACAATAAATGGAATTTGAATGTGAGTTTGACTTTCCTTTTGCTTGAGATATTCATTGATTCGTAATACGCCCCCGCAAGATGGAGGATCCATCGGAGACTCCAATCTTGGAGCGAATAAGAATAAATGGTCTTTGACCAAGCGGTTTTGTATGAATTTAAAGCTTAATATATACATATTTTCAGGGCAACTCAACCAGTTAGGAGGCTCCAACTAGTCGTGTAGAGTTTTAAATGGCCGCGTATCTTTAAGGTCTACTCGACGAGTTGGAAGGTCCCAACTCGACGAGTTGAGGGCTGAACATGAAACCCTAATTTTCAAGGTTTTGCACCCTATTTAAAGACCTTATGATCCATTGTTAGCTTCCCTCACCGTCCCCTTGGTCCAGAGAAAACCCTAATCGTGCCTCTTTCCCCATTTTGAGTGTGTGTGAGCTTAAAGAGTGTTCTTTGGTGTTTTTCGTGAAGGAGCTTGAAGTTGGTGGTGCAAAGTTGAAGGGAGAAGCTTTAGATCCGGGATTTCCATTGTTGTTGCAGTCATTCTAAGGTATAAAGTCGATACCTTGACCATCCCTTTCCTAGATCTCTTCATTTGAAAGTTTATGGCCATTATTAGCCCATTTTGGAATTTGAGCATGTTATGAAGCTATGACTTCAGATCTGGACATTTTATGGCCTCCATGGACTTAAAGTCGCCCTTTATCAAGTCTTGGCCCTTCTTCATGCTCTAAGTCCCTTAATAAGCTTGATTTTAGTGCTATAGCCCCGTGATGTCATGCATGGACGTAAAGCTTGCAACTTTACGTGGTATCTCAACCCTAGGGGACCAGATCTATAATTTGGAGGCATTAGACTCGCTTTGAAAGCAACTGAACGTATTAAGACTAGGACAACTCGATGAGTTGCTTAGCCAACTCGACGAGTTGAATCGGGCTTTCCCGCCTTCTAGATGCTGAAGAACTTGACGAGTTGCTCTGGTAACTCGGAGAGTTGTCTCGAGCTTTTCATGATTTTCTGACTTCTGAAGGAACTCGGCGAGTCAAGAAGATGCACTCGACGAGTTGGGTCAACATGAACTGTTGACCTTAACTGTTGAATCTGACTTTGACCATGGTTGACCAAGTTTGACTTAAAGGGTATTTTTGGTATTCGAGATTTTTAATGAAGATAGTCATATGATGGTTGTAGGCAGTTGAGTTCGGAGCTATGAGTTGGGATTTGATCTTACCAGTTCAGCACTACTTGTGAGGTGAGTTCTTGTCACTATACTGACAGGGTTGAAGGCACCAATGCCGGCCCTTTGGATTGTATCCTGGTTTATCGTATGATACTATGTGTAGTGAACTGGTAGATCTGTATCCTAGTATGTAGGATGATGCTATGATTGATGATCTGTTAGGCCTATATGATAATTGTATGTGCTAGCTAGCGTTTGATATTATGTGATGTTATGTGATGGAGGGTGTGTTGAGGCGGTATTGCTTTGTGCTCAAGGCCAGCAGAGCCATGGCGATCCAGATAGACTGAAGGCCCAAAGGGGCTTACCAGTCAGGCCGAAAGCCCAAAGAACGGTCCAGACAAGCTGGAGGCCCGGTGAGGCGGTCCAGACATTCTGAAGGTTCAGAGAGTGGGCCAGATAGGCTGTAGGCCCGGTGAGGCGGTCCAGTCATGCTGAAGACTCTGTATGCATACTGTTTGTTTATGACATTGTTCTGTTTGTATGGTGTTGGTATCTTGGGAGAACTCACTAAGCTTTAGGCTTACAGTTTTGGATTATGTTTCAGGTACTTCGGATGATCGCGGGAAGGCGAAGGCTTGATCGTGCACCTCCTCACATTTTGTGTTATGATTTCTGGGATTTCTCTGATGTTAAACTATTTTGAAAACAATTTGTAAACAATGAATGACTTTTGGGTTGTCTAAAAAGTTTGAAATTTTTATGAATTTTATGGATGTTTCAAGTTGGTATCAGAGCCTTGGTTTGAGTGAACTGGAGGAACACTCATGTGAATCCAGTCTAAAACTAAGGAAAAGATTTTCAAAAAGGTTTTCAAACGATTTTCAAAATACTAAAGGAGGATGCGATGTGTACGATCAGCCGGAGCCAGTAAGTAGACCCCAAAATACCATGCTATTATTTAATATTGTGATATGTTAGAACGGTATGCTAGTGATAGTCTAGGGATCTTCAGAAATTGAATGATAGAATTGCCTGATCTTTAATGCCTTATCTTGTGTAGAGTACCTCATTGATTGTTGTGTGACTCTTTTGGGTGTGAATTAGTTATTAAATGAATGTGTTAAGTCACATACTGCATGGGTTAAATGGTCTTAGGTTAGAGGGTTTGGTCCTGCTGCGCAACTCTCTTCTGAGTCCAACCATTGCGGGATTGAATCTTTTAGCTTAGGGTTGTTTAAGTCATGTGGTATGTGATAGTGTTCATGCAATGGCTATCTGGCACCAATGGAGGGTCGTGTGGCAGTTGGTGGTAGGATGAGCTGCGCGGGGTCGCTGATGGATTATGAGCATTCTACCACTCCTAAGGTGTTCATGCAATCCTAAATACCTTGGATCTATGTTTTCTCTATTATACATGCAAACTTGAAGTTTCCAAGGTATTACCCTAACTAGCATATAATCATATGTATTTGCATAACAAAACTAGATAGAATACATACCTTTTCTTGTAGTTTATTACTTGGAGCTTTAAGAGCCTAGCACCAATAATGTGAATGCCACAAGTGGAATCACAAATCACCATCAATAACTTGGAAGACTTGAGAGAGAGAGAGAGAGAGAGAGTTAATTCAAAAAATCAGTCAAGCTTCTTACACACACACTAGTGCCAATTTTATGAGACAAGGACTCCTTTATATAGTATGCATGATTAGGGTAAACCCTAATACCCATGACTTTCCACATTACTCAGGGTCCATGGGTTAAAAGCTCCATGGACTATCCATGGACTTCCATGTAGGCTTAGCCCATCCTAAATAACATTAGCCCATAATATATGAGTCCATATTTAACTAGTCTCTTTTGATCACTAAATTAATTCCAAATTAATTCTTGATAAATACTAATTAAATAATATGATTTCATATTAATATATTAGAACTTATAATATACTAATAAATCATAAATATCCTTTTCTCATAAGTCTATCCATACAAATTGTCCCGGTGAAGTGCAACCCAAATGGACCATGTCGGGTCGGGTCAAGTACATACCAATTATAGTTTTGGACTTAGACACTAATCCAACAGTCTCCCACTTGGATAAGTCTAATAAGTATTTTTGCAAGTACGACCTCACAACCCTACTAGCAATCGTAGCTCTTAAAGTCGCTGTCGAACTCTGAACAAATCAATGACGCGTCCATTAGATAAGGGATCATATATTCCTCCATTCTACAAGATATCATATGGAAAGAGACATGGATTATAATCATTCTCTCTGTACATCTGTTGTTTCCCGATTTCCAATTTATGACGACCGACTAATTGAACAAATCAAATCAGTTCAGGCTTGGCCAAACACTTAGGGGTGTCATCACTAAATCATCGAAGGGCCCACAAATATCGCTTTTATCCCTCCAAGGGTAAAGGGAATGGATAAACTTCGACTCATATGCTTGCTCTATTTACTCATCAAATCACACACAAAAATGCGTTTTATAACACCAAGTTACTGGTGCATTTTCACATAATCAATGTGTAACCGACTTGTAGACTACAACTCATATCTCTTAGTTTGATGAATATAAGATATTATCGTCTCACTAATCACTCATGATAAAATCCATGAAGTGATTAGATGAGCATGGGTTTAATCCAATACTCGAATCTTATTCCAGGAGCACTCATGAACACTGCAGCTATGTCTAAATGTCTAAAACACCTAGACAAACTACTGACCTATTCATGACAGTCTTGCCTCAATACCTACTTCCAAAGTATGATCGAATGTGGATGATTTGACTAACCTAGTTATTCAGAAGTCAAAACATGCAAAGTGAAACACAAGAATAATACTAATCCTATATGGCCCCAAAACTTTTTGAGCCATATTGATTACTCATTATTCATAGTTTAATGTTTCGAATAATCCACTTAATACTTGAATGAAAACAATAGTTATGCCATGCTCCAAGCATGCACACTATGTTTACCTATGGTCCTATCTTTGTGAAATAGATCAATTTACAACATTTCAATGATGCTCATTTCACAATTCCAAATCCTTATTATAAATGTAAGAATACAAGATTCTTAGACATTTACTGAAATCTGTTAGATTCTAAACTTATATGCAACGATCCTCTTGTAGTTACTATGCACAAAAGTCACAAAGACTTGCCAACAGACATTACAAAGTATTCCAATGGAGAGCAATTCCATGGAAATGAAGTCTCACATTCAAAGTACATTCCTTTGAACATCCTTCTTGCATTAAGTTTTTCTAATCTTACACAGATTTAATGAATAACTTCCACCTATGGAAACGTTTCCATATTCCCATTTTGACTATCACTTCTGACCAAGAGTTGTCTCTTTTCAGAATATGTCAATATGGTCCTTCCAAGATTTACACTATACTTCCAACTGTCCATAAGCAACCAATCTTTGGTAAGCCTCAGATTGTCCTCGACAATGGGTTAATCATTTTAGTCATATTCAGTTATGGTTCTTTTTCCCTCTTAATGTCCTAGGCATTTGGAAAATTCAGAACACATGGAAATATTATAACATATGTAATCGATCCTATACCTGAAGCATATGGGATACGATTCATAATGTCTCACATAAAGACATGATACTAGACCAACCTTTTGCTATAATTTTTCTATTTGCCATGTTCTCACAATTTGGACGATGAAGAGGGATGTCGTAATCATAATCAAATTTTGGAACACAAATAATATAATCGTGACTAAATTTGATTAAAGACTCACAATCTAAGCTTTTAGAATTAGAATGAAGTATAATTTCCTCTCCCTTAATTATAGCAAAACAACTTTTCAAACCCTGCAACTTTGCAAATTGAAACTTTTGTTTTCTATAATTAACATTGCTGACTTGCAACACTTAACATAATAATCATGCTCCCACTAACATGATAATTATTAGCATAATACTTATGCTCCAACTAGCTTTGACATGTACCCAGAAATCATATGGACTTCTAGAAATCAATAATGTATTGATTTTCTTACCAAAGTTCATATTTCTGATACGAGATGCTTTGATAAAACTTTATCAAAATCATACACCTTTCCGTAGATAGCTCACCTGTGTGTCTAAACAATTATGAAGAGGGATGCTGTAATCATAATGTCTAGACCTTTTTTCCATTTCTCACAAGTCCATGTTAGTGTGCCGGTTAACCACACACGCTCCACTAACGACTTTGAGAATGCAAATATTACAACTGCTATCTACTTAAAATATACTTAGTTAAAGCGTTTCCTCACCATAATTTTCATGAATCAGAGAGAAACCTTATGACACTTAGATTTTTATGGTGTATGTGTTCCTATCCATGTAAATTTATCATAACCATAATTACAAGACAAGTTTAGTGACAAATCCAAACTCATATGGACTGAACTTGTTTAATCTTAATTTCTTGCCTCTTGGCAGCTCAAGGGCCTACCATTGCTTGCAGGTTGTTATGCAAACAATTGTGAACTCATAGAACTCAGAAGCATAGTCAACTTTTAACTGGAATAGACACAAAAATAAGAATATGTCAACACAATAGGTTACAAGCCTCAAGTCGTGGGCTAGTGATTAACAATACTCTTGATTAGTTCTTGAAACTATCTCAAGGTCTTTTAAGACTCCCACTGACCTCTTGACATATAAGATTTTTTTTGTCAAGAACCATTCCTTGACAAAACAAATATTCAAGAGTTAGTGCGTATTCTTATCAAGTTAAACACTTCACACTATTGATCTTAGTTGGTCAAAACATCACAACTTACCAATTTCAAATGTACCAGAGTAGAAAACATTTTAATCTACATTTGACAAGTGTTTTAAACCTTTTTAAGATTATGTCACCCAAGGCTCAATATTGGAGTATGATTCTAAGATATGATTTTGGAACGAAGTACGATTGATCTTTTGACTTAACCATTTCAACAATTCAAGATTCCTATTCTTAGCCATACAAATGCACTAAGATGTCCTTAGAGGATCAATTGTGATATGGTTTCATAATCACTAAGATAATCATAAACCAAGATACTAAAGTACTCTCCCATCTCTTCAAATTGAAGAAACTTTTATCTTTCTGCCTAATTTGATTCTTCTCATTCGTTCTGCCTTGCATTGAAACTTTTCCAATGTTTCAGAATTACACTTAAACTTGTAAGTATAACCATATTTACTAAACTTTAGTAAATCATAACGAATAATCTTGTCATTCCTTGTGGTGGACTTGACCAGCGCACAACCAAGTGTACCCAATCCTTTAGTTCTTCACTTGACTCACATTTACATGTGAACAAGGAATTAGTCTTAATTTCCCAAAGATGAAAATTCTCATTCATCATACAATACAAGTTGCATGATTCCAAGTTTCTATCCTACTGAAACTTGGGTGATGAGAATCTTTCCTTATTTGGTAAATTATGACATTACCACAAATGAAAGAATCAAATCCATTTTCCAATATTGCTATCAATGGAATCATATAAACAACAGTTTTCAGAAATCCCATTGTAAGGATACTAAAAATAAATAAAATCAAAAAATTTCCTTTTATTTTAAAATTGCGGAAAACTTATCCTTACAATGCAAATACATGTGAAAACTATGTTGTTATGTATTCCTAAGCAATCTATCATAACTCTTAAGAAGCAGCTCAAAATTCTGATCTTCGAATCATGCGATCGAAATCCATCTTCGCGATCAGAATCAACTTACTCTTCAGTTCCCTTTCATTTCTTCGATTCTACAAACACATCAAAATGCGACCTAGTCACATCATGTAATAAGAATCTCCAAATAGGAACTTAATAGAGTTAGATAGTGGACTTTACCTGAAGTAGAGTCAAACTTTTTAACTTTATTATCTTTTAGATATCTCAAGTAGTCAGGGCAGCTTCGCTTCCAATATTCCTTCTCTTGGCAAAAGAACCATATGGACTCTTTGGAAATGGTACACGAGACTATCTCAGACTTATCCTTTCTCTTTACCATTAGGTCAAACGACTTGACCATGGCCGATCCCTTCCCATTGGGAAGAGAAAGTTTTTTTGGACTTCTAATGTTACCATTGTAAATGTCCATGGAAGTTTGGGAAGTGGACCTTCAAATCAAATTTGCTTTACCAGTGCTCCAAATCATTGCTGATTCAGCAGCAACAAGCAAATAGGTAAGATCGATAAGGGTCATGTCATGATCTGTCATCAGGAAGTGACTAAAGAACCCAGTCAACAACCAGCTTCCTCGAGACTTCGACAGCCAACTCTCCCGGCCTGTCAATGTGTGACTAGATCTCCAAGACCCGAGCAGATATAGACTTTACTTGCCAATAGGGATTGAGTGACCTTGAACTTTTCAAGTCTTGAAACTTGTGGGATAGGGAGAATAATTGGAGGAGGTGGAGGAAGTGAAGTATGATTTCCAGTAACATTAATGCACAAAGGGATAAATCTTTCACCTTGATTGCCATGTGGGATATCATCTTCACTAGGAAGCTTGTTCCTAAAGATTTGGGAAGACCATAGTTGTCTGAAATAGACATCTATTAGGGAGAATTTCAAGTTAAGTTGATTTAAATCCTTAATATAACACCCAATATGAAATATTAAGGCTAGGATCCAACACAATATTTTTTAACTTGGAAGAGGGATGCCGTAATCCAAGCTACAAAATATTTGAAGGTAGGTAAATGACGATTTACCAATTTCCACCATGAAAAACGAAATTGTTCATTAAGTTTTAATCGGATTGAAAGTCCTAGATCCTTTTAGATTCATTGAACTATTCAATGGCATGTTTAAATCTCGATTGTGCTCTTCAAGTTTGTGACTGGGATGTCGAGGATCACAAACAATGAGTGAAATAACCATGCAAATTAACTTGTTACAGTTAATGTTACAACCACCTAATCAATGTGCCGGTTAACCACACACGCTCCATTGATCTATGATTAACATCAAGCTACCCTTTGCCACACATTGTCAGTCCCATATTAGTGTGCCGGTTAACCACACACACTCCACTAACGACTTAACAAGGTGCAAAGTCCAATTTCATGGGTTAGCACCAAATTCACATTTTCCTAAGTAACTAAGATTGGGAATTTATAAGTGTTTAGTCACTTAGTATTTATCATTATACTTTTAATGAAGGGAGAATTAATGTCATGTCCTACCCGTTCGGCTAACGACCCTCCACCAGTCAAGGAAGCGGTGGGTGAGAGTGGACACCCATTAAACTGCCATTTTATAGGCAGTAACCTTATACCCCCCTTATAGACCGGCTTCGTGAATGAGGCCTACTAACGGTAAGACTGACTTTATTCTTATACACATATATATAAATTATAAACCTATAATATTATAATAGTATAAGGGTTGAATTTTAAACTTTTAAAATTCTAGGGGGTTTTGGAATTAAAGTATTAATGTGTGTGAGACTTTACAAATTCCAAAACTTGAGGGCAAGTTTTGAAACTATTCAAAACCTTTCATATTCATAACATATGAGTTTAATGTTTCTTTAATGGCAAGACTCTTGAAAATCCATAACTTGAGGACAAGTTATGGAGATCATAAAACAATTTATGAAAATACACTCTTCAAGTTTTATAACTTATGAATTTTAAAGACCCATTAACAAGAAAGACTTTTGGTTTTCCATAACTTGAGGACAAGTTATGGAATCTATTAAAGGCGTTTTGGATCATCTAATAAATAAACAAACATGTCAAGAAAAACTATGATCTAGATTAAACTCATATGAACAAGGCAATTCAAATCAAACAATTTTCATGTAATTAGCCTAACCATTAAACTAATACAAAACATGAAACTTTTTTCAATTATCTTTTGAATTTGATTAGAATGATCATTACCACATCAAAAATAGGTTTATAAGTTTAAAAACAACTTAGGGTAATGATTCTAGTCCAATTCCAGCCTTAAAAGTCGAAAATCTGCACTCTGAGCTTCCTGCTCACCGAGTGTATGAACCTACTCGACGAGTAGGATGATTTTAGTCTTGGACTCGGCGAGTCCCCCAATGGACTCGGCGAGTCCCCAAGTGGACTCGGCGAGTCCACAGTCCAGAAAGCCAGTTTTTCGATTTTTTCAACAATTGCATCAAGTATAATTGAAAACCAAGCCTAGGCTCTGATACCACTGATGGGTTATGAGCATTCTAACACTCCTAAGGTGTTCATGCAACCCTAAATACATTGGATCTGTGTTTTCTCTATTATACATGCAAACTTGAAGTTTCCAAGGTATTACCCTAACTAGCATATAATCATATGTATTTGCATAACAAAACTAGATAGAATACATACCTTTTCTTGTAGTTGATTACTTGGAGCTTTAAGAGCCTAGCACCAATAATGTGAATGCCTCAAGTGGAATCAAAAATCACCATCAAAAACTTGGAAGACTTGAGAGACAGAGAGTTGCTTCACAAAAACAGCCAAGCTTCTTACACACTCACTAGTGCCAATTTTATGAGCCAGGGACTCCTTTATATAGTACGCATGATTAAGGTAAACCCTAATACCCATGACTTTCCACATTACTCAGGATCCATGAGTTAAAAGCTCCATGGACTATCCATGGACTTCCATGTAGGCTTAGCCCATCCTAAATAACATTAGCCCATAATATATGAGTCCATATTTAACTAGTCTCTTTTGATCACTAAATTAATTCCAAATTAATTCTTGATCAATACTAATTAAATAATATGATTTCATATTAATATATTAGAACTTATAATATATTAATAAATCATAAATATCCTTTTCTCATAAGTCTATCCATACAAATTGTCCCGGTGACGTGTAACCCAAATGGACCATGCCGGGTCGGGTCAAGTACATACCAATTATAGTTTTGGACTTAGACACTAATCCAACAGGTCGGCCAGTTGTGAGACATTTAGCCCTCCTCTAGGAGTGAGGATTGAGCACTCGCCTATCTTTATGAGTAGTATTAGGGCGTTGTGATGATCCCTGAGACAAATGCGGGTAGGTTTGGAAGGTAGTATGGGCCCGTACTACTGAAAGCACAGGACCCGTACGCGTAGCAGAAAGTTACAACCCCTAGGGCTTCATTTGGAGTTGGTTCCCCGTTATTATGTGAATTGTCTGATATCTTTCTAGTGTATTTTCAGCATGGTGGTTACGATACGATTCGGGGCCGGATCAGGGTCGAGATTAGGAGTTGGCAGTCAGGGTGGGCCAACATTGTCCGATACCATTGATCAGATGAGACCAGATGAGTTGGATGCCAGGATTAGGGAGATCCTGCATAATGAGGTTGCTACACTTTTTCGGGCTCAGTTGCTGGAGATGTTTGGGTCTATTAAGACCGTTATGGTTGAGTACTTTGATGAGTGCTATGTAGCCATTGCTGAGACGGCTGCCGCTGCAGCCTCCGCAGCTGTGGCGGCTGCAGCTGGTCGGGCAGGTCAGGCCTTTCAGTATCGGCACTTCGATAACACAAAGCCCCTTACTTTCGATGGAATTCCGGACCTGATCATAGCCATGAGGTGGCTATTTGACGTTGAGGGA